>NC_058023.1:20692125-20999966 GCF_019176455.1 Solea senegalensis
TTACTTGTGTTGTCTTTGACTAATATTTAAATGTGTTTGATGATCAGAAACAAGTGTGATAAATATGCAAAAAAATAAGAAATCAGGAAGGGGGCAAACACTTTTTCACACCACTGTATATGTGGAAATATATGGATGGATGGATTAATGGGATGCTCTTAGTATAATTATGAATATAAATATAAATGAGCGCTATAAATATAAATCTTGTACAGATTATTATAAGGGACAGTGAATACGCTATATTAATAGACATGGATAAATGCGAATACAGATTCACAAAATAATATACAGATTGTGGATAGCTTATTAGGTGGTATGAACATTGTAACTGTCTTTGAGACAGATTTCATTGTTATAAACTGGAGTTCTTTAAGTGTTCACATTAATAAATAGGAGACAAAAGGGGCTGTACATTTATGCATAAGTGAATTAAATTATGTCTGTATGATAATTTTAATGTCACTTAAATACCTTGAAGTAAGGTCATTTTATTTTGAAGTGCATGCTCACATGACTGGGGTCAGTTTTGAGGTTAAACTGAGGGATTGTGGGTCAGAAGCGGGAACACTGTCATGGAGACATGAGGTTAAGATTTCATAAGTTTCTGCACTGTGTTCAAGAGGCGCACACGGTAATTATACTCATATTAATTGTTATATGTATTTAATTTTTGGTTTGTTAAAATAAGCCTCAATGGACTTATATGGACTTTTATGTTTGTATTCATAGTTTTCACGGTGTCTTATGATTTATTGATGTCGACGGCGAAGGAGAAGAAAATAAACAGAAAATCAAGACAGCTGTACGAATCGTGGCCTTTTTGTTGAACCTGTGTAGCTACAGTGAAAACGTACCGCCGAGGCGGCCAAAAGTTGAGAAGCGAGAGCTGCGAGTGTCCGAGCCAGCGGGAAGAGTGACTGCTGCCGCTACGTGGGGTTGTAACGTTCACGGAGCCGACGAGAGAGAGGACGTCAGCGTCATCCGCAAAATACGGCGATTTCGTTACGGCTTGCTGACGAGAGAGAGGACGTCAGCGTCATCCTCAAAACACGGCGACTTCGTTACGGCTTGCTGACGAGAGAGAGGACGTCATCGCCAACCGCGACGTACCGCAATTCCACCAACAGAGGGCAGAGTTTAACAGCAGGTGCCACAGCGCTTCACATATCCTTACCTGGTTTCACCTGGCATTGTTTACAGCATTAAGGCAGACGAGAGCAGCTCTGCAGTAAGCATTTGATTTGACAATGTCAAGCCTTCAACTGTATGGACATTTGTAAATGTTGAAAGAATTGAACTCTTTGAAATTTGTTGTGCATTGCAATAGAGGTTTATAAGAGTAACTATTGCCACTGGTACATATACATGTTTGTAGTAATTTAGTGATAGACACGGTAACATTTCTATCTCGTTACAATGTCAATGCTTAGTGAAAAATCACAGTGTGGTGGTCCTAGTGAATCAATTGAGTTCCTTCAAGCAGAGTTATCAAGGTTAAAGGAACGGTTAACATTACAAACAGATGAGATCGAAATAGAGAGATTAGAGTCACTTATAGGTGATATTCATGCTAGAATACAAATTCAAAATGTATCACAATCTGAGCCTACCTTCACCAGCAAAGTTGAACCCCGTAAATCCTCAAGAGATAGAAGGTTAACCCCAAAAATGCTGGAGTTGAAGCAACAGGAGGCCTCTCAAAGGGAGAGTAAATTTGTCATACTGTATGACAAGTGGAAAGGACAAATTAAAGATACCCGCTCCTCACTCAAAGATGAGTGTTCTGACAAAGACTTGTGTCACATGATGGACGCTGTAGAGGAGCTAGAAACTCAAGTGAAAGACGCATATGGAAATATTCGATTAGTGTCTGCACCTTCTACTGATATCAGACGAAAAATGGATTCCTGCACAGCGGTAACTGCAGATGTGATGGCGCTAATGAAAGTACGCATGAGTGAAGTGGGGCTAGAGGAGTTTGATGCTATGGCAGAAAATGCAAGATTGCACATGGTACTTGACAGAGAGTATGCCAAGTCGATATTTAGCACCTCAAACCCTAAATCTTCTGTTGGTAGCCACCACTCAAGATGTTCATCAGAACAACAAAGCATCACAGCAAAAAGAGCAGACTGTGTTGCACAATATGCCGCAAAAAGGGCAGAAATGGAAATGGAGGAGGCAATCGCTACACAAAAGCAGGAACTCAAAAGACTAGAAAATCAGCGCGATCTTCAAGTGATAGCTGCTAAGATGAAGGCTTATTCTGAAGCAGGCTCCGGTGAAGCCCCTGGAACTGTATGCAGTGAGGTTAACCATTGTCCTCCTGTGTCTATTAAAAAAGAGACCAAAGAGAAACAATTACATCAAATCTCCAACAATGAACTAGCGAGCCCTGCTAACAATGAAGTTTCATTAGTACAAGCCTTACATGACACAATGGCTCTCACTAGACTCCCAGCACCAGAGCCTTCGGTGTTCTCAGGAGACCCGCTTAAGTTCTTAGAGTGGAGTACTAGTTTCAAAGCATTGATAGAACGGCGATGCACGAATCAAGCCGACAGGTTGTTTTATCTACAGAAGTACATCAGTGGTGAAGCACAATCAGTTCTGGAAGGAAGCTTCTACAGGAAGGATGAAGAAGCTTACAATCAAGCATGGGAGGCACTGAATTCACGATATGGCCATCCTTTTGTAATTCAGCGTGCATATAGAGAAAAGCTGAACAATTGGCCAAAGATCAATTCACGAGATTCTATTAAACTCAGACAATACAGTGATTTTCTGACTACCTGCAGCAATGCTATGCCACACATTAAAGGTCTTCAGGTGTTAAATGACTGCGAAGAAAATCAGAAGATGCTCCAAAAACTCCCTGATTGGGTGACATCACGCTGGAACCGTCATGTTACAAAACAGTTGCAGGGAACACATGAATACCCCAGTTTTAAGGAGTTTGCCAAGTTTTTGGCTCAAGAGGCAGATGTAGCATGCAATCCTGTAACATCCTTTCACGCCTTGAAGTCATCGGAGGAAAGGCCATCCAGAGATATGAAGCGTCCAAAGGCAAGTGTGTTCGTCACAAACACAAAGGAGCCAGATAAATTTAAAACAGTAATGAGAACACAAGGCATTGTAGAGAACAGCCTTAAAGATGCCAATCAATCCAAGAGGACGAACATGTCATTTTATTCTGCAAGTCCAGTTAAATGCATGTACTGCAGCGAAAGTCACTCCATTCATAAGTGTCAGACATTTACTAATAAGTCAGCAGAAGAAAAGAAAAGTTTCATACTTCACAAAAACTTGTGTTTTGGCTGTCTTAAAATAGGACACAATTCAAGAGACTGCAGGAACAAGGCAACCTGTACTATATGTAAAAAACACCATCCAACACCGCTGCATGAGTATCGCAGCACTACCCCAGACACAACCGCTCATACTGTCCAGGCAGAAGAAAATTCATCTTCACTTTGGTGCTGTGTAGACAAAGGTGATGGTGGGAGCACGTCAATGATAGTGCCAGTATGGATATCATCAGTCACGTCCCCTGAAACAGAGAAATTAGCATATGCTCTCTTAGATACCCAGAGTAGCAGCACTTTTGTAGACAAGGAGGTATGTGAGAAGATGGGTGTAGATTTAGAGCCAGTCAAGTTGAAGCTTACCACTATAATGGGAAAAGATTCCATTGTTCAGAGTGAGAAGGTTAGTGGGCTTAGAGTTAGAGGGTTTACCTCAAGAAGCTTTATCAACTTGCCACCTGCATTCACCAGAGACTTCATCCCACTTGAGCGCTCACATATCCCGACTCCTGCAACAGCTAAGAGATGGAAACACCTGAATGCCATAGCACAGGAAATGCCAGAGTTGCTAGATTGTGAAGTTGGACTCCTGATAGGATATGACTGCTGTAGAGCACTAGCACCACGACATGTCATTACTGGAGGTGATGAGGAGCCATATGCAGTTAAAACTGACTTGGGATGGAGCATTGTTGGCAGCTCACTAAATATGGCAAGGTCAACAGTAGTGACAGGGCTGTGTCATCGCGTAGCAGTCAAAGAACTCCCAGCATTAACACCAGCTGCTGTCATTAGCGTCCTGGAATCCGACTTCAAAGACACAAATCCTGGAGAAAAGACAGTATCACAGCATGACATCCAGTTCACACAATTTCTGAATGAAAGAATACAGCAGAATACAGAGGGTCACTTGGAAATGCCACTTCCATTTAAAACACGTCCACTTTTGCCTGGAAACAAACAACTAGCCCTGATTCGACTGAGGCACCTAAAAAGAAAGTTTGAGAGAAATCCCAAATTCAAAGCGGACTATGTTCAGTTTATGGCAGGAGTCATCGAGGGAGGTGAAGCAGAAAGAGCTAAAGAGTCACCAGATGTTGGAAATGTATGGTACATTCCACACCATGGGGTTTATCACCCAAGAAAACCCGAAAAGATCAGAGTTGTATTTGACTGTTCAGCCAAGTATGAAGGCACAGCTCTGAATGATCACCTGCTAACCGGACCTGATCTCACAAATGGCCTGACAGGGGTGCTCTGCAGATTCCGCAAACATCCAATAGCCATAATTTGTGATGTGGAAAAAATGTTCCACAGATTTCACGTGAGCAGGGAAGACAGAAACTATTTGAGGTTTCTTTGGTGGGAAAAAGGTGATACAGAGTCAGAGCCAAAAGAATACCGCATGAAGGTTCACCTCTTTGGAGCAGCGTCCTCCCCAGGGTGTGCCAACTTTGGTATGAGGTACTTGGCAAGCAAAAATGAAGAAGAGTATCCATCTGCGGCCAACTTCATTAAAAGGAATTTCTATGTTGATGATGGCCTCATCAGTGTGGAATCAGCAGACACCGCCATCAAATTAGTGAAAGAGATACAAACTGTGTGTGCAAAAGGAAACTTGCATCTGCACAAGTTTGTTTCCAATAATAGGGAAGTTTTAGAGTCAGTACCCGACAGTGAACGAGCTAGTGGAGTTCATGACGTAAACTTCAGTCAAGAGGATCTCCCTATCCAGACTGTGTTGGGAGTAAAGTGGAATGTGAGCAATGACACCTTCTCCTTTAGTGTGACCCTTGATGAGAAACGAGCAACACGGAGAGGAATTCTTTCAACCGTAGCCTCCGTGTTTGACCCACTTGGCTTTCTAGCTCCCTTTCTTCTTTTGGGAAAGAAAGTGCTTCAAGAGATGTGTCAAAAGGGCATAGCATGGGATGAACCACTGCCCAGAGAGTTGCAGCCACAGTGGGAGAATTGGCTGAAAGATTTAGAGAATCTGCAAAAACTCCAGATCCCTCGATGCTTTGCTCCTGAAACCTTAGGGAAGGCTCAAAGAATTGAGTTGCATCATTTCTCAGATGCAAGTAGCTATGGGTATGGGCAGTGTTCATACATCCGAGTAGTCAGTGAGGATAAAGTTCATTGTTCCTTAGTCATAGGCAAGGCAAGAGTTGCTCCCTCAAAGGTAGTAACCATACCAAGGCTTGAGTTAACAGCTGCAGTGGTGTCCTCAGCAATCAGCAGCATGTTAAGGGAGGAGCTGGAGCTCAAGGTGGATCAGGAGTTCTTTTGGACAGACTCAAAGGTAGTTTTAGGCTACATTGCTAATGAATCCCGGAGGTTTCACGTTTTTGTCGCAAATAGAGTCCAGAGAATCAGAGAAACAACTGACCCAGCGCAGTGGTATCACATTGACACTGATCAAAATCCGGCTGATCATGCCTCCAGAGGCCTCAAGGTGGCAGACCTGATCAATTCAAACTGGTTTTCTGGACCAAAGTTTCTCTGGGAGAGACAGATTACCACCCCAAAAACAACAACAGAGCTCATGGTGGGAGATCCTGAGGTAAAAACAGTTCAAGCATTGCAAATCAATGTACTCAAGGATGATAACTTTCTGGAGAGATTCACACGATTTTCTAAGTGGTTTACTGCTTTGAACGTAGTGGCTCGGATTCTTCAGTTAGCAAAAAAGAACAAATCATCAGAGCGCATAATGGTTGAGGACAGGAGAGAGGCTGGTTTGGTGCTTGTGAAACTAGCTCAGAAAGAAGCCTTCAAAGAGGAAATACAGAAGCTTAAGCAAGGAAAACTGTCAAAAAACAATAATTTGTTCCAGCTTGATCCGATACTGCAAGAGGGTGTCCTTAGGGTGGGAGGGAGAATAAAAGCAGCATCCTTACCTCTAGACCTAAAACATCCTGCTATCCTACCAAAAGATGGTGTAATCACACGACTGATCCTGGATTACTGCCATGAGAAAACTCAGCATCAGGGCAGAGGTCAAACACTTAATGAAGTGAGAGCAAATGGCTTCTGGGTGGTTGGTGGCAGTAAAGTTGTGGCAAATCACATCAAACAATGTGTACCATGCAGAAGAGCTCGCAGACCAACAGAAACACAAAAGATGGCTGATCTGCCTGTGGATCGTATCGACCCCTCGCCTCCATTCTCATTTTGTGGGATGGACTGTTTTGGACCCTTTTACACAAAACAAGGTCGAAAGGAAAATAAAAGATATGGTCTGATATTCACATGTTTTTCATTGAGAGCCATTCACATAGAAATGCTTGAAGATCTAACAACTGATGCTTTCATTAATGCCTTGCGCTGTTTTATAGCTATCCGTGGAGCTGTGAGACAGATCAGATCAGACCAAGGGACAAATTTTGCAGGGGCTAAGAATGAGCTCTCAAAGGCTTTAAAGGAAGTGGACAAAGACAGATTGGCTGCTTATCTAGCAGAGAAGCAGTGTGATTTCATTATGAATGTACCTGATGCTAGTCACATGGGGGGTGTTTGGGAACGACAGATCAGGACAGTAAGGAGTGTTATGAACTGGGTTCTCTCAAAGAGTGTTGGGAGGTTGGATGATGCTTCCTTGAGAACATTCTTCTATGAAGCCATGTCAATAATAAACAGCCGTCCACTCACCACTGACAGCATCAGTGATCCAAAAGGTCAAGAACCACTCACTCCGAACCATTTACTTACCATGAAAACCTCTGTCCCTCTGCCCCCTCCTGGAAAATTTGTGGCAGAAGATTTGTACACCAAGAAAAGGTGGCGCAGAGTTCAATATTTGACAGAGCAATTCTGGAGTAGATGGAGGAAGGAATATCTGGCAAACATCATTCTTCGGCAACGGTGGCACTCTCCACAACGGAATGTTAAGATCGGAGATGTTGTTATTCTCAAAGAAGAAGGGACTCCCCGCAATGACTGGAGATTGGGAAAAGTGCTGGATGTTTGTACAGATGATGATGGTTTGGTGCGGAAAGCGACCATACAGATAGGAAACAAGAAATTAGGGAAGGAAGGTCAAAGGCTCACTAATTCGTCTATTATTGAGCGTCCTATTCATAAGTTGGTCGTGATAGTGGAAAGTAACTAAAGGTAGTTTCATAGTTCTTTAACACATACTTGTGTAGGGAGCTTTAAACTTTGTGTAGGGTTTGATAAATTACTAGATTTATTTAAGGTTGAAGGTTTTCATAAATCACAGTAATTTGATGGGAGTGTAACTGTCTTTGAGACAGATTTCATTGTTATAAACTGGAGTTCTTTAAGTGTTCACATTAATAAATAGGAGACAAAAGGGGCTGTACATTTATGCATAAGTGAATTAAATTATGTCTGTATGATAATTTTAATGTCACTTAAATACCTTGAAGTAAGGTCATTTTATTTTGAAGTGCATGCTCACATGACTGGGGTCAGTTTTGAGGTTAAACTGAGGGATTGTGGGTCAGAAGCGGGAACACTGTCATGGAGACATGAGGTTAAGATTTCGTAAGTTTCTGCACTGTGTTCAAGAGGCGCACACGGTAATTATACTCATATTAATTGTTATATGTATTTAATTTTTGGTTTGTTAAAATAAGCCTCAATGGACTTATATGGACTTTTATGTTTGTATTCATAGTTTTCACGGTGTCTTATGATTTATTGATGTCGACGGCGAAGGAGAAGAAAATAAACAGAAAATCAAGACAGCTGTACGAATCGTGGCCTTTTTGTTGAACCTGTGTAGCTACAAACATTCTAAATAATAAATAAACAAAAACAAGTGTAGACATTCTTCGATGGGCAGAGTTCAAAGGGGAGGGTGACTGGTGTGAGGTGCTATGCAGGGGGGTCAGTGGGGGGCAGCGATCAGAAGGGAGTTAGAGTTCAGAGATCGGGGGGCAGGTGGCTCTTCTACAATTTGCATTTGTCTTCATCTCTTCCATAATGGCTAATCTCTCTTCTAGAAGATCTTGGGTTCGTCCTTCTGGGAAGTCAGGAAGAAAATTGACTTCAGCTTTTTAAGCATTCTTGGGCTTCTGTTTTGGTCCTGAAGAGCAGCGATTAACTTGAAGTTCCTGCCACACAGAGCTTGTTCCTTTAGTTTCCCATTTTTAATTTTAAGGCGAATTTCCAGCAGTACCAACCCTTGGCAGACCCAGGCTCCCTCAGGCAGGGATGTGTTTTGATGAGACTGTGCAACAATGTCATACTCTTCTCGAGATGGGTAGGCAGTGTATGAGTACATTACTTCTGCTAATTTTTCAGATTTAGTGTCTCTTCTTATATTAAGCAAGGTTCCATTCTCTTGGTATGCTTCATTACCCCTTTTAAGCTGCAACTCAACATTATACGAAAATCTAGGAATCTCAAATGCATCAGGCCACGGCCGATGGCAGGGGGAAATGCCCTCGCAAGCCAATGAGGATGAAGAAAAACTTGCCGTATCCAATGTTGAATCAGTGTGATATGACTCACTGGCCTGCTTGACAGTTATCTTCAGTGTTGCCTTCCTCTCAGGAAGATAAGACAAGCTCATCAAGTTGCAGAGCTCATTGTCAAACTCCCTATTTTCATATTGGACCAAACTAATGCTAAGTAATACATGATAATGATTGTAATATAGTATTAAACAGTTAATTGAGGCTTAATAATGTACTAACTAACATTCATAAAGGGACCCTTGTTGTAAAGTGTTACTGTCACCAAAAAAACAAGATATCCATGTAAATGTTCTAATGTATTTATTGTTTCTGTATTTCTTGAATCTTCAATAAAATCTCGAGATGGACATGAATCCAGATAAGATTTGAACATGATCACAAAGTTCACTATACAGCCTCTCATGAAAAAAGCAATCTGTAGCAATCTTCTCTTTGGATATTTTCAACACATTCCAAGATGTTGTTAAACAGATGTCTAATGTGATTTGCATTGCTACTTAGTCCCAAAATGAGAAACTGCACTTGACAACAAAACAGGATGACTTTGAATAGCATCATTCTGTAGGTGTGCTCTTCAATTCCAGGTGAGGACCAAGCTAAATAGATCTTGAAAATGTATTTCCTGCTTTGAGAGTGACTTTATCACAAACAGGACTGGACCCAGATGCAGGACGGTGGTAAGTAAAAATTGTTTATTTTTTTATCACCCAAAGACAGGTGGACAGGCACGAAGATCCTCAAATATGCGACTAAAGCGCAGTCGTGGGATCAGTGTGGAACAGGACACTGACTCCAACAGGCAAGCAAAGATTAAGCAGAGTCTCAGAAGCACGCACATGCAATTAAATCCACTGAGCAGTGAATCACAAAACAGAGGCGAGAGCTCAAAAAACAACATGTTGCTCTGGCTATGGACAGAGACAAACTCACAACCAGACAAAGGAAGGGGGAGTGGTTAAATACACTGAGGAATCAGGGAGACGACGAACAGCTGTGACGAACAAGACACAGGTGAAATAGGTTGGGTAATTACAAAGGGGAAAAGAAAAACTGCACAAAGAGAAGGGACAAAAACGACTTTCACAATAAAATGACAGTGACAATGGAGCATGACAGACTTCCTGTTTAAGGAGGAACTTCCTGTATCAGTGAAAGTAATGGATACCACAAAAGATGAGTGTTAAGAATATACATATGCTAAAGTGACAACATATGTATGTGGGTATGCTGTATGTATGTGAGAATGTTTGAATGTGAGAATGAAAATATGTATATGTAAGAGATAGAATGTATGTGTGTAAAAGTAAATAATACATATGCGTGAAAGTGTATATACAATATGTGTGAGAGTGAAAATGCATATATGTTTTCAAAAGTAAAATGTATATATGTGAAAAGAACAGAAGTCAAGTCTTTACTTTCTTCTTTTTGTCATTGACCAAACAGAAATCATGAGAGAAACAAATGTCTGTTGCCTCTTTACATGAAAAAATAAATAATAACAGGTTCATTATAACATGACAATGCATTTGTTTGCGTATTTGTCTTTGTTTTTTCTTTGTTTAGGGCCTTAGCTTTTCCCCACAGTTTGCATTACCCCACTTTAGTTCCTGATTGTGGACTACTGTCCAATCCAAAGCCACACTGTCATTAATAAGATGCAAGACTCAGAAGGTGAGATACTATAGCCTTTATAAAGTGCCTTATAATTTCCTCTGTCCCTCTCATTCTCTCCTCAGCCCAGTGAAACATTATGACTTCACTTGCTTTATTTTCTTTGCTTTGCTCTATCAGTGTCCTAACTTTAACTGATAGCTCACTTTCCGGCCTCACCACTGCAGCTCCACCAACAGCCTCAAAATGCAATCTTCTAAACAGCTTCCAGCCAGGATTTTTTGTCCAGGGTGACTATGTCATTGGTGGAATTTTCCCCCTTCATTTTAATCTGAAAAAGCCAGACCTTAATGGCACCTACAGACCACCACCAATAGATTGCAATGGGTGAGTTTCATAGATGATAGTGGGAGGATTATACTTACTTGTTCCTGTAAATTATGTCTAATTTTGCACTCTTGATATAAAATGTAGTAGACAGAATGTGTTTAAAATCATTAGAGTTTTTAAATGAACAGACTACATTCATCTGTATCAGCCACAGACTTTATCCCAGGGCTTTCCGCTGGGCTCAGACTATGAGACTGGCAGTGGAGGAGATAAACCAGAATCCAGTGCTGTTGCCGAATCACACTCTGGGCTACAACATCTATGATTCATGTGGATATCCACTGACAGGACAGAGAGCTGTTTTATCGATGCTGAATGGGGTGAGTGAGGAAAACTCTTCTGTCTGCCCAAATGCCTCGTCACTCCTCGCTGTGATTGGGGCTGCTGGATCTGCTCAATCTATTGTTTTGTCAAGAATCCTGCAGCCATTCAGGATCCCCATGGTAACAGTAACTTTTATTTATGTCAATCATCACAAAAATGTATTCTTTTCTCAGTAACACTGCACTCTGTTTTTACACAGATCAGCTACGCTTCTTCATGTACATGTTTGTCAGACAGACAAAAATATCCAACCTTCTTCAGAGTAATTCCTAGTAATTACTACCAGGTAAAATGTAAAGCATGTGGTCAGTTATTGTTTTCAGTCAAAGCTCGACACATTTACTCTGTCATCAGAAAAAAATGTTACAACTACTTTTAAAGCTTTAACTGTAAAATTAAAACTGTGAATACACAACAGGAAAATCCTTAAACACTGAGGAATGGATTGACGTGTATAAGTTTTCCTCTTTTTTCAACCTGATTAACACATTAACAAACATATTCTGTTTGTCTTCTTTTCAGGTTTGGTCATTATAATAATAGTATATGGTCTGATGATAATCATCAGTAGATTTAAATGTTTCTGTACTGTTATAATCTTTGTTATTGATGTTTGTCAATGTCTTTTTTTTTGTTTGTCTTCCTGCTTGTTTTAGAGTCTTAGAAACCAAAGCACTGCTTACATTTTATTTAGATACATTTTTATTTAGGAACATTACTTATATGTGTCGTCCCTAACAAATAATAGATCAATATATATTCTGCCAAACTTTTATGCTTTATCGTTTCCAGCAGTGTTTCCAGCACACCTGATTCAAATGGTCAGCTCGTTAACAAGCTCTGCAGAAGCCTGGTAACGAGCTGTTCATCTGAATCAGGTGTGTTGGAGCAGGGCAGTGTCTAAAACATGTGTTTGCTGAGGACCAGGTTGGGAAACACTGGTTTACAGAATACAGCCATGTTATAAGGCACATGGCACAAAACCAAATTATTTATGAAGATATTACTTTTCATTTGTTCAAGTTTTTAATGTCTGTAATATGAAACTGGGTTAGTTGATTGTTTTTTTCTGTTGAGCCCAGGTGAAAGCCATTGCACGGATGCTAGTACACTTTAACTGGACTTGGGTGGGGCTGCTGCGAGGAGACAATGATTATGGCCTTTTTGCTGCAAAAGGTTTACTGAAAGAATTACAGGAAACCAAAGTATGTGTAGCGTACCAAGAAATGATTCCTCTGCCCTACACTCACCAGGGGGGACTAAAGATAATGAAGGTATTAAAACACTGTGAGGACTATTGACTTCTACCCTGCTTTAAACTACAGTTTTTGTCATTCACCCATTCACATGCATACATTGCATCAATGTGGAGCACATTTTTTTCTTTCATACCCATTCACACACTGCCGGCACAATGAGTATAAGTGTCTTGCCCAAAGAAACATCAACATGTAAACTCGTGGAGCCAGGAATCAAACCCTCAACCTTTCACTTGAACGACAACTGACTCTACCACTGACTCTAGCGGCTGGGTAAAGTGGTGATTCGATAAAAAAAAAAATGAACTACAGTTTTTATAGTGTTGTTGTTGTTAGTATAGTTCTGTTTCAGTTAAAGACACCTTTGTGCTGCCAACACATATTAATACATATTAACACATTACATCTCATATTTGTGGACCTACTGTTGTCATTAAATTTAGACACTCCAGGAGAAAACTGTATCTTTGTCTCACTTTCATTTATCTCATCAGGCCCATATTAGATTTAGAAAGGACAAGGAGAGAGTCATGGTGTGAATTCTAACTCTCTGACCATATATCAAAAAAACCTTTACAAAGAACATCACTAAATTAAGTCCACAATAAGTCAGTACATGTGCTTTCAGTCAAAAATGACAAAAGAATAAGAGTTGCAAAACGAATGAATAATGTCACAGGTATAAAATCTTATTGGTGGGAAAATACAGGGTTTGAAGTCAAGAGACAATATTAGTGCCAAAATGCAACAGGAAATGATGAATCATGTAAATTATAACATGACTTCACTTCTTTTCTATACTAGAAATACTAGTTATTTTTCACTGTGTACATCTGAATTTTTCTCATTGTCACTCAGTTTTATTTTGTCTACATTTTCTGACCCTCTGTAAAGGTGATGCGTAGCTCTACTGCAAAAGTGGTGGTGGTTTTTGCAAGCGAGGGGGAGATGACAACTTTCTTGAGAGACTACATAACTCAGAACATCACTGGAATACAGTGGGTGGGGAGTGATGCCTTTATCTCAGTATCAGCCTTTTCAGAGAGAGAGTATTACCCTTACTTGGGAGGAACCATTGGGTTTGGCATCAAAAAAGGTCATATCTCCAGACTGGGTGACTTCCTGCAGACAGTAAACCCTAACAGATATCCTGACAATGTCCTGGTGCATGAGCTGTGGGAGTCTCTGTATGGTTGCAGTCCTTTTCCATCCTCTGTCACCCAGATGCCGCCCTGCTCAGGGCAGGAGACTCTGCTTGAACATAACTCAGCCTACATGAATACATCCAGCCCTAGAATCGCCTATAATGTATATAAGGCTGTATATGCCATTGCTCATTCCCTGCACAACCTCCTTCTCTGTCAGCCAGGGAGGGGGCCTTTCCAGAACAAATCATGTGCTCAGAGCAACAACATACATCCTTGGCAGGTACTGAACAATCCGCTATTTCTTTACCATTACAAACTGTGGGTCAAAGCCCAATGGCCTTGTAGTTTTGTAGGTGGACTTCAGACCACAATCACTATCTCCCATGTACCAAAGTCATGCAGCACAATGTTACATATAATGTAACATATTTTTTGTGTTTAATCTAAATTCCAAGTTTTAATCTAAAAAAAATTAAACACATTTCATTAACATTTAATATATAGTTTATGAAAATTGTTTGAATTGTTTATTGTTGCATTGTAGAGACAAGAATATATTTTAATAGATATTTTAAAATGTGATGTGTTCACTTTAACGTTTTCTTAAATTTCTACTACTGTACAAATTTAGGCCTAGGATTTTTAGGGGCCTTAAAACCTCAAAACTCTGAAGACTGGGAAGCTTTGCAAGACAGCATTATACTGAAAACGTTGTTTAAAGAAATTCAGTGTTTCTTTTTCGTGCATTTCGTAATTTTCAAGCTGCAACACTACCTCAAGGAAGTGAACTTCCAGATTGCTGGTGAGGAGGTGGACTTTGATGCCAAGGGCGACTCTGTACCCTATTATGATATTGTCAACTGGCAGAGAGGCTCAGAAGGAAACACTGAATTTATCGATGTGGGTTTGTTTGATGGAACCAAGGCTGTTGGAGAGGAGCTGTTGATCCAGGAGGACAGGATAATGTGGGCAGGACATCAGAGTGAGGCAAGCTGCTCACACTGTGTTTTTACCTTCATCAGATGCCAACTGTTGAAGTTCTGTAGATTGAGATGGAGGTAAGTCAGGTGGACAGAGCAGACTGGATACAGGGTCATTTGTTTCCATACACAACAAAGTTTCTAAGTCCAACTGGATTATGATGTGTTTGGTGACCTAATGTCCACTGTTGTTTACCTCATTGATCTTTCTTTATGGAATGTAAGAGTGAATGGTTGTTCGTTTGTGCTGGACTGGTGACCCCTCCTGGGTCTGACTCCGTATTTTGTCCGATGTCAGCTGGGATTGGCTCCAGCTCCCCACAACCCTCATGGGCAGGATAAAGCGGTAGACAATGAATGAATCTTTCTTCATGACATTAAAGGCTTCTGAAAGAGCTCACGCAGATTTACAGATAAATATATTTAAGAGAACCACAGGTTATGGAATAGCTTATGGGCTGGAACCCAGTCCTCAGTGTACACCTTACAACCATGTGACCATCAAAAAGTTGTTTGATGACGACTGGCATACCTGTAGACAAGGGCTGGGCGATCTTGATATTTTAATATGTATCGAGATATAAACAAGATGTAACACGGGACTATATCGCTATCGATAACAGTTCATTTTGCGTTAAAATGACAATACATGGGCTGCAAGTTTGCACCTATTTCTCCTCTCCCTCTTCCTGCGTTCCTACACACACACACACACACACCCTTTCTGCTCCGCCTCCCCCTTCACTCTCACGTACACTCAGTGACATCATGGAGACGGAGTTTCTTATTGAAATAACAGTTTATTGTGTAGTTGCAGTGAAGATGTCGGTGGAAAAGTCCTCATTGTTACTGTAAAAATTGGAACAATATTGTATTTTTGAATTAATAACTGTATATTATTGTCATGTAGAAAAGAGATTTGTTTTATTTTGTTCAAGGAGCATTTTTATTTCAGTGACCTCTGACATTTGGCATGTGGCTTCAACTTATAAAAGACTGTTTGTTTCTTTTTTAAAGGGTTTGATATGCTATAATGCTTTGGGGGAAACCCCAATTACGTCACAGAAAAAAATATTTAGATATATATCCAGTATCGCCATTCAGATAAAAAATATCAAGATATGACTTTTAGTCCATATCGCCCAGCCCTACTGCAGACTATGTCTGACATCTGCAGACAAAATATTGTATATCTAACGTAAAACTCAAAATACTGTGTTAAACACACTTGAGAAAGTGGCACATATTTCAGTGACAAGTGGTTTTGAGCAATGTTCCATCTATCAAAAGATTAACCAATAAAAATGTACCAATGCACATGGTCTTTCCACTCTAGGTGCCAGTGTCTGTGTGCAGTGCCAGTTGTCTTCCAGGCTTCCGGAAGGCTGTCCGTCGTGGGGAGCCTATCTGCTGCTTTGACTGTGTACCATGTGACAGTGGCAAAATTAGTAATCAGACAAGTGAGTTTGATGTGAACAATGAAATGTCAAAGCAAATCCATTGCATTGTAATGCAATACTGAAAATTGTTTATACTTTCTTCCCTTTAGATTCAGTAGATTGTACAATTTGTCCTGAGGACTTCTGGTCAAACAACGACAGAACAGCCTGCATCTCCAAGAAAGTGGAGTACTTGACCTTCGATTCATTGGGAATAGCCCTAACAGTGATGTCTGTGGTGGGCGCCTGCTTCACTCTGGCTGTCTGTGGAGTCTTCTTCTGTCACAGACACACAGCCATTGTCCGTGTGAATAACTCTGAGCTCAGTTTCTTCATACTGTTTGCACTGACTCTGTGTTTCCTGTGTTGTCTGCTTTTCATTGGAAAGCCAACATATTGGTCCTGCATGCTGCGCCACACTGCCTTTAGCATCACATTTTCACTATGTATTTCCTGCATCCTGGGGAAGACCCTGGTGGTACTGGCTGCATTCACTGCCACCAGGCCAGGGCACAACATCATGAAGTGGCTGGGGCCTAAGCAGCAGAGGACCATCATCTCCAGCTGCACTCTGGTTCAGGTGGTTATCTGTGGTGCCTGGCTCATTGATGTTCCCCCGTTTCCATCCAGAAATACACAATATGAACATTCAAAGATCATACTGGAGTGTAGTGTGGGCTCCAGCCTGGCATTCTGGTGCGTTCTTGGATATATTGGTCTACAGGCCTGTCTGTGCTTTGTATTGGCTTTTCTGGCCCGAAAGTTGCCGGGAAACTTCAACGAGGCCAAGTTCATCACATTCAGCATGCTGATATTCTGTGCTGTGTGGCTAGCGTTCATCCCTGCTTATATCAGCTCCCCTGGAAATTATGCAGATGCTGTTGAGTCATTTGCCATCTTGGCCTCCAGCTTTGGCTTATTGTTCTGCCTGTTTGCTCCAAAGAGTTACATTATTTTACTGAAGCCTGAAAAGAATACAAAACAGCACCTGATGGGGAAAGAAAAGAAATGATGAATCACAAATTAACCCAAAGGTTTGAGTCAGTAGCAAATGGATTTGTAGATTTATTTCAGTGACTTATGGAGAACTAACCATTAACAAACAACAATCATCATCATGTTGTTTTGATATTGATATATCTTTACAGATATGACTCTGGAGTAAAATTTATCCAAATCACAAGGTGCATTATCTCAAGAGAGTTTATATAGTAAGACATAATCCTCACAATATTATGAATGATTTTTTTTATCACTAATAACAGTAAATACACTAAAGAAGCATGTACAAGATCAAAAAAGAGGGTAGTCAATTTGTTTGCTGTCAAGAATATTTGATAACATTGAACTTTCACAGATGCTTGCAGAAAATCAGTTATTACAATATGTGTAACAAAATGAGATACAAATAATGGTTCTTGGTCATTTCCATGGTATATCATAAATTTGTATCAGCTCTCAGTAGTTAAAGAAAAGCTTCTTTATACAGAGCAAATAAAGACCAACTTATGGTGAAATACTTTGTATCACATAGAGTTGACAGAAATAGTGCAACAAGAAGATCAAGACTCCAACAAACTCACATACTACATACATATTAGCTAATGAAACTTACTTGAATTGCCTGTTAAACAACATCGATAAATGGTCTGTGTTTATATAGCTCTTTTCTAGTCTACAAATTTACTATACACCCATTATTTCATACTGCACATCTTTCATACCCATTCACACACTGCTGCCACAGCCTAGCAGACTAGCAGAGCCACAAATTGAACCCACAACCTACCTGTTCAAAGATGACTAGCTCTACCACTGCATATCATGAATATTACAAGAGGTTTCTTCAAGTTCAACACTATGAAATTAAAATTATTTAACCCCTTCATGACTATGGCCAGACACATTTGTTCAAGGCAATGAGCTCTTCTCTGAACTTTTTGGTAGGTGGGGGTGGGGGTACCATGAAGATAGTCACTGCCACATGTTATGTGTTGTTTGAGCCCCTGTTTTCTGGGCTACCTGCTGGTTTGCTTGCTTCACCAGCTCTGGTTAGAGTGATTAGTGGTAGAGCATACAAACCTATTGTAAATGTAGGATCCATTTACATGTTGCATACCATTGTAGGCAAATTAGAGGGCAAAACAGTAATAACTGGTGTGTTCCAGTGTAGTCAGTGTCTGCTCACAGTCTGCTACACATGTGCAGGACCAGTTAGAGGCTGTAGATTTGTCTCCATTGTCCAGTGAACAGCAGGTCAGATCGTTACTTCAGAGGTACAGGTAAGGGGGTGGAGTGGCTCAGTGGTTAAGACCGGTACCCTATGTGCGAAAAACATCATGGTCGCAAGTTCGATTCCACCCCTCGCTGATTGTACTCAATACCATTGTAAGTCGCTTTGGATAAAAGCGTCTGCTAAATGACATGTAATGTAATGTAATACAGCTTGGTCTTTTCCAAACACGAGGGTGACTTGGGTTGAAGCAACCTTATAGCCTGTCAGATAGCGTTATATAACGCCAAACCCCTTCTGAGGATGAGGTTGTGAAAGACCATATACTGGGAACACATGACAGCGTGATCGGACGCAGCAGCCAGACTGCACACAATGTGTGTATTTCGTGTATTTTCACCGGACCCAGAGAAGCATTTCGGACATAGAACCAAGCTGAAATGTGAGAATTAGCAGAGGAAATCTCCACTACGCACAAGAACTTCAACTTCAACTTTATCCCATCAGAGATACACCATTCCCCCTGGGAAACAAAGATTCCCCCAGGACAAATACGGAACCGGAGGGGCCACAGACGAGGGAAGCAAGGAGGGCTAAGGACTAGGCTAAAGGCGAATCCCTACAGACCATCGATACCTAGCCTTTTTCTGACCAACGTTCGATCTCTCTTCAACAAGATGGATGAGCTTGCGCTTGAGACTGCAGATTACATCGAGCCATATGGCGTACTATGCCATGAGAATGATGGAGATGTGGCTGAACTCAAATACGCCACATGATGCTATTGAGTTAGCCGGCCGCATTGTTTACCGAGCAGATCGCAACATCAACTCTGGTAAGAGCAGAGGCGGGGGACTGTGCATCTACATAAGCAACAGATGGTGCACCGACACCAGAAATATTGAAACACACTGTTCTCCAGACACTGAGGGAAATCACATCAGTCTTATTAATGGCTGTCTACATTACACCACAGGCTAATGCTGAACTAGCGTTGGAGCAATTGCAGAGTGCCACTACAAATTACATGATGGCACAGCCAGACAGCATTGTTATAGCATCTGGAGACTTCAATCATGCTAAACTCAACACTGTCATGCCTAAGTTAATCATTATTGTAACTATCCCTACAAGAGTACTTGTGCACCTGTAAAGATTGTCTCCAAATTGTATAGAGGTCTACAAAAATTAAATGGAAGGAACTCACTATATGTAAAATGTAAATGGGAGCTTGAGCTGAATATTAAACTGTCAAAGAGTGATTGGCATTCCATGTGTAAAACTCAACAAACTTCCACTAGCTCTAAAAGATGGAGGGAGTTTGGATGGAAGAATTTAATTCACTTCTTTTTTTTGAACAATGTTTTTATTGATTTTCAATGAGAACATATAAACAAATCGCCCCATACCAAACCAGTTACACAATAATACACAAGCAAACCTTGCTGTATACACAGACACCAAAATAAAATAAAATAAAAATATAATAATAAAATAAAATAATTAAATAAAATTAAAATATTAAATCAAATTGTCACACTCTATAGTCTTACAAACAAGTATGATCTATTGTTGCTTGAGAAAGTTAATTAAGGGTGTCCACACCTCTTCAAATTCTTGTGCTTTACCCCTAATTACATAGGTTAACTTTTCTAATGTAACACACCTTGCCATCTCCCTAATCCAAGATTGTGTAGAGGATACTTCAGTTTCCCTCCAAGATATTGCAACCATCCTCCTGGCCTGCAGGAGGCCAAAGTTGATCAAAGTCTTACACTTAGAGTTTACAGAAAAGCAATCTGGGTATATCCCCAAAATACAGAGTTTAGCTACGCAGGGTACCCGAGTGCCTGTAAGCAAACTTAAAGTACAGGCAACCAATTTCCAAAAAGCTACCAATTTCGGGCATTCCCATACACAATGAATTAAAGTACCTTTCTCAGTCAAACATTTCACACATGTATCTGGAATGCCAGGGGACCACTTGTTGAGTTTCTCAGGGGTTATGTATGTCCTCATTAACCATTTGTGTTGTAACAGTTTCATTCGAGTATTAATGGTTTGAGATTGAGCTTTTAAACAAGCTTTCGCCCACTCAGCTTCTTCAATATCTTCCTTAATATCCAAACTCCATGCCCTCCTTCTATCATGACTAGATTCCTCATCATGCGAGACAAGTGCAGTATAGAGTGTAGAAATTTGCCGTCTACCATTCATGTGTTTTAACACAATACCCTCAAGACATGACAGCGGCGGCTCATGCGTAGCCTGGTGACACCTTGATAAAATGAAGTGCCTCAACTGTAAATACTTAAAAAAATGTTTTTTTGGAATTAAATATTTCACACAAAGGTCATTAAATGTTAATAAATTGCCCTGAACATATAAGTCTCCAATTTTTCGTATCCCCCTGTTGGCCCAAGCTCGAAAACCACCATCTGCCCTGCCAGGAGTGAACTGCGCATTATCCCATATAGGTGAAAATTGAGAGATGGGGGGTGTATCACCCATATGTCTATGAGCCCTAAACCAAATATCAATAGAGTTTTTAAGAAAGGGATTTGTTGTTTTTTTCTTTAAAGTTTTAAAATCTGCTGAATATAAGTATAGGCTTAATGGCAACTTAGACACTGATGCTTGTTCAATAGAAACCCATGCTGGAGGAGAGTGTGTATCAAAGTAAAACATAGAACTACGCAGCTGAGCAGCCCAATAATACCACTGTAGATTGGGCAACTGTAATCCACCCCTATCATATGGCAAATATAGTAATCTTAGTCTTAATCTAGGTTTTTTACCGTTCCAGATAAATCTACAAAACGCACTATTAATGTCATTAAAAAAGTTTTTGGGCAATGGTAATGGGAGTGACTGAAACAAATATAAGAATTTTGGCAAGATAGTCATCTAATTAAATTAATCCGGCCAATCATTGATATTGGCATTGTCGTCCATTTTTCAAGTGAATCTTGTACCTCTCTCATCAGCGGGTCATAGTTTGCTTCAACAACTGTATTCATTTGGGGAGTAATCTTGATCCCAAGATAGGTAAATCCCTCCCTCGCACTAAAAAAAGGTGTATCTATAACCGGATTATTTCTCTCTTCTTCATTCAAGAAAAGTATTGAAGATTTTTCATTATTAATACTGTATCCAGAAAACTGACCAAATGTATTAATTAAATGCAATAACGTCTGGACACTGTTTGATAAGTTTGACAAAAAAAGAATTACGTCATCTGCATATATCCTATGGTCATGACCTCCAATTGTTATACCTGATAGATTAGCTTCAGCTCTAATGGACATGGCTAAAGGCTCAATGGCTAAAATAAACAATAATGGGGAGAGGGGACAGCCCTGACGGGTTGACCTCTCTAACCTTAATGGGCCTGATAAAATGTTATTCGTTCTTACACAAGCTGTAGGACTAGTATACAATAACTTTACCCATTTCATAAATTTTCCCCCAAGTCCATATCTTGGCAACAAATCAAACAAATAAGGCCACTCGATTCTATCAAACGCTTGTCTAGCATCTAGAGAAAGAAGTGCCGTATCCCACATGCCTTAAGGCTCCCACCATCGTTCCAGTACCAAGGAAAACCACAGTGAGTTGTTTGAATGACTACCGCTGAGTTGCTCTCACACCCATTATCACTAAATGTTTTGAGAGATTAATTCTCCCACAAATTTAAACTGCAATCCCTCCACAGTTTGATCAACACCAATTTCAGTATTGGACTAACAGATCAACCGATGATGCAGTTATCACAGCTCTGCACACAGCACTCACACATATAGACCACAGCAACACATATGTTAGAATGCTTTGTGGATTATAGTTTGGCATTCAACACCATTATCTCAAATAAATATGAAACTGAGCAACCTGGGGCTGGGCAGCTGTCACGGCACATGGCGTATTGGATTTCCTCACAAACAGGCCTCAGAGGGTCAGGATGGGATGCTACACCTCAGCCACACTGACTCTAAGCACCGGAACACCTCAGGGGTGCGTCCTAAGTCCTCTCCTCTAGTCTCTCTTCACCTACGACTGCTCACCCATTTAAACCACTTTCAATGGGCAGTGTGCTACCTAGGCCATGTCATCTCTTATAGGGACGTTTCCACAGACCCAGCCAAGGTTGAGGTGGTAGCCAACTGGAAGCCCCCCTCTCTACTGTCTCTGAGCTACGGTACTTCCTGGGGTTTGCCAGCTACTACTACTACTAGCTACTGTCGCTTTGTGGACGGGTTCACCAAGTTGGCCACTCCACTGCACACGCTGGTAGCAGAGGTGGGAGGCACTAAGCCAAGGAGGAAGTCGGAGTAGGACATCATCAGCAGCTGGACAGAATAGTGTCACGCAAGTTTTGAGGCACTGAAGACCAAGCTCACCACAGCACCTGTGCTCGCCTACGCCGACTTCTCCCTAGCATTAATCCTGGAGGTTAGATGCCAGTTTTGGTGGACTTGGAATGGTACTCTCTCAAGAGCAAGGAGGCAAGGTCCAGCCAATTGCTCATGCCAGCTGAGGTCTGAGGCCCACAGAACACAATATGTCAAACTACAGCTTAATGAAACTAGAGTTCCTAGAGTACCTGCTAGGCCAGAAGTGCATTGTCTACACCACCAATAATCCACTCAGCCACTTGTCCTCTGCCAAACTGGGGGAAGTTTGCATCCTTTGCTTGTATCCTTTGACTTTGGAAGCAGCAATACAGACAACTCTACCACTGGCCAGCATTCTAATGTCCACCACCCTCCTAGACCAGTGGGGGAATCAGCTCACAGGGCTGCAAACTCTTCTGCTCCTGTGTCAAGTGCAGTTGTCTCTATTTTTAGGCAATGGAACTAGGTTTGGTAACCTTTGTTTTATCCATTGTCGGGGCGATGATGAAAGGAGGAGAGGTAGATTGTGGCAGAATTAAGATGACATGATTGACGTCTAGGGTGTCCCTTTAATTGCTCCTCTTACTTGTAAACCAGTCACTTCAATCTATTACACACAAATTACAGGTTACCGCTGAGAGTGGCTGCGTGCACCCAGCGAGTTCGCTCCCCCATGCGCTTCTGTGAACTGAACTGAATTGCACTGATATTAGGTATGCAGACTTAATGGTGCTCAATTCAATTGATATTTTTAAGAAAGTTCATTCAAGGGACAACAGGCTTGGTTTGGCGCCTTGGCAGTTCCACGCACGCCCGTGTTCCTTGTGCTCTCCCTCACTCTTTCACAATACTGGAGCACTGCTGCTTTGCCTACAGCAGAAACTGCCTTGCTCACCTTTGCTTTGCTTGCATGATTGATTAGGTTTAATAATAATAATATAATAGAGAGGATGGACTTTGGTCATAGTTTGACACATTTACTTGTATTTAAGCACGTGTCTGGTAAGTCACCTCTAGAATGTTTATTTATTCATTTTTGTTTGATTATTTGAGTAACCAGGTGCTTTTTTGTTAATTGGGTCATTTCATTTACTTTATTTGTACAATTCGATTTCAAAATTATCTTTGACTTGATATTAACTTGTATTGTTTACTGGTTATCCTTTTATCAGGTATGTGATATTTTATCACAATATCAGATACATTATCATATGTGACTCTATTTGTTTAGGGTCTTAGCTTTTTTCCCACAGTTCAGCATTAACCCACTGATTGTGGACGACTGTCCAATCCAAAGCCACTCTGTCTTTAATAAGATGCAAGACTCAGAAGGTGAGATACTATAGCCTTTATAAAGTGCCTTATAATTTCCTCTGTCCCTCTCATTCTCTCCTCAGCCCAGTGAAACATTATGACTTCACTTGCTTTATTTTCTTTGCTTTACTCTGTCAGTGTCCTCACTTTAACTGATAGCTCACTTTCCGGCATCACCACTGAAGCTCCACCAGCAGCCTCAAAATGCACTCTTCTAAACAGCTTCCAGCCAGGATTTTTTGTCCAGGGTGACTATGTCATTGGTGGGATTTTCCCCCTACATTTTAATCTGAAAAAGCCAGACCTTAACGGCACCTACAGACCACCACCAATAGATTGCAATGGGTGAGTTTCATAGATGATAGTGGGAGGATTGTACTTACTTGTTCCTGTAAATTATGTCTAATTTTGCACTCTTAATATAAAATGGAGTAGACTGAATGTGTTTATAATCATTAGAGTCTTTATATGAACAGACTACATTCATCTGTATCGCCCACAGACTTTATCCCAGGGCTTTCCGGTGGGCTCAGACTATGAGACTGGCAGTGGAGGAGATAAACCAGAATCCAGTGCTGTTGCCGAATCACACTCTGGGCTACAAAATCTTTGATTCATGTGGATATCCACTGACAGGACAGAGAGCTGTTTTATCAATGCTGAATGGGGTGAATGAGGAAAACTCTTCTATGTGCACAAATCCCTCGTCACTCCTCGCTGTGATTGGGGCTTCTGGATCTGCTCAATCTATTGTTTTGTCAAGAATCCTGCAGCCATTCAGGATCCCCATGGTAACAGTAACTTTTATTTTTGTCAAACATCACAAAAAATGTATTCTTTTCTCAGTAACACTGCACTCTGTTTTTACACAGATCAGCTACTCTTCTTCATGTGCATGTTTGTCAGACAGACAAAAATATCCAACCTTCTTCAGAGTAATTCCTAGTGATTACTACCAGGTAAAATGTAAAACATGTGGTCAGTTATTGTTTTCAGTCAAAGCTCGACACATTTACTCTGTCATCAGAAATAATTGTTACAACTACTTTTAAAGCTTTAACTGTACAATTAAAACTATGAATACACAACAGGCAAATCCTTAAACACTGAGAAATGGATTGACGTGTATAAGTTTTCCTCTTTCTTCAACCTGATTAACACATTAACAAACATATTCTGTTTGTCTTCTTTCCAGGTTTGGTCATTATAATAATAGTATATGGTCTGATGATAATCATCAGTAGATTTAAATGTTTCTGTATTGTTATAATCTTTGTTATTGATGTTTGTCAATGTCTTTTTCTTTGTTAGTTCTCCTGCTTGTTTTAGAGTCTTAGAAACCAAAGCACTGCTTAGATTTTATTTAGATACATTTTTATTTAGGAACATTACTTATATGTGTTGTCCCTAACAAATAATAGATCAATATATATTCTGCCAAACTTTTATGCTTTATCGTTTCCAGCAGTGTTTCCAGCACACCTGATTCAAATGGTCAGCTCGTCAACAAGCTCTGCAGAAGCCTGGTAACGAGCTGTTCATCTGAATCAGGTGTGTTGGAGCAGGGCAGAGTCTAAAACATGTGTTTGCTGAGGACCAGGTTGGGAAACACTGGTTTACACAACACAGCCATGTTATAAGGCACATGGCACAAAACCAAATTATTTATGAAGATATTACTTTTCATTTGTTCAAGTTTTTAATGTCTGTAATATGAAACTGGGTTAGTTGATTGTTTTTTTCTGTTGAGCCCAGGTGAAAGCCATTGCACGGATGCTAGTACACTTTAACTGGACTTGGGTGGGGCTGCTGCGAGGAGACAATGATTATGGCCGTTTTGCTGCAAAAGGTTTACTGAGAGAATTACAGGAAACCAAAGTATGTGTAGCGTACCAAGAAATGATTCCTCTGCCCTACACTCACCAGGGGGGACTAAGGATAATGAAGGTATTAAAACACTGTGGGCACTATTGACTTCGACCCTGCTTTACACTAGTTTTTGTCATTCACCCATTCACATGCATACATTGCATCAATGTGGAACACATTTTTTTCTTTCATACCCATTCACACACTGCCGGCACAATGAGTATAAGTGTCTTGCCCAAAGAAACATCAACATGTAAACTCGTGGAGCCAGGAATCAAACCCTCAACCTTTCAGTTGAACGACAACTGACTCTACCACTGACCCTCTTTAATATGTTTATATTACATCATCTGAAACTCTAGCAGCTGGGTAAAGGGGTGATTCGATAAAAAATGAACTACAGTTTTTATAGTGTTATTGTTGTTAGTATAGTTCTGTTTCAGTTAAAGACACCTTTGTGCTCCCAACACATATTAATACATATTAACACATTACATCTCATATTTGTGGACCTACTGTTGTCATTAAATTTAGACACTCCAGGAGAAAACTGTATCTTTGTCTCACTTTCATTTATCTCATCAGGCCCATATTAGATTTAGAGAGGACAATTACAGAGTCATGGTGTGAATTCTAACTCTCTGACCATATATCAAAAAAACCTTTACAAAGAACATCACTAAATTAAGTCCACAATAAGTCAGTACATGTGCTTTCAGTCAAAAATGACAAAAGGATAAGAGTTGCAAAACGAAGAAATTAAAGAGGGTCATAACACGAGGAAGATGAATAATGTCACAGGTATAAAATCTTATTGGTGTGAAAATACAGGGTGTGAAGTCAAGAGACAATATTAGTGCCAAAATGCAACAGGAAATGATGAATCATGTAAATTATAACATGACTTCACTTCTTTTCTGTACTAGAAATACTAGTTATTTTTCACTGTGTACATCTGAATTTTTCTCATTGTCACTCAGTTTTATTTTGTCTACATTATCTGACCCTCTGTAAAGGTGATGCGTAGCTCTACTGCAAAAGTGGTGGTGGTTTTTGCAGATGAGGGGGAGATGACACCTTTCTTGAGAGACTACATGACTCAGAACATCACTGGAATACAGTGGGTGGGGAGTGATGCCTTTATCTCAGTATCAGCCTTTTCAGAGAGAGAGTATTACCCTTACTTAGGAGGAACCATTGGGTTTGCCATCAGAAAAGGTCATATCTCCAGACTGGGTGACTTCCTGCAGACAGTAAACCCTAAGAGATATCCTGACAATGTCCTGGTGCATGAGTTGTGGGAGTCTCTGTATGGTTGCAGTCCTTTTCCATCCTCTGTCACTCAGATGCCACCTTGCTCAGGGCAGGAAACTCTGCTGGAACAGCACTCAGCCTACATGAATACATCCAGCCCTAGAGTCACCTATAATGTATATAAGGCTGTATATGCCATTGCTCATTCCCTGCACAACCTCCTTCTCTGTCAGCCAGGGAGGGGGCCTTTCCAGAACAACTCATGTGCTCAGAGCAACAACATACATCCTTGGCAGGTACTGTATAATCCACTTTGTCTTTACAATTATAAACTGTGGGTCAAAGCCCAATGGTTGGCCTTGTAGTTTTGTAGGTGGACCTCAGACCACAATCACTATCTCCTATTTGCCAAAGTCATTTAGTCCACTGTTCAAATGGCAAACATATTTTCTGTGTTGCATCTGAATTCTGAAATGTAATCTCTAAAAATATCTAAAATCTAAATAACACATATTCCATGAATATTTAACTGAAATTAAATAAAATTTTATGAACATTTTTAAATTGATTATTGTTCCATTGTAGACACAACAATATATTTTTATTTCCATGCAATGTATTCACTGTAACATTATGTTACATTTCTACGACTGGATTTTTAGGGGCCTTAAAACCTCAAAACTCTAAAGACTGGGAAGCTCTGCAAGACAACATTTTACTGAAAAAAACACAATTCAGTGTTTCATGTTGTGCATTTCTTCATTTTCAAGCTGCAACATTACCTCCAGGAAGTGAACTTTCAGATTGCTGGTGAGATGGTGGACTTTGATACCAAGGGCGACTCTGTACCCTATTATGATATTATCAACTGGCAGAGAGGCCCACAAGGAAACATTGAATTTGTCAATGTGGGTTTGTTTGATGGAACCAAGGCTGTTGGAGAGGAGCTGTTGATCCAGGAGGACGGGATAATGTGGGCAGGACATCAGAGTGAGGCAAGCTGCTCACACCATGTTTTTACCTTCATCAGATGCCAACTGTTGAAGTTCCGTAGGTTGAGATGGAGGTAAGTCAGGTGGACAGAACAGACTGGATCTGAAACAGGGTCATTTGTTTTCATACACAATGGAGATTCAAGGCCCAGCTGGACTATGATGTGTTTGGTGACCTTCTATCCAGTGCTGTTGTCCTCATGGATCTTTATTTATACAATGTGAGAGTGAATGGTTATTTGTCTCTGTGTGCTGGACTGGTGACCCGTCTTGGGTCTGACGCCGCCTTTTGTCCTATGTCCTTATGACGCTCATGTGCAGGATAAAGAGATAGATAATGAATTAATATTGATGACATTAAAGGCTTCTGAAAGAGCTCTCATAGATCTACAGCTGAATATATTAAACAGAACCACAGGTTATGGAAAAGCTTATGGGCAGGAACCCAGTATCAGTGTACACCTTATAACCATGTGACCATCAAAAAGTTGTTTGATGACTCCCGGCAGACTAGACTGACATCTGTAGACCAAATACTGTCTAACCAACATAGAACTCAAAACACTGTGTTAACTAACACACAAACTAGAAGTGACACATACTTCTTTGACAAGGGGTTTTGGAATTTTCATCATTTTCCATCTGTTAATAGATTAACCAATAACATTTAACAATTTCAGGATAAATGTTTGCTCCTCTCTAGGTGCCAGTATCTGTGTGCAGTGCCAGTTGTCTTCCAGGCTTCCGGAAGGCTGTCCGTCGTGGGGAGCCTATCTGCTGCTTTGACTGTGTACCATGTGACAGTGGCAAAATTAGCAATCAGACAAGTGAGTTTGAGCTGAACAATAAAATGTCGAAGCAAATCCATTCTTACAATTGTAGTACAGAAGTAATGCAATACTGAAAATTGTTCATACTTTCTTCCCTTTAGACTCAGTAGATTGTACAATTTGTCCTGAGGACTTCTGGTCAAACAACGACAGAACAGCCTGCATCTCCAAGAAAGTGGAGTACTTGACCTTCGATTCATTGGGAATAGCCCTGACAGTGATGTCTGTGGTGGGCGCCTGCTTCACTCTGGCTGTCTGTGGAGTCTTCTTCTGTCACAGACACACAGCCATCGTCCGTGTGAATAACTCTGAGCTCAGTTTCTTCATACTGTTTGCACTGACTCTGTGTTTCCTGTGTTCTCTGCTTTTCATTGGAAAGCCAACATATTGGTCCTGCATGCTGCGCCACACTGCCTTTAGCATCACATTTTCACTGTGTATTTCCTGCATCCTGGGGAAGACCCTGGTGGTACTGGCTGCATTCACTGCCACCAGGCCAGGGCACAACATCATGAAGTGGCTGGGGCCTAAGCAGCAGAGGACCATCATCTCCAGCTGCACTCTGGTTCAGGTGGTTATCTGTGCTGCCTGGCTTATTGATGTTCCCCCGTTTCCATCCAGAAATACACAATATGAACATTCAAAGATCATACTGGAGTGTAGTGTGGGTTCTAGCCTGGCATTCTGGTGTGTTCTTGGATATATTGGTCTGCAGGCCTGTCTGTGCTTTGTATTGGCTTTTTTGGCCCGAAAGTTGCCAGGAAACTTTAATGAGGCCAAGTTCATCACATTCAGCATGCTGATCTTCTGTGCTGTGTGGCTAGCATTCATCCCTGCTTATATCAGCTCCCCTGGAAATTATGCAGATGCAGTTGAGTCATTTGCCATCTTGGCCTCCAGCTTTGGCTTATTGTTCTGCCTGTTTGCTCCAAAGAGTTACATTATTTTACTGAAGCCTGAAAAGAATACAAAACAGCATCTGATGGGGAAAGAAAAGAAATGATGAAACACAAATTAACCCAAAGCTATTGAGTCAGTAGCAAATGGACTTGTAGATTTCTTTCGGTGACTTATGGATAACTAACCATTTAAAAAGCATGTTCATTAATCAATGTTGTCTTGATAATTCTTCACAAATATGACTGTAGTGTACACAATTGATCCAACTCATAAGGTACATTATCTCAAGACAATGTATATATTACAGAATGCTCACAATATCAATGATTTTTTAAATCAATAATAACAACAAATACACTAAAGAAGCATGTACAAAAAAGAGAGTAGTAAATTTGTTGGCTGTCATGATTTAGTTAACAGGGAACCTTCATAGGATGCTTGCTTGAAAATCGGTTATTACAACATGTGTAACAAAATGACAGAAATATTGGTTCTTGGTCATTTCCATGGTAGATCATAAACTTTGGAATACAGCAAAATAAACAATGCAGTGATATTTCCAACTTTGGCAAAGTCTCCATCATTGATGTTGAATATTTATGACTCACACTGATGGCTGATTGAATTCTCTCTGGTGATGTCAGGACACCTGCAAAGAATGTGGATCACATGCCCCAACTTGCCACACAACCAATGTGTGCTTGAGACAATATGTGATTTGCAAATGTAAGCTTTTATGAGCTATTCTATTCAGCCATCACCATGTAATGACTGGGCAATGCCACTCACCTTTATGGACAGGTGACTGCACATCTGATGCGTGCCATACCCTCCTTCCTGAATCAGCACCATGCTGTGATCACTGTTTGGCATGGTTGTGACCACTAGATCTGTGACCAATACTCTCTAATCGTATACGAGTGAAGTGTACTCCCTGCACTGTGGGTGAACACATCGGCGTCAGAAGTTGCTGTGGACAGCAATCAAGCCGTGTGCGCTCTCTCACTCAAACCTCTCAACCAAATTGCAGAGCCACAGTTTGGGTGGGTCTTATACCGGCTTAGGGGTTTCACATGTTTTGGGAAATACCTCTAAGCTATTGTCATGACTTTATCACAAACAGGACTGGACCCAGATGCAGGATGGTGGTAACTAAAAATTGTTTATTTTTTTAGCACTCCAAAAACAGGTGGACAGGCACGAAGATCCTCAAATATGCGACTAAAGCGCAGTCGTGGGATCATCGTGGAACAGGACACTGACTGGAACAGGCAAGCAAAGATTAAGCAGAGTCTCAGAGGCATGCACGTGCAATTAAATCCACTGAGCAGTGAATCACAAAACAGGCAAGAGCTCAAAAAACAACATGTTGCTCTGGCTATGGACGGAGACAAACTTACAGACAAAGGAAGGGGGAGTGGTTAAATACACTGAGGAATCAGGGAGACGACGAACAGCTGTGACGAACAAGACACAGGTGAAAATAGGCTGCACAAAGAGAAGGGACAAAAACGACTTTCACAATAAAATGACAGTGACAATGGAGCATGACAGACTTCCTGTTTAAGGAGGAACTTCCTGTATCAGTGAAAGCAATGGATACCACAAAAGATGAGTGTTAAGAATATACATATGCTAAAGTGACAACATATGTATGTGGGTATGCTGTATGTATGTGAGAATGTTTGAATGTGAGAATGAAAATATGTATATGTAAGAGATAGAATGTATGTGTGTAAAAGTAAATAATACATATGTGTGAAAGTGTATATGTGTGAGAGTGAAAATGCATATATGTGTTCAAAAGTAAAATGTATATGTGAAAAGAACAGAAGTCAAGTCTTTACTTTCTTCTTTTTGTCAGTGACCAAACAGAAATCATGAGAGAAACAAATGTCTGTTGCCTCTTAACATCAAAAAATAAATAATAACAGGTTCATTATAACATGACAATGCATTTGTTTGCGTATTTGTCTTTGTTTTTTCTTTGTTTAGGGCCTTAGCTTTTCCCCACAGTTTGCATTACCCCACTTTAGTTCCTGATTGTGGACTACTGTCCAATCCAAAGCCACACTGTCATTAATAAGATGCAAGACTCAGAAGGTGAGATACTATAGCCTTTATAAAGTGCCTTATAATTTCCTCTGTCCCTCTCATTCTCTCCTCAGCCCAGTGAAACATTATGACTTCACTTGCTTTATTTTCTTTGCTTTGCTCTATCAGTGTCCTAACTTTAACTGATAGCTCACTTTCCGGCATCACCACTGCAGCTCCACCAACAGCCTCAAAATGCAATCTTCTAAACAGCTTCCAGCCAGGATTTTTTGTCCAGGGTGACTATGTCATTGGTGGAATTTTCCCCCTTCATTTTAATCTGAAAAAGCCAGACCTTAATGGCACCTACAGACCACCACCAATAGATTGCAATGGGTGAGTTTCATAGATAATAGTGGGAGGATTATACTTACTTGTTCCTGTAAATTATGTCTAATTTTGCACTCTTGATATAAAATGTAGTAGACAGAATGTGTTTAAAATCATTAGAGTTTTTAAATGAACAGACTACATTCATCTGTATCAGCCACAGACTTTATCCCAGGGCTTTCCGCTGGGCTCAGACTATGAGACTGGCAGTGGAGGAGATAAACCAGAATCCAGTGCTGTTGCCGAATCACACTCTGGGCTACAACATCTATGATTCATGTGGATATCCACTGACAGGACAGAGAGCTGTTTTATCGATGCTGAATGGGGTGAGTGAGGAAAACTCTTCTGTCTGCACAAATGCCTCGTCACTCCTCGCTGTGATTGGGGCTGCTGGATCTGCTCAATCTATTGTTTTGTCAAGAATCCTGCAGCCATTCAGGATCCCCATGGTAACAGTAACTTTTATTTATGTCAATCATCACAAAAATGTATTCTTTTCTCAGTAACACTGCACTCTGTTTTTACACAGATCAGCTACGCTTCTTCATGTACATGTTTGTCAGACAGACAAAAATATCCAACCTTCTTCAGAGTAATTCCTAGTGATTACTACCAGGTAAAATATAAAGCATGTGGTCAGTTATTGTTTTCAGTCAAAGCTCGACACATTTACTCTGTCATCAGAAATAATTGTTACAACTACTTTTAAAGCTTTAACTGTAAAATTAAAACTGTGAATACACAACAGGCAAATCCTTAAACCCTGAGAAATGGATTGACGTGTATAAGTTTTCCTCTTTCTTCAACCTGATTAACACATTAACAAACATATTCTGTTTGTCTTCTTTTCAGGTTTGGTCATTATAATAATAGTATATGGTCTGTTGATAATCATCAGTAGATTTAAATGTTTCTGTACTGTTATAATCTTTGTTATTGATGTTTGTCAATGTCTTTTTTTTTTGTTTGTCTTCCTGCTTGTTTTAGAGTCTTAGAAACCAAAGCACTGCTTACATTTTATTTAGATACATTTTTATTTAGGAACATAACTTATATGTGTCGTCCCTAACAAATAATAGATCAATATATATTCTGCCAAACTTTTATGCTTTATCGTTTCCAGCACACCTGATTCAAATGGTCAGCTCGTCAACAAGCTCTGCAGAAGCCTGGTAACGAGCTGTTCATCTGAATCAGGTGTGTTGGAGCAGGGCAGTGTCTAAAACATGTGTTTGCTGAGGACCAGGTTGGGAAACACTGGTTTACAGAATACAGCCATGTTATAAGGCACATGGCACAAAACCAAATTATTTATGAAGATATTACTTTTCATTTGTTCAAGTTTTTAATGTCTGTAATATGAAACTGGATTAGTTGATTGTTTTTTTTCTGTTGAGCCCAGGTGAAAGCCATTGCACGGATGCTAGTACACTTTAACTGGACTTGGGTGGGGCTGCTGCGAGGAGACAATGATTATGGCCTTTTTGCTGCAAAAGGTTTACTGAAAGAATTACAGGAAACCAAAGTATGTGTAGCGTACCAAGAAATGATTCCTCTGCCCTACACTCACCAGGGGGGACTAAGGATAATGAAGGTATTAAAACACTGTGGGGACTATTGACTTCTACCCTGCTTTAAACTACAGTTTTTGTCATTCACCCATTCACATGCATACATTGCATCAATGTGGAGCACATTTTTTTCTTTCATACCCATTCACACACTGCCGGCACAATGAGTATAAGTGTCTTGCCCAAAGAAACATCAACATGTAAACTCGTGGAGCCAGGAATCAAACCCTCAACCTTTCACTTGAACGACAACTGATTCTACCACTGACTCTAGCGGCTGGGTAAAGTGGTGATTCGATTAAAAAAAATGAACTACAGTTTTTATAGTGTTGTTGTTGTTAGTATAGTTCTGTTTCAGTTAAAGACACCTTTGTGCTGCCAACACATATTAATACATATTAACACATTACAGCTCATATTTGTGGACCTACTGTTGTCATTAAATTTAGACACTCCAGGAGAAAACTGTATCTTTGTCTCACTTTCATTTATCTCATCAGGCCCATATTAGATTAAGAAAGGACAAAGAGAGAGTCATGGTGTGAATTCTAACTCTCTGACCATATATCAAAAAAACCTTTACAAAGAACATCACTAAATTAAGTCCACAATAAGTCAGTACATGTGCTTTCAGTCAAAAATGACAAAAGAATAAGAGTTGCAAAACGAAGAAATTAAAGAGGGTCATAACACGAGGAAGATGAATAATGTCACAGGTATAAAATCTTATTGGTGGGAAAATACAGGGTTTGAAGTCAAGAGACAATATTAGTGCCAAAATGCAACAGGAAATGATGAATCATGTAAATTATAACATGACTTCACTTCTTTTCTATACTAGAAATACTAGTTATTTTTCACTGTGTACATCTTAATTTTTCTCATTGTCACTCAGTTTTATTTTGTCTACATTTTCTGACCCTCTGTAAAGGTGATGCGTAGCTCTACTGCAAAAGTGGTGGTGGTTTTTGCAAACGAGGGGGAGATGACAACTTTCTTGAGAGACTACATAACTCAGAACATCACTGGAATACAGTGGGTGGGGAGTGATGCCTTTATCTCAGTATCAGCCTTTTCAGAGAGAGAGTATTACCCTTACTTGGGAGGAACCATTGGGTTTGGCATCAAAAAAGGTCATATCTCCAGACTGGGTGACTTCCTGCAGACAGTAAACCCTAACAGATATCCTGACAATGTCCTGGTGCATGAGCTGTGGGAGTCTCTGTATGGTTGCAGTCCTTTTCCATCCTCTGTCACCCAGATGCCACCCTGCTCAGGGCAGGAGACTCTGCTTGAACATAACTCAGCCTACATGAATACATCCAGCCCTAGAATCACCTATAATGTATATAAGGCTGTATATGCCATTGCTCATTCCCTGCACAACCTCCTTCTCTGTCAGCCAGGGAGGGGGCCTTTCCAGAACAAATCATGTGCTAAGAGCAACAACATACATCCTTGGCAGGTACTGAACAATCCGCTATTTCTTTACCATTACAAACTGTGGGTCAAAGCCCAATGGTTGGCCTTTGTAGATGGACTTCAGACCACAATCACTATCTCCCATGTACCAAAGTCATGCAGCATAATGTTACATATAATGTAACATATTTTTGTGTGTTTAATCTAAATTCCAAGTTTTAATCTAAAAAAAATTAAACACATTTCATTAACATTTAATATATAGTTTATGAAAATTGTTTGAATTGTTTATTGTTGCATTGTAGAGACAAGAATATATTTTAATAGATAGTGTTCACTTTAACGTTTTCTTAAATTTCTACTACTGTACAAATTTAGGCCTAGGATTTTTAGGGGCCTTAAAACCTCAAAACTCTGAAGACTGGGAAGCTTTGCAAGACAGCATTATACTGAAAACGTTGTTTAAAGAAATTCAGTGTTTCTTTTTCGTGCATTTCGTAATTTTCAAGCTGCAACACTACCTCCAGGAAGTGAACTTCCAGATTGCTGGTGAGGAGGTGGACTTTGATGCCAAGGGCGACTCTGTACCCTATTATGATATTGTCAACTGGCAGAGAGGCTCAGAAGGAAACACTGAATTTATCGATGTGGGTTTGTTTGATGGAACCAAGGCTGTTGGAGAGGAGCTGTTGATCCAGGAGGATAGGATAATGTGGGCAGGACATCAGAGTGAGGCAAGCTGCTCACACTGTGTTTTTACCTTCATCAGATGCCAACTGTTGAAGTTCTGTAGATTGAGATGGAGGTAAGTCAGGTGGACAGAGCAGACTGGATACAGGGTCATTTGTTTCCATACACAACAAAGTTTCTAAGTCCAACTGGATTATGATGAGTTTGGTGACCTAATGTCCACTGTTGTTTACCTCATTGATCTTTCTTTATGGAATGTAAGAGTGAATGGTTTGTTCGTCTATTTGTGCTGGACTGGTGACCCCTCCTGGGTCTGACTCCGTATTTTGTACGATGTCAGCTGGGATTGGCTCCAGCTCCCCACAACCCTCATGGGCAGGATAAAGCGATAGACAAAGAATGAATCTTTCTTCATGACATTAAAGGCTTCTGAAAGAGCTCACACAGATTTACAGATAAATATATTTAAGAGAACCACAGGTTATGGAATAGCTTATGGGCTGGAACCCAGTCCTCAGTGTACACCTTACAACCATGTGACCATCAAAAAGTTGTTTGATGACGACTGGCATACCTGTAGACAAGGGCTGGGCGATCTTGATATTTTAATATATATCGAGATATAAACAAGATGTAACACGGGACTATATCGCTATCAATAAATGTTAAAATGACAATACATGGGCTGCAAGTTTGCACCTATTTCTCCTCTCCCTCTTCCTGCGTTCCTACACACACACCCTTTCTGCTCCGCCTCCCCCTTCACTCTCACGTACACTCAGTGACATCATGGAGACGGAGTTTCTTATTGAAATAACAGTTTATTGTGTAGTTGCAGTGAATATGTCGGTGGAAAAGTCCTCATTGTTACTGTAAAAATTGGAACAATATTGTATTTTTGAATTAATAACTGTATATTACTGTCATGTAGAAAAGAGGTTTGTTTTATTTTGTTCAAGGAGCATTTTTATTTCAGTGACCTCTGACATTTGGCATGTGGCTTCAACTTATAAAAGACTGTTTGTTTCTTTTTTAAAGGTTTTGATATGCTATAATGCTTTGGGGGAAACCCCAATTACGTCACAGAAAAAAAATATTTAGATATATATCCAGTATCGCCATTCAGATAAAAAATATCAAGATATGACTTTTAGTCCATATCGCCCAGCCCTACTGCAGACTATGTCTGACATCTGCAGACAAAATATTGTATATCTAACGTAAAACTCAAAATACTGTGTTAAACACACTTGAGAAAGTGGCACATATTTCAGTGACAAGTGGTTTTGAGCAATGTTCCATCTATCAAAAGATTAACCAATAAAAATGTACCAATGTCAGCACATGGTCTTTCCACTCTAGGTGCCAGTATCTGTGTGCAGTGCCAGTTGTCTTCCAGGCTTCCGGAAGGCTGTCCGTCGTGGGGAGCCTATCTGCTGCTTTGACTGTGTACCATGTGACAGTGGCAAAATTAGTAATCAGACAAGTGAGTTTTGATCTGAACAATGAAATGTCAAAGCAAATCCATTGCATTGTAATGTAATACTGAAAATTATTTATACTTTCTTCCCTTTAGATTCAGTAGATTGTACAATTTGTCCTGAGGACTTCTGGTCAAACAACGACAGAACAGCCTGCATCTCCAAGAAAGTGGAGTACTTGACCTTTGATTCATTGGGAATAGCCCTAACAGTGATGTCTGTGGTGGGCGCCTGCTTCACTCTGGCTGTCTGTGGAGTCTTCTTCTGTCACAGACACACAGCCATCGTCCGTGTGAATAACTCTGAGCTCAGTTTCTTCATACTGTTTGCACTGACTCTGTGTTTCCTGTGTTGTCTGCTTTTCATTGGAAAGCCAACATATTGGTCCTGCATGCTGCGCCACACTGCCTTTAGCATCACATTTTCACTGTGTATTTCCTGCATCCTGGGGAAGACCCTGGTGGTACTGGCTGCATTCACTGCCACCAGGCCAGGGCACAACATCATGAAGTGGCTGGGGCCTAATCAGCAGAGGACCATCATCTCCAGCTGCACTATGGTTCAGGTGGTTATCTGTGCTGCCTGGCTCATTGATGTTCCCCCGTTTCCATCCAGAAATACACAATATGAACGTTCAAAGATCATACTGGAGTGTAGTGTGGGCTCTAGCCTGGCATTCTGGTGCGTTCTTGGATATATTGGTCTACAGGCTTGTCTGTGCTTTGTATTGGCTTTTCTGGCCAGAAAGTTGCCAGGGAACTTCAACGAGGCCAAGTTCATCACATTCAGCATGCTGATCTTCTGTGCTGTGTGGCTAGCATTCATCCCTGCTTATATCAGCTCCCCTGGAAATTATGCAGATGCTGTTGAGTCATTTGCCATCTTGGCCTCCAGCTTTGGCTTATTGTTCTGCCTGTTTGCTTCAAAGAGTTACATTATTTTACTGAAGCCTGAAAAGAATACAAAACAGCACCTGATGGGGAAAGAAAAGAAATGATGAATCACAAATTAACCCAAATGTTTTGAGTCAGTAGCAAATGGATTTGTAGATTTATTTCAGTGACTTATGGAGAACTAACCATTAACAAACAACAATCATCATCATCATGTTGTTTTGATATTGATATATCTTTACAGATATGACTCTGTAGTAAAATTGATCCAAATCACAAGGTGCATTATCTCAAGAGAGTTTATATAGTAAGACATAATCCTCACAATATTATGAATGATTTTTTTTATCAATAATAACAGTAAATACACTAAAGAAGCATGTACAAGATCAAAAAAGATGGTAGTCAATTTGTTTGCTGTCAAGAATATTTGATAACATTGAACTTTCACAGGATGCTTGCAGAAAAGCAGTAATTACTATAATAATGGTTCTTGGTGATTTCCATGGTATATCATAAATTTGTATCAGCTCTCAGTAGTTAAAGAAAAGCTTCTTTATACAGAGCAAATAAAGACCAACTTATGGTGAAATACTTTGTATCACATAGAGTTGACAGAAATAGTGCAACAAGAAGATCAAGACTCCAACAAACTCACATACTACATACATATTAGCTAATGAAACTTACTTGAATTGCCTGTTAAACAACATCGATAAATGGTCTGTGTTTATATAGCTCTTTTCTAGTCTACAGATTTACTATACACCCATTATTTCATACTGCACATCTTTCATACCCATTCACACACTGCTGCCACAGCCTAGCAGACTAGCAGAGCCACAAATTGAACCCACAACCTACCTGTTCAAAGATGACTAGCTCTACCACTGCATATCATGAATATTGCAAGAGGTTTCTTCAAGTTCAACACTATGAAATAAAAATTATTTAACCCCTTCATGACTATGGCCAGACACATTTGTTCAAGGCAATGAGCTCCTCTCTGAACTTTTTGGACTTGCTTGGGGGATACTATCCCTTACATTGGCTACCTAGAGGTAGATGTTGAGATTTTTGGTAAGATTTACCACAGTGCGGGGTGTTGAATGTTAAGGACCCCGCAGAAAATTCATCGGTGTATAGGTGGGGGTACCATGAAGATAGTCACTGCCACATGTTATGTGTTGTTTGAGCCCCTGTTTTCTGGGCTACCTGCTGGTTTGCTTGCTTCACCAGCTCTGGTTAGAGTGATTAGTGGTAGAGCATACAAACCTATTGTAAATGTAGGATCCATTTACATGTTGCATACCATTGTAGGCAAATTAGAGGGCAAAACAGTAATAACTGGTGTGTTCCAGTGTAGTCAGTGTCTGCTCACAGTCTGCTACACATGTGCAGGACCAGTTAGAGGCTGTAGATTTGTCTCCATTGTCCAGTGAACAGCAGGTCAGATCATTACTTCAGAGGTACAGCTTGGTCTTTTCCAAACACAAGGGTGACTTGGGTTGAAGCAACCTTATAGCCTGTCAGGTAGCGTTATATAACGCCAAACCCCTTCTGAGGATGAGGTTGTGAAAGACCATATACTGGGAACACATGACAGCGTGATCGGACGCAGCAGCCAGACTGCACACAATGTGTGTATTTCGTGTATTTTCACCGGACCCAGAGAAGCATTTCGGACATAGAACCAAGCTGAAATGTGAGAATTAGCAGAGCAAATCTCCACTACGCACAATAACTTCAACGTCAACTTTAACCCACCAGAGATACACCATTCCCCCTGGGAAACAAAGATTCCCCCAGGACAAATACGGAACCGGAGGGGCCACAGACGAGGGTAGCGAGGAGGGCTAAGGACTAGGCTAAAGGCGAATCCCTACAGACCATCGATACCTAGCGTTTTTCTGCCCAACGTTCGATCTCTCTTCAACAAGATGGATGAGCTTGCGCTTGAGACTGCAGATTACATCGAGCCATATGGCGTACTATGCCATGAGAATGATGGAGATGTGGCTGAACTCAAATATGCCACATGATGCTATTGAGTTAGCCGGCCGCATTGTTTACCGAGCAGATCGCAACATCAACTCTGGTAAGAGCAGAGGCGGGGGACTGTGCATCTACATAAGCAACAGATGGTGCACCGACACCAGAACTATTGAAACACACTGTTCGCCAGACACTGAGGGAAATCACATCAGTCTTATTAATGGCTGTCTACATTACACCACAGGCTAATGCTGAACTAGCGTGCCACTACAAATTACATGATGGCACAGCCAGACAGCATTGTTATAGCATCTGGAGACTTCAATCATGCTAAACTCAACACTGTCATGCCTAAGTTAATCATTAATGTAACTATCTAAATCTACTAAATTGTATAGAGGTCTACAAAAATTAAATGGAAGGAACTCACTATATATAAAATGTAAATGGGAGCTTGAGCTGAATATTAAGCTGTCAAAGAGTGATTGGCATTCCATGTGTAAAACTCAACAAACTTCCACTAGCTCTAAAAGATGGAGGGAGTTTGGATGGAAGAATTTAATTCACTTCTTCATTACACCACACATCAAAAATAAACTTTTAGGTGAACAGCAGCAATGCTGGAGACAATGTGGGGAGATTAGTGCCAATCACTCGCATGTTTTTTGGTCATGTGTAAAATTGCAGGGGTTCTGGGACAGTGTAGTTCGGATTCTGGAAGAAAACTTTTCCTACAGGATACCCAGAGATCCCCTGACACTGTACTTGGGCTTGATTCCAGAAGGTATTTTTCTGGCTGAAAAGTGACCCCCCCAAGTCTGGGACAGTGACTGGTTATTGTTGAGGAGATTTACGCGATAGAAAGACTGACTTACTATCTCAGAATGAAGGGACCCTGGACCAACAGTGGCATAAATGGTCTATGTATATGAAAAAAGATGGGTCAAACACTCAACAGACCTAATGGACAGTGATAAAATGAGCAACACGAGTGGGGTGCCTCCCCTTCACATCCCCGTCCACAAGTGTAAACTGAAAAAGCCACTTCAGCTCTGCAAGATTGGTTTGAAACCACTGACCGGCATCTTTTTGCTGACGGGACAGACCCGGAAGAACACACCACAGCTGTTCTCTCATACATAAAATTGAGACCAGCCTCCAGCCAAAACTCCCTGAAGAAGAAGACCACTGTCGCATACAGATTCATCAACACCAGGTCAGCATCAACTCCAAGAAGGCAGCAGGGCCAGATAGGGTTTCTGGACACATCCTTAAGGCCCGTGCAGACCAGCTGACAGGTGTGTTTACAACCTTATTCAACCTCTCGCTGCGACGAGTTGCTCTCACACCCATTATCACTAAATGTTTTGAGAGATTAATTCTCCCACAAATTTAAACTGCAATCCCTCCACAGTTTGATCAACACCAATTTCAGTATTGGACTAACAGATCAACCGATGATGCAGTTATCACAGCTCTGCACACAGCACTCACACATATAGACCACAGCAACACATATGTTAGAATGCTGTTTGTGGATTATAGTTTGGCATTCAACACCATTATCTCAAATAAACTGACTGTGAAACTGAGCAACCTGGGGCTGGGCAGCTGTCACGGCACATGGTGTATTGGATTTCCTCACAAACAGGCCTCAGAGGGTCAGGATGGGATGCTACACCTCAGCCACACTGACTCTAAGCACCGGAACACCTCAGGGGTGTGTCCTAAGTCCTCTCCTCTAGTCTCTCTTCACCTACGACTGCTCACCCATTTAAACCACTTTCAATGGGCAATGTGCTACCTAGGCCATGTCATCTCTTATAAGGACGTTTCCACAGACCCAGCCAAGGTTGAGGTGGTAGCCAACTGGAAGCCCCCCTCTCTACTGTCTCTGAGCTACGGTGCTTCCTGGGGTTTGCCAGCTACTACTACTACTAGCTACTGTCGCTTTGTGGACGGGTTCACCAAGTTGGCCACTCCACTGCACACGCTGGTAGCAGAGGTGGGAGGCACTAAGCCAAGGAGGAAGTCGGAGTAGGACATCATCAGCAGCTGGACAGAATAGTGTCACGCAAGTTTTGAGGCACTGAAGACCAAGCTCACCACAGCACCTGTGCTCGCCTACGCCGACTTCTCCCTAGCATTAATCCTGGAGGTTAGATGCCAGTTTTGGTGGACTTGGAATGGTACTCTCTCAAGAGCAAGGAGGCAAGGTCCAGCCAATTGCTCATGCCAGCTGAGGTCTGAGGCCCACAGAACACAATATGTCAAACTACAGCTTAATGAAACTAGAGTTCCTGGAGTACCTGCTAGGCCAGAAGTGCATTGTCTACACCGCCAATAATCCACTCAGCCACTTGTCCTCTGCCAAACTGGGGGAAGTTTGCATCCTTTGCTTGTATCCTTTGACTTTGGAAGCAGCAATACAGACAACTCTACCACTGGCCAGCATTCTAATGTCCACCACCCTCCTAGACCAGTGGGGGAATCAGCTCACAGGGCTGCAAACTCTTCTGGTCCTGTGTCAAGTGCAGTTGTCTCTATTTTTAGGCAATGGGACTAGGTTTGGTAACCTTTGTTTTATCCATTGTCGGGGCGATGATGAAAGGAGGAGAGGTAGATTGTGGCAGAATTAAGATGCCATAATTGACGTCTCGGGTGTCCCTTTAATTGCTCCTCTTACTTGTAAACCAGTCACATCAAACTATTACACACAAATTACAGGTTACCGCTGAGAGTGGCTGCGTGCACCCAGCGAGTTCGCTACCCTATGCGCTTCTGTGAACTGAACTGAATTGCACTGATATTAGGTATATAGACTTAATGGTGCTCAATTCAATTGATATTTTTAAGAAAGTTTATTCAAGGGACAACAGGCTTGGTTTGGCGCCTTGGCAGTTCCATGCACGCCCGTGTTCCTTGTGCTCTCCCTCACTCTTTCACAATACTGGAGCACTGCTGCTTTGCCTACAGCAGAAACTGCCTTGCTCACCTTTGCTTTGCTTGCATGATTAATTAGGTTTAATAATAATAATATAATAGAGAGGATGGACTTTGGTCATAGTTTGACACATTTACTTGTATTTAAGCACGTGTCTGGTTAGTCACCTCTAGGATGTTTATTTATTCATTTTTGTTTGATTATTTGAGTAACCAGGTGCTTTTTTGTTAATTGGGTCATTTCATTTACTTTATTTGTACAATTCGATTTCAAAATTATCTTTGACTTGATATTAATTTGTATTGTTTACTGGTTATCCTTTTATCAGGTATGTGATATTTTATCACAATATCAGATACATTATCATATGTGACTCTATTTGTTTAGGGTCTTAGCTTTTTTCCCACAGTTCAGCATTAACCCACTGATTGTGGACGACTGTCCAATCCAAAGCCACTCTGTCTTTAATAAGATGCAAGACTCAGAAGGTGAGATACTATAGGCTTTATAAAGCGCCTTATCGTTTGCTCTGTCCCTCTAATTCTCTCCTCATCCCAGTGAAACATTATGACTTCACTTCATGCTTTATTTTCTTTGCTTTACTCTATCAGTGTCCTCACTTTAACTGATAGCTCACTTTCCAGCATCACCACTGAAGCTCCACCAGCAGCCTCAAAGTGCACTCTTCTAAACAGCTTCCAGCCAGGATTTGTGGTCCAGGGTGACTATGTCATTGGTGGGATTTTCCCCCTTCATTTTAATCTGAAAAAGCCAGACCTTAACAGCACCTACAGACCACCACCAATAGATTGCAATGGGTGAGTTTCATAGATGATAGTGGGACGATTATACTTACTTTTTCCTGTAAATTATGTCTAATTTTGCACTCTTGATATAAAATGGACTAGACTGAATGTGTTTATAATCATCGAGTTTTTATATGAACAGACTACATTCATCTGTATCAGCCACAGACTTTATCCCAGGGCTTTCCGGTGGGCTCAGACTATGAGACTGGCAGTGGAGGAGATAAACCAGAATCCTGTGCTGTTGCCGAATCACACTCTGGGCTACACAATCTTTGATTCATGTGGATATCCACTGACAGGACAGAGAGCTGTTTTATCAATGCTGAATGGGGTGAGTGAGGAAAACTCTTCTATGTGCACAAATGCCTCGTCACTCCTCGCTGTGATTGGGGCTTCTGGATCTGCTCAATCTATTGTTTTGTCAAGAATCCTGCAGCCATTCAGGATCCCCATGGTAACAGTAACTTTTATTTATGTCAGTCATCACAAAAAATTCATTCTTTTCTCAGTAACACTGCACTCTGTTTTTACACAGATCAGCTACTCTTCTTCATGTACATGTTTGTCAGACAGACAAAAATATCCAACCTTCTTCAGAGTAATTCCTAGTGATGACTTCCAGGTAAAATGTAAAGCATGTGGTCAGTTATTGTTTTCAGTCAAAGCTCGACACATTTACTCTGTCATCAGAAATAATTGTTACAACTACTTTTAAAGCTTTAACTGTAAAATTAAAACTGTGAATACACAACAGGCAAATCCTTAAACACTGAGAAATGGATTGACGTGTATAAGTTTTCCTCTTTCTTCAACCTGATTAACACATTAACAAACATATTCTGTTTGTCTTCTTTTCAGGTTTGGTCATTATAATAATAGTATATGGTCTGATGATAATTATCAGTAGATTTAAATGTTTCTGTATTGTTATAATCTTTGTTATTGATGTTTGTCACTATCTTTTTCTTTGTTAGTCTTCCTGCTTGTTTTAGAGTCTTGGAAACAAAAGCACTGCTTAGATTTTATTTAGATACATTTTTATTCAGGAACATTGCTTATATGTGTCGTCCCTAGCAAATAATAGATCAATATATATTCTGCCAAACTTTTATGCTTTATCGTTTCCAGCAGTGTTTCCAGCACACCTGATTCAAATGGTCAGCTCGTCAACAAGCTCTGCAGAAGCCTGGTAACGAGCTGTTCATCTGAATCAGGTGTGTTGGAGCAGGGCAGTGTCTAAAACATGTGTTTGCTGAGGACCAGGTTGGGAAACACTGGTTTACAGAATACAGCCATGTTATAAGGCACATGGCACAAAACCAAATTATTTATGAAGATATTACTTTTCATTTGTTCAAGTTTTTAATGTTTGTAATATGAAACTGGGTTAGTTGATTGTTTTTTTCTGTTGAGCCCAGGTGAAAGCCATTGCACGGATGCTAGTACACTTTAACTGGACTTGGGTGGGGCTGCTGCGAGGAGACAATGATTATGGCCGCTTTGCTGCAAAAGGTTTACTGAAAGAATTACAGGAAACCAAAGTATGTGTAGCGTACCAAGAAATGATTCCTCTGCCCTACACTCACCAGGGGGGACTACGGATAATGAAGGTATTAAAACACTGTGGGCACTATTGACTCTACCCTGCTTTAAACCTTTGTCATTCACCCATTCACATGCATACATTGCATCAATGTGGAGCACATTTATTTCTTTCATACCTATTCACACACTGCCGGCACAATGAGTATAAGTGTCTTGCCAAAAGAAACATCAACATCCTGTGGAGCCAGGAATCAAACCCTCAACCTTTCAGTTGAATGACAACTGACTCAAGCACTGACCCTCTTTAATACGTTTATATAACACCCTCTGAAACTCTAGCGGCTGGGTAAAGTGATGATTCGAAGTTATAGAAAATGAACTACAGTTTTTATAGTGTTGTTGTTGCTAGTATAGTTCTGTTTCAGTTAAAGACACCTTTGTGCTGCCAACACATATTAATTCATATTAACACATTACATCTCACATTTGTGGACCTACTGCTGTCATTAAATTTAGACACTCCAGGAGAAAACTGTATCTTTGTCTCACTTTCATTTATCTCTTCAGGCTCATATTAGATTTAGAGAGGACAAGTACAGAGTCATGGTGTGAATTCTAACTCTCTGACCATATATCAAAAAAAACCTTTACAAAGAACATCACTAAATTGAGTCCACAATAAGTCAGTACATGTGCTTTCAGTCAAAAATGACAAAAGGATAAGAGTTGCAAAATGAAGAAAATAAAGAGGGTCATAACACGAGGAAGATGAATAATGTCACAGGTATAAAATCTTAATGGTAAGAAAATACAGGGTGTGAAGTCAAGAGACAATATTAGTGCCAAAATGCAACAGGAAATGTTGAATCATGTAAATTATAACATGACTTCACTTCTTTTCTATACTAGAAATACTAGTTATTTTTCACTGTGTGCATCTGAATTTTTCTCATTGTCACTCAGTTTTGATTTTATCTCCTTGTAAAACATTGTCATCTTCATTATCTGACCCTCTGTAAAGGTGATGCATAGCTCTACTGCAAAAGTGGTGGTGGTATTTGCAGGCGAGGGGGAGATGACAACTTTCTTGAGAGACTACATGACTCAGAACATCACTGGAATACAGTGGGTGGGGAGTGAAGCCTTTATCTCAGTATCAGCCTTTTCAGAGAGAGAGTATTACCCATACTTGGGAGGAACCATTGGTTTTGGCACCAGAAAAGGTCATATCTCCAGACTGGGTGACTTCCTGCAGACAGTAAACCCTAAGAGATATCCTGACAATGTCCTGGTGCATGAGCTGTGGGAGTCTCTGTATGGTTGCAGTCCTTTTCCATCCTCTGTCACCCAGATGCCACCTTGCTCAGGGCAGGAGACTCTGCTGGAACAGCACTCAGCCTACATGAATACATCCAGCCCTAGAGTCACCTATAATGTATATAAGGCTGTATATGCCATTGCTCATTCCCTGCACAACCTCCTTCTCTGTCAGCCAGGGAGGGGGCCTTTCCAGAACAAATCATGTGCTCAGAGCAACAACATACATCCTTGGCAGGTATTGAACAATCCGCTATTTCTTTAACATTACAAACTGTGGGTCAAAGCCCAATGGTTGGCCTTGTAGTTTTGTAGGTGGACTTCAGACCACAATCACTATCTCCCATTTACCAAAGTCATGCAGCATAATGTTCATATGGCAAACATATTTTTTGTGTTTAATCTAAATTCCAATTTTTAATCTAAAAAAGATTAAACACATTTCATTAACATTTAATATATAGTTAATGAAAAAATATATTTTAATAGATATTTTAAAATGTGATGTGTTCACTTAAACATTTTCTTAAATTTCTACTACTGTACAAATTTAAGCTCTGCAAGACAGCATTATGCTGAAAACACTGTTTAAAGAAATTAAGTGTGTTTCTTTTTGTGCATTTCTTAATTTTCAAGCTGCAACATTACCTCCAGGAAGTGAATTTCCAGATTGCTGGTGAGGAGGTGGACTTTGATGCCAAGGGTGACTCTATACCCTATTATGATATTATAAACTGGCAGCGAGGCTCAGAAGGAAACACTGAATTTATTGATGTGGGTTTGTTTGATGGAACCAAGGCTGTTGGAGAGGAGCTGTTGATCCAGGAGGACAGGATAATGTGGGCAGGACATCAGAGTGAGGCAAGCTGCTCACACTGTGTTTTTACCTTCATCAGATGCCAACTGTTGAAGTTCTGTAGATTGAGATGGAGGTAAGTCAGGTGGACAGAGCAGACTGGATACAGGGTCATTTGTTTCCATACATAACAAAGTTTCTAAGCCCAACTGGATTATGATGAGTTTGGTGACCTACTGTCCACTGTTGTTTACCTCATTGATCTTTCTTTATGTAATGTAAGAGTGAATGGTTGTTCGTCTATTTGTGCTGGACTGGTGACCCCTCCTGGGTCTGACTCCGTATTTTGTCCTATGTCAGCTGGGATTGGCTCCAGCTCCCCACAACCCTCATGGGCAGGATAAAGCGGTAGACAATGAATGAATCTTTCTTCATGACATTAAAGGCTTCTGAAAGAGCTCACACAGATTTACAGATCAATATATTTAAGAGAACCACAGGTTATGGAATAGCTTATGGGCTGGAACCAAGTCCTCAGTGTACACCTTACAACCATGTGACCATCAAAAAGTTGTTTGATGACGACTGGCATACCTGTAGACAAGGGCTGGGCGATCTTGATATTTTAATATATATCGAGATATAAACAAGATGTAACACGGGACTATATCACTATCGATAATAGTTCATTTTGCGTTAAAATGACAATACATGGGCTGCAAGTTTGCACCTATTTCTCCTCTCCCTCTTCCTGCGTTCCTACACACACACACACACACCCTTTCTGCTCCGCCTCCCCCTTCACTCTCACGTACACTCAGTGACAACATGGAGACAGAGTTTCTTATTGAAATAACAGTTTATTGTGCAGTTGCAGTGAATATGTCAGTGGAAAAGTCCTTATTGTTACTGTAAATTTTGGAACAATATTGTATTTTTGAATTAATAACTGTATACTATTGTCATGCAGAAAAGAGATTTGTTTTATTTTGTTCAAGGAGCATTTTTATTTCAGTGACCTCTGACATTTGGCATGTGGCTTCAACTTACAAAAGACTGTTTGTTTATTTTTTAAAGGGTTTGATATGCTATAATGCTTTGGGGGAAACCCCAATTACGTCACAGAAAAAAAATATTTAGATATATATCCAGTATCGCCATTCAGATAAAAAATATCAAGATATGACTTTTAGTCCATATCGCCCAGCCCTACTGCAGACTATGTGGCTGCAGACCAAGTGGTTTTGAGCAATGTTCCATCTGTCAAAAGATTAACCAATAAAAATGTACCAATGTCAGCACATGGTCTTTCCACTCTAGGTGCCAGTATCTGTGTGCAGTGCCAGTTGTCTTCCAGGCTTCCGGAAGGCTGTCCGTCGTGGGGAGCCTATCTGCTGCTTTGACTGTATACCATGTGACAGTGGCAAAATTAGCAATCAGACAAGTGAGTTTGTGCTGAACAATAAAATGTCAAAGCAAATCCATTCTTACAATTGTAGTACAGAAGTAATCTTGCAATACTGAAAATTGTTAATACTTTCTTCCCTTTAGACTCAGTAGATTGTACAATTTGTCCTGAGGACTTCTGGTCAAACAATGACAGAATAGCCTGCATCTCCAAGAAAGTGGAGTACTTGACCTTCGATTCATTGGGAATAGCCCTGACAGTGATGTCTGTGGTGGGCGCCTGCTTCACTCTGGCTGTCTGTGGAGTCTTCTTCTGTCACAGACACACAGCCATCGTCCGTGTGAATAACTCTGAGCTCAGTTTCTTCATACTGTTTGCACTGACTCTGTGTTTCTTGTGTTGTCTGCTTTTCATTGGAAAGCCAACATATTGGTCCTGCATAATGCGCCACACTGCCTTTAGCATCACATTTTCACTGTGTATTTCCTGCATCCTGGGGAAGACCCTGGTGGTACTGGCTGCATTCACTGCCACCAGACCAGGGCACAACATCATGAAGTGGCTAGGGCCTAAGCAGCAGAGGACCATCATCTCCAGCTGCACTCTGGTTCAGGTGGTTATCTGTGCTGCCTGGCTTATTGCTGTTCCCCCGTTTCCATCCAGGAATACACAATATGAACATTCTAAGATCATACTGGAGTGTAGTGTGGGCTCCAGCCTGGCATTCTGGTGCGTTCTTGGATATATTGGTCTACAGGCCTGTCTGTGCTTTGTATTGGCTTTTCTGGCCCGAAAGTTGCCGGGAAAGTTCAACGAGGCCAAGTTCATCACATTCAGCATGCTGATATTCTGTGCTGTGTGGCTAGCATTCATCCCTGCTTATATCAGCTCCCCTGGAAATTATGCAGATGCTGTTGAGTCATTTGCCATCTTGGCCTCCAGCTTTGGCTTATTGTTCTGCCTGTTTGCTCCAAAGAGTTACATTATTTTACTGAAGCCTGAAAAGAATACAAAACAGCACCTGATGGGGAAAGAAAAGAAATGATGAATCACAAATTAACCCAAAGGTTTTGAGTCAGTAGCAAATGGATTTGTAGATTTATTTCAGTGACTTATGGATAACTAACCATTAAAAAACAACAATCATCATCATGTTGTTTTGATATTGATATCATCGTAAAATTGATCCAAATCACAAGGTGCATTATCTCAAGACAGTTTATATAGTAAGATATAATCCTTACAATATTATCATTTTTTTATCAATAATAACAGTAAATACACTAATGAAGCGTGTACAAGATCAAAAAAGAGGGTAGTCAATTTGTTTGCTGCCAAGAAGATTAGAAAACATGGAACTTTCACAGGATGCTTGCAGAAAAGCAGTTATTACAATATGTGTAACAAAATGAGATACAAATAATGGTTCTTGGTCATTTCCATGGTATATCATAAATTTGTATCAGCTCTCAGCAGTTAAAGAAAAGCTTCTTTATACAGAGCAAATAAAGGCCAACTTATGGTGAAATACTTTGTATCACATAGAGTTGACAGAAGTAGTGCAACAAGAAGATCAAGACTCCAACAAACTCACATACTACATACAAATTAGCTAATGAAACTTACTTGAATTGCCTGTTAAACAACATCGATAAATGGTCTGTGTTTATATAGCTCTTTTCTAGTCTACAGATTTACTATACACCCATTATTTCATACTGCACATCTTTCATACCCATTCACACACTGCTGTGTTGTTTGAGCCCCTGGTTTCTGGGCTACCTGCTGGTTTGCTTGCTTCACCAGCTCTGGTAACCCCGGTAGCCGTTGCAAATCGCTTCCATTCTAATCAATGTGAGCATTCACACCGGCTGCGCTGCGGCGCGGATCAGCAGCGGCCCAGTTGGTTTTTAATTGCAGGAGTTTTGGGAGTGGATGGTGAGTATAAAGTCCTGCTAAGATGATAAAAATGTGATTCTAAAAACTTTACAGAAAGTACTTTAAGTACTGTACCTGCAAACTGTTTAATTATTAGTTAATATAGTACATGACATATTTCTTGCCTTGTCCTGATCAGTGCAAAGTTACTGGACATTTTAATGACTTTAAAATATTATATATATAGAAATACTTGACTGAATAACTTTGATGGCGAGATCAACAGTTCGTCCACGTCGGACAAGGCAAGAAATATTGTTGTTGTTGTTTCCTTTATACACACAGTCTATCGCGGGATCTCGCGTCCGTTCGAGATTATCGCTCGATCTTCCATGAATACCACTGGCTCCCAAGGCTCCGCGCCGCTGCCGTAACGCGCCCGGTGGGGATTGACGTTTGGGAGAGGACGAAGCAGAACCGCGCCGCGGCCGTTCCGCGTCCAGTGGAAATCCAGGGTTAGAGTGATTAGTGGTAGAGCATACAAACCTATTGTAAATGTAGGATCCATTTACGTGTTGCTTTTCCCTCATACCATTGTAGGCAAATTAGAGGGCAAAACAGTAATAACTGGTGTGTTCCAGTGTAGTCAGTGTCTGCTCACAGTCTGCTACACATGTGCAGGACCAGTTAGAGGCTGTAGATTTGTCTCCATTGTCCAGTGAACAGCAGGTCAGATCGTTACTTCAGAGGTACAGCTTGGTCTTTTCCAAACACGAGGGTGACTAGGGTTGAAGCAACCTTATAGCCCATGATATCCCTCTGTTAGATAGTGTTCCTGTCAGGTAGCGTTATATAACGCCAAACCCCTTCTGAGGATGAGGTTGCGAAAGACCATATACTGGGAACACATGACAGCGTGATCGGACGCAGCAGATGCACACAATGTGTGTATTTTGTGTATTTTCACCGGACCCAGAGAAGCATTTCGGACATAGAACCAAGCTGAAATGTGAGAATTAGCAGAGCAAATCTCCACTACGCACAATAACTTCAACGTCAACTTTAACCCACCAGAGATACACCATTCCCCCTGGGAAACAAAGATTCCCCCAGGACAAATACGGAACCGGAGGGGCCACAGACGAGGGAAGCGAGGAGGGCTAAGGACTAGGCTAAAGGCGAATCCCTACAGACCATCGATACCTAGCCTTATTCTGACCAACGTTCGATCTCTCTTCAACAAGATGGATGAGCTTGCGCTTGAGACTGCAGATTACATCGAGCCATATGGCGTACTATGCCATGATAATGATGGAGATGTGGCTGAACTCGAATACGCCACATGATGCTATTGAGTTAGCCGGCCGCATTGTTTACCGAGCAGATCGCAACATCAACTCTGGTAAGAGCAGAGGCGGGGGACTGTGCATCTACATAAGCAACAGATGGTGCACCAACACCAGAACTATTGAAACACACTGCTCTCCAGACACTGAGGGAAATCACATCAGTCTTAATAATGGCTGTCTACATTACACCACAGGCTAATGCTGAACTAGCGTTGGAGCAATTGCAGAGTGCCACTACAAATTACATGATGGCACAGCCAGACAGCATTGTTATAGCATCTGGAGACTTCAATCATGCTAAACTCAACACTGTCATGCCTAAGTTAATCATTAATGTAACTATCCCTACAAGAGTACTTGTGCACCTGTAAAGATTGTCTCCAAATTGTATAGAGGTCTACAAAAATTAAATGGAAGGAACTCACAATATATAAAATGTAAATGGGAGCTTGAGCTGAATATTAAGCTGTCAAAGAGTGATTGGCATTCCATGTGTAAAACTCAACAAACTTCCACTAGCTCTAAAAGATGGAGGGAGTTTGGATGGAAGAATTTAATTCACTTCTTCATTACACCACACATCAAAAATAAACTTTTAGGTGAACAGCAGCAATGCTGGAGACAATGTGGAGAGATTAGTGCCAATCACGCGCATGTTTTTTGGTCATGTGTAACATTGCAGGGGTTCTGGGACAGTGTAGTTCGGATTCTGAAGGAAAACTTTTCCTACAGGATACCCAGAGATCCCCTGACACTGTACTTGGGCTTGATTCCAGAAGGTATTTTTCAAAACAAAGACTTGTATCTTTTCAAACTACTGACCATGGCATGTAAAAAGGCCACAACATGAAACTGGCTGAAAAGTGACCCCCCAAGTCTGGGACAGTGGCTTGTTATTGTTGAGGAGATTTACGCGATAAAAAGACTGACTTACTATCTCAGAATGAAGGGACCCTGGACCAACAGTGGCATAAATGGTCTATGTATATGAAAAAAGATGGGTCAAACACTCAACAGACCTAATGGACAGTGATAAAATGAGCAACACGAGTGGGGTGCCTCCCCTTCACATCCTCGTCCACAAGTGTGGACTGAAAAAGCCACTTCAGCTCTGCAAGATTGGTTTGAAACCACTGACCGGCATCGTTTTGCTGACGGGACAGACCCGGAAGAACACACCACAGCTGTTCTCTCATACATAAAATTCTGTTCTGACTGTATGACGGGAACAAAAACAATCAAGGTCTTCCCAATCAGAAACCATGGCTACATGAAGTGACTACCCTGCTCAAGGCACGAGACTCTGCCTTTAAATCTGGTACCTTGCAGGAGTACAAAGAGGCACAGAGGAGGCTGAAAAGGGGAAGAAAAGGGGAATTAAAGAGGCTAAGTGCAGATATAAATGGTGCATAGAGGAGCACTTTACCACCAATGACTCCAAGAACATGTGGCAGGGGATCAAAAACATCACTGGCTACCTGGCTAAAAGCAACAGTGCAGCCCCAGGCCCCATGGACATCAGCCTCCCTGATACCCTGAACCAGTTCTTTGCTAGATTCGACAAGTAAAACGCTGAGACCAGCCTCCAGCCAAAACTCCCTGAAGAAGAAGAAGACCACTGTCGCATACAGATTCATCAACACCAGGTCAGCATCAACTCCAAGAAGGCAGCAGGGCCAGATAGGGTTTCTGGACACATCCTTAAGGCCCGTGCAGACCAGCTGACAGGTGTGTTTACAACCTTATTCAACCTCTCGCTGCGACAGTGCGTCGTTCCCACATGCCTTAAGGCTCCCACCATCGTTCCAGTACCAAGGAAAACCACAGTGAGTTGTTTGAATGACTACCGCTGAGTTGCTCTCACACCCATTATCACTAAATGTTTTGAGAGATTAATTCTCCCACAAATTTAAACTGCAATCCCTCCACAGTTTGATCAACACCAATTTCAGTATTGGACTAACAGATCAACCGATGATGCAGTTATCACAGCTCTGCACACAGCACTCACACATATAGACCACAGCAACACATATGTTAGAATGCTGTTTGTGGATTATAGTTTGGCATTCAACACCATTATCCCAAATAAACTGACTGTGAAACTGAGCAACCTGGGGCTGGGCAGCTGTCACGGCACATGGCGTATTGGATTTCCTCACAAACGGGCCTCAGAGGATCAGGATGGGATGCTACACCTCAGCCACACTGACTCTAAGCACCGGAACACCTCAGGGGTGTGTCCTAAGTCCTCTCCTCTAGTCTCTCTTCACCTACGACTGCTCACCCATTTAAACCACTTTCAATGGGCAGTGTGCTACCTAGGCCATGTCATCTCTTATAAGGACGTTTCCACAGACCCAGCCAAGGTTGAGGTGGTAGCCAACTGGAAGCCCCCCTCTCTACTGTCTCTGAGCTACGGTCCTTCCTGGGGTTTGCCAGCTACTACTACTACTAGCTACTGTCGCTTTGTGGACGGGTTCACCAAGTTGGCCACTCCACTGCACACGCTGGTAGCAGAGGTGGGAGGCACTAAGCCAAGGAGGAAGTCGGAGTAGGACATCATCAGCAGCTGGACAGAATAGTGTCACGCAAGTTTTGAGGCACTGAAGACCAAGCTCACCACAGCACCTGTGCTCGCCTACGCCAACTTCTCCCTAGCATTTATCCTGGAGGTAATGAAACTAGAGTTCCTGGAGTACCTGCTAGGCCAGAAGTGCATTGTCTACACCGCCAATAATCCACTCAGCCACTTGTCCGCTGCCAAACTGGGGGAAGTTTGCATCCTTTGCTTGCATCCTTTGACTTTGGAAGCAGCAATACAGACATCTCTACCACTGGCCAGCATTCTAATGTCCACCACCCTTCTAGACCAGTGGGGGAATCAGCTCACAGGGCTGCAAACTCTTCTGGTCCTGTGTCAAGTGCAGTTGTCTCTATTTTTAGGCAATGGAACTAGGTTTGGTAACCTTTGTTTTATCCATTGTCGGGGCGATGATGAAAGGAGGAGAGGTAGATTGTGGCAGAATTAAGATGCCATAATTGACGTCTAGGGTGTCCCTTTAATTGCTCCTCTTACTTGTAAACCAGTCACATCAAACTATTACACACAAATTACAGGTTACCGCTGAGAGTGGTTGCGTTCACCCAGCGAGTTCGCTTCCCCATGCGCTTCTGTGAACTGAACTGCACTGATATTAGGTATGCAGACTTAATGGTGCTCAATTCAATTGATATTTTTAAGAACGTTTATTCAAGGGACATCAGGCTTGGTTTGGCGCCTTGGCAGTTCCACGCACGCCCGTGTTCCTTGTGCTCTCCTTCACTCTTTCACACTACTGGAGCACTGCTGCTTTGCCTACAGCAGAAACTGCCTTGCTCACCTTTGCTTTGCTTGCATGATTGATTAGGTTTAATAATAATAATATAATAGAGAAGATGGACTTTGGTCATAGTTTGACACATTTACTTGTATTTAAGCACGTGCCTGGTTAGTCACCTCTAGGATGTTTATTTATTCATTTTTGTTTGATTATTTGAGTAACCAGGTGCTTTTTTGTTAATTGGGTCATTTCATTTACTTTATTTGTACACTTTGATTTCAAAATTATCTTTGACTTGATATTAATTTGTATTGTATACTGGTTATCCTTTTATCAGATACATTATCATATGTGACTCTATTTGTTTAGGGTCTTAGCTTTTTTCCCACAGTTCAGCATTAACCCACTGATTGTGGACGACTGTCCAATCCAAAGCCACTCTGTCTTTAATAAGATGCAAGACTCAGAAGGTGAGATACTATAGGCTTTATAAAGTGCCTTATCGTTTGCTCTGTCCCTCTAATTCTCTCCTCATCCCAGTGAAACATTATGACTTCACTTCATGCTTTATTTTCTTTGCTTTACTCTATCAGTGTCCTCACTTTAACTGATAGCTCACTTTCCAGCATCACCACTGAAGCTCCACCAGCAGCCTCAAAGTGCACTCTTCTAAACAGCTTCCAGCCAGGATTTGTGGTCCAGGGTGACTATGTCATTGGTGGGATTTTCCCCCTTCATTTTAATCTGAAAAAGCCAGACCTTAACAGCACCTACAGACCACCACCAATAGATTGCAATGGGTGAGTTTCATAGATGATAGTGGGAGGATTATACTTACTTTTTCCTGTAAATTATGTCTAATTTTGCACTCTTGATATAAAATGGACTAGAATGAATGTGTTTATAATCATTAGAGTTTTTATATGAACAGACTACATTCATCTGTATCAGCCACAGACTTTATCCCAGGGCTTTCCGGTGGGCTCAGACTATGAGACTGGCAGTGGAGGAGATAAACCAGAATCCTGTGGTGTTGCCGAATCACACTCTGGGCTACACAATCTTTGATTCATGTGGATATCCACTGACAGGACAGAGAGCTGTTTTATCGATGCTGAATGGGGTGAGTGAGGAAAACTCTTCTGTGTGCACAAATGCCTCATCACTCCTCGCTGTGATTGGGGCTTCTGGATCTGCTCAATCTATTGTTTTGTCAAGAATCCTGCAGCCATTCAGGATCCCCATGGTAACAGTAACTTTTATTCATGTCAATCATCACAAAAAATGTATTCTTTTCTCAGTAACACTGCACTCTGTTTTTACACAGATCAGCTACTCTTCTTCATGTGCATGTTTGTCAGACAGACAAAAATATCCAACCTTCTTCAGAGTAATTCCTAGTGATGACTACCAGGTAAAATGTAAAACATGTGGTCAGTTATTGTTTTAAGTCAAAGCTCGACACATTTACTCTGTCATCAGAAATAATTACTTTTAAAGCTTTAACTGTAAAATTAAAACTGAATACACAACAGGCAAATCCTTAAAAACTGAGAAATGGATTGAAATGTAAAAGTTTTCCTTTTTCTTCAACCTGATTAACACATTAACAAACATATTCTGTTTGTCTTCTTTTCAGGTTTGGTCATTATAATAATAGTATATGGTCTGATGATAATCATCAGTAGATTTAAATGTTTCTGTATTGTTATAATCTTTGTTATTGATGTTTGTCAATGTCTTTTTTTTTGTTAGTCTTCCTGCTTGTTTTAGAGTCTTAGAAACCAAAGCACTGCTTACATTTTATTTAGATACATTTTTATTTTGGAACATTACTTGTATGTGTTGTCCCTAACAAATAATAGATCAATATATATTCTGCCAAACTTTCATGCTTTATCGTTTCCAGCAGTGTTTCCAGCACACCTGATTCAAATGGTCAGCTCATCAACAAGCTCTGCAGAAGCCTGGTAACGAGCTGTTCATCTGAATCAGGTGTGTTGGAGCAGGGCAGTGTCTAAAACATGTGTTTGCTGAGGACCAGGTTGGGAAACACTGGTTTACACAATACAGCCATGTTATAAGGCACATGGCACAAAACCAAATTATTTATGAAGATATTGCTTTTCATTTGTTTTTCATGTCCCTGATATGAAACTGGGTTAGTTGAATGTTTTTTCTGTTGAGCCCAGGTGAAAGCCATCGCACGGATGCTAGTACACTTTAACTGGACTTGGGTGGGGCTGCTGCGAGGAGACAATGATTATGGCCGTTTTGCTGCAAAAGGTTTACTGAGAGAATTAAAGGAAACCAAAGTATGTGTAGCGTACCAAGAAATGATTCCTCTGCTCTACACTCGCCAGGGGGGACTACGGATAATGAAGGTATTAAAACACTGTGGGCACTAATGACTTCTACCCTGCTTTAAACTAGTTTTTGTCCTTCACCCATTCACATGCATACATTGCATCAATGTGGAGCACATTTTTTTCTTTCATACCCATTCACACACTGCCGGCACAATGAGTATAAGTGTCTTGCCCAAATAAACATCAACATGTAGACTCTTGGAGCCAGGAATCAAAACCTAAACCTTTCAGTTGAACGACAACTGACTCAAGCACTGACCGTCTTTAATACGTTTATATAACACCCTCTGAAACTCTAGCGGCTGGGTAAAGTGATGATTCGAAGTTATAAAAAATTAACTACAGTTTTTATAGTGTTGTTGTTGCTCGTATAGTTCTGTTTCAGTTAAAGACACTTTTGTGCTGCCAACACATATTAATAGATATTAACACATTACATCTCATATTTGTGGACCTACTGTCGTCATTAAATTTAGACACTCCAGGAGAAAACTGTATCTTTGTCTCACTTTCATCCCTTTATCTCATCAGGCCCTTATTCGATTTAGAGAGGAGAAGAGAGTCATGGTGTGAATTCTAGCTCTCTGACCATATATCAAAAAAAACCTTTACGAAGAACATTACTAAACTAAGTCCACAATAAGTCAGTACATGTGCTTTCAATCAAAAATGAAAAAAGGATAAGAGTTGCAAAATGCGAGACGATGTCCAGAAAATAAAGAGGGTCATAACATGAGGAAGATTAATAATGTCACAGGTATAAAATCTCAATGGTGGGAAAATACAGGGTGTGAAGTCAAGAGACAATATTAGTGCCAAAATACAACAGGAAATGATGAATCATGTAAATTATAACATGACGCTTCTTTTCTATACTAGAAATACTACTTATTTTTCACTGTGTACATCTGAGTTTTTTTCATTGTCACTCAGTTTTGATTTTATCTCCTTGTAAAACCTTGTCATCTTCATTATCTGACCCTCTGTAAAGGTGATGCGTAGCTCTACTGCAAAAGTGGTGGTGGTATTTGCAGGCGAGGGGGAGATGACAACTTTCTTGAGAGACTACATGACTCAGAACATCACTGGAATACAGTGGGTGGGGAGTGAAGCTTTGATCACAGTATCAGCCTTTTCAGGGAGAGAGTATTACCCTTACTTGGGAGGAACCATTGGGTTTGGCACCAAAAAAGGTCATATCTCCAGACTGGGTGACTTTCTGCAGACAGTAAACCCTAAGAGATATCCTGACAATGTCCTGGTGCATGAGCTGTGGGAATCTCTGTATGGTTGCAGTCCTTTTCCATCCTCTGTCACCCAGATGCCACCCTGCTCAGGGCAGGAGTCTCTGCTGGAACAGCACTCAGCCTACATGAATACATCCAGCCCTCGAGTTGCCTATAATGTATATAAGGCTGTATATGCCATTGCTCATTCCCTGCACAACCTCCTTCTCTGTCAGCCAGGGAGGGGGCCTTTCCAGAACAACTCATGTGCTCAGAGCAACAACATACATCCTTGGCAGGTACTGAATAATCTGCTATGTCTTTCCTATTACAGACTGTGGGTCAAAGCCCACAGTTGTGGCCTTTTACTTTTGTAGGTAGACTTCAGACCACAATCACTATCTCCCATTTACCAAAGTCATGCAGCAGAAAGTTCATATGGCAAACATATTTGTAGACACAAAAAGATATTTTAATTACCATGTGATGTGTTCACTATAATGTTTTGTTAAATTTCTACTACTGTACAAATTTAGGCTGTGGATTTTTAGGGGCCTTAAAACCTCAAAACCCTGAAGACTGGGAAGCTTTGCAAGACAGCATTATACTGAAAACGTTGTTTGAAGCAATTCAGTGTTTCTTTTTGTGCATTTCTTAATTTCCAAGCTGCAACACTACCTCCAGGAAGTGAACTTCCAGATTGCTGGTGAGGAGGTGGACTTTGATGCCAAGGGTGACTCTATACCCTATTATGATATTATAAACTGGCAGAGAGGCCCAGCAGGAAACATTGAATTTGTCGATGTGGGTTTGTTTGATGGAACCAAGGCTGTTGGGGAGGAGCTGTTGATCCAGGAGGACGGAATAATGTGGGCAGGACATCAGAGTGAGGCAAGCTGCTCACACTGTGTTTTTACCTTCATCAGATGCCAACTGTTGAAGTTCTGTAGATTGAGATGGAGGTAAGTCAGGTGGACAGAGCAGACTGGATACAGGGTCATTTGTTTTCATACACAACAAGGTTTCTAAGCCCAACTGGATTATGATGTGTTTGGTGACCTACTATCCACTGTTGTTTGCCTCGTTGATATTTCTTTATGGAATGTAAGAGTGAATGGTTGTTTGTCTATTTGTGCTGGACTGGTGACCCCTCCTGGGTCTGACTTTTGTCCTATGTCAACTGGGATTGGCTCCAGCTCCCCACAACCCTCATGTGCGGGATAAAGCGGTAGACAATGAATGAATCTTTCTTCATGACATTAAAGGCTTCTGAAAGAGCTCACACAGATTTACAGATCAATATATTTAAGAGAACCACAGGTTATGGAATAGCTTATGGGCTGGAACCAAGTCCTCAGTGTACACCTTACAACCATGTGACCATCAAAATGTTGTGTGATGACGACTGGCATACCTGTAGACAAGGGCTGGGCGATATTGATATTTTAATATATATCAAGATATAAACAAGATGTAACACGGGACACTATCGCTATCGATAATAGTTCATTTTGCGTTAAAATGACAATAAATGGGCTGCAAGTTTGCACCTATTCCTCCTCTCCCTCTCCCTGCGTTCCTACACACAAACACACACCCCTTCTGCTCCGCCTCCCCCTTCACTCTCACGTACACTCAGTGACAACATGGAGACGGAGTTTATTTTTGAAATAACAGTTTGTTGTGCAGTTGCAGTAAATATGTCAGTGGAAAAGTCTTTATTGTTACTGTTAAAATTGTAACAATATTGTATTTTTGAATTGATAACTGTATATCATCGTCAAGGAGCATTTTTATTTCAGTGACCTCTGACATTTGGCATGTGGCTTCAACTTATAAAAGACTGTTTGTTTATTTTTTAAAGGGTTTGATATGCTATAATGCTTTGGGGGAAACCCCGATTAGGTCACAGAAAAAATATTGAGATATGTATCCAGTATCGCCATTCAACTAAAAAATATCAAGATATGACTTTTAGTCCATATCCCCCAGCCCTACTGCAGACTATGTCTGACATCTGCAGACAAAATACTGTTTATCTAACCAACGTAAAACTCAAAATACTGTGTTAAACACACTTGAGAAAGTGGCACATATTTCAGTGACAAGTGGTTCTGAGCAATGTTCCATCTGTCAAAAGATTAACCAATGAAAATTTACCAATGTCAGCACATGGTCTTTCCGCTCTAGGTGCCAGTATCTGTGTGCAGTGCCAGTTGTCTTCCAGGCTTCCGGAAGGCTGTCCGTCGTGGGGAGCCTATCTGCTGCTTTGACTGTGTACCATGTGACAGTGGCAAAATTAGCAATCAGACAAGTGAGTTTGAGCTGAATAATAAAATGTCAAAGCAAATCCATTCTTACGATTGTAGTACAGAAGTAATGCAATACTGACATTTTTTCATACTTTCTTCCCTTTAGACTCAGTAGATTGTACAATTTGTCCTGAGGACTTCTGGTCAAACAACGACAGAACAGCCTGCATCTCCAAGAAAGTGGAGTACTTGACCTTCGATTCCTTGGGAATAGCTCTGACAGTGATGTCTGTGGGGGGCGCCTGCTTCACTCTGGCTGTCTGTGGAGTCTTCTTCTGTCACAGACACACAGCCATCGTCCGTGTGAATAACTCTGAGCTCAGTTTCTTCATACTGTTTGCACTGACTCTTTGTTTCCTGTGTTGTCTGCTTTTCATTGGAAAGCCAACATATTGGTCCTGCATAATGCGCCACACTGCCTTTAGCATCACATTTTCACTGTGTATTTCCTGCATCCTGGGGAAGACCCTGGTGGTACTGGCTGCATTCACTGCCACCAGGCCAGGGCACAACATCATGAAGTGGCTAGGGCCTAAGCAGCAGAGGACCATTATCTCCAGCTGCACTCTGGTTCAGGTGGTTATCTGTGCGGCCTGGCTTATTGATGTTCCCCCGTTTCCATCCAGAAATACACAATATGAACATTCTAAGATCATATTGGAATGTAGTGTGGGCTCTAGCCTGGCATTCTGGTGTGTTCTTGGATATATTGGTCTGCAGGCCTGTCTGTGCTTTGTATTGGCTTTTCTGGCCCGAAAGTTGCCGGGAAACTTCAACGAGGCCAAGTTCATCACATTCAGCATGCTGATCTTCTGTGCTGTGTGGCTAGCATTCATCCCTGCTTATATCAGCTCCCCTGGAAATTATGCAGATGCAGTTGAGTCATTTGCCATCTTGGCCTCCAGCTTTGGCTTATTGTTCTGTCTGTTTGCTCCAAAGAGTTACATTATTTTACTGAAGCCTGAAAAGAATACAAAACAACACCTGATGGGGAAAGAAAAGAAATGAGGAATCACAAATTAACCCAAAGTTATTGAGTCAGTAGCAAATGGACATAGATTTATTTCAGTGACTGATGGATAACTAACCATTAAAAAACAACAATCATCATCATGTTGTTTTGATATTGATATCATCGTAAAATTGATCCATATCACAAGGTGCATTATCTCAAGACAGTTTATATAGTAAGATATAATCCTCACAATATTATCATTTTTTTATCAATAATAACAGTAAATACACTAATGAAGCGTGTACAAGATCAAAAAAGAGGGTAGTCAATTTGTTTGCTTCCAAGAAGATTAGAAAACATGGAACTTTCACAGGATGCTTGCAGAAAAGCAGTTATTATAATATGTGTAACAAAACGACATAGAAATAATGGTTCTTGGTCATTTCCATGGTAGATCATAAATTTTGGTAGACTACAACAAAATAAACAATGCAGTGATATTTCCACCTTTGTCAAAGTCTCCATCATAGCTGTTGAATATTTGTATCAGCTCTCAGCAGTTAAAGAAAAACTTCTTCATACAGAGCAAATAAATACCAACTTATGGTGAAATACTTTGTATCACATAGAGTTGACTAATGTTGAATAATGCAACAAGAAGATCAAGACTCCAACAAACTCACATACTACATACATATTAGCTAATGAAACTTACTTGAATTGCCTGTTAAACAACATCGATAAATGGTCTGTGTTTATATAGCTCTTTTCTAGTCTACATATTTACCATACACCCATTATTTTATACTGCACATCTTTCATACCCATTCACACACTGCTGCCACGTTTGGGTTAAGTCTCTTGCCAAGGCAATGATCTCTTCTCTGAAATTTTTGGACTTGCTTGGGGGATACTATCCCTTACATTGGCTACCAAGAACTAGATGTTGAGATTTTTGGTAAGATTTACCACAGTGCGGGGTGTTGATTGTCAAGGACCCTGCAGGAAATTCATCGGTGTATAGGTGGGGGTACCATGAAGATAGTATTATGAGCAGTATTCAGGATCAATTTTACTACAGCGTCATATCTGTAAAGATATATCAATATCAAAACAACATGATTCAGAGACTTCTGTGTTGTTTGAGCCCCTTGTGTCTTGGCTACCTGCTGGTTTGCTTGCTTTACCAGCTCTGGTTAGAGTGATTAGTGGTAGAGCATACAAACCTATTGTAAATGTAGGATCCATTTACGTGTTGCTTTTCCCTCATACCATTGTAGGCAAATTAGAGGGCAAAACAGTAATAACTGGTGTGTTCCAGTGTAGTCAGTGTCTGCTCACAGTCTGCTACACATGTGCAGGACCAGTTAGAGGCTGAAGATTTGTCTCCATTGTCCATTGAACAGCAGGTCAGATCGTTACTTCAGAGGTACAGCTTTGTCTTTTCCAAACACGAGTGTGACTAGGGTTGAAGCAACCTTATAGCCCATGATATCCCTCTGTTAGATAATGTTCCTGTCAGGTAGCATTATCAACGCCAAACCCCTTCTGAGTATGAGGTTGTGAGAGACCATATACTGGGAAGACATGGCAGCGTGATCGGACGCAGCAGCCAAACTGCGCACAATGTGTGTATTTTGTGACTTTTTACCAGACCCAGAGAAGCATTTCGGACATAGAACCAAGCTGACATGTTAGAATTAGCAGAGGAAAGCTCCACTACGCACAAGAACTTCAACTTCAACTTTATCCCACCGGAGATACACCATTCCCCCTGGGAAACAAAGATTCCCCCAGGACAAACACGGAAACGGAGGGGCCGCAGACGAGGGAAGCGAGGAGGGCTAAGGACTAGGCTAAAGGCGAATCCCTACAAACCATCGATACCTAGCCTTTTTCTGACTAACGTTCGATCTCTCCTCAACAAGATGGATGAGCTTGCGCTTGAGACTGCAGATTACATCGAGCCGTATGGCGTACTATGCCATGAGAAAGATGGAGATGTGGCTGAACTTGAATACGCCACACTGGTTGTTTACTGGGTACCCTTTTGGTATGTTTTTCTTTTATTGGTCAGACTCGACTTAATTCTATATCTCCTTGTCTGAGGTGGTTGAGGCTGCTTTTGGGTGGTGGTGTCTCTGTTTTGTGTGCTGTGTTGTCCTGAGTACCCCTTGTTCTTCATTCTGGCATTTGTGTGTGTGAGTGGGACAGTGTGCACGTGTGAATCAGGGTGACTGAATTCCATTCCAATATTTTAGTTAGCATATGGTGTTTTAAATTCATACTTGCAAAGTGGAACAAAGATTTTGGTTGGATGGAACCACGTCTCTTGCTCCTTGATATAATGAACCTGTGTGCCCTTATTTGGGTATTTTGATCTTTATTTCAATGTTAGGTGAAATACTTTCCCTGGTTTTAACATCTCCAGGGTGCCGGGGTCAGAATTGTATTATATTGAACAAAGGTTGAAGATTATTCCTAAGACCTAACGACCCTATCATCCTCGTCACCCCAATCGCAATGTTGAATATCATTCAAGACCAGAAGAAAAGTTCCTGAGGTCATGACAAAATCAGCCCTGAGGAAAAGTACAGAAGCCAAGTCTTTATTTTCATCTTTTTGACAGTGACCAAATAGAAATCATGAGAGAAACAAATGTATGTTGCCTCTTTACATCAAAACATAAAAAATAACACGTACATGATACTGTATTTGTTTGTGTATTTTGTCTTGTTTTTCTTTGTTTAGGGCCTTAACTTTTCCCCCCACAGTTCAGCATTAACCCACTTTAGTTCCTGATTGTGGACTACTGTCCAATCAAAAGCCACTCTGTCTGTAATAAGATGCAAAACTCAGGAGGTGTGATACTGTAGCCTTTATAAAGTGCCTTATCGTTTCTTCTCATTGTCTCATCCCAGTGAAACATTATGACTTCACTTGCTTTATATTCTTTGCTTTACTCTATCAGTGTCCTAACTTTAACTGATAGCTCACTTTCCAGCATCACCACTGCAGCTCCACCAGCAACCTCAAAGTGCACTCTTCTAAACAGCTTCCAGCCAGGATTTGTGGTCCAGGGTGACTATGTCATTGGTGGGATTTTCCCCCTTCATTTTAATCTGAAAATGCCAGACCATAACGACACCTACAGACCACCACCAATAAATTGCAATGGGTGAGTTTCATAGATGACAGTGGGAGGATTTTATATTTATTTTCATGTAAATTACGTCTAATTTTGCACTCTTAATATAAAATGGAGTAGACAGAATGTGTTCATAATCATTAGAGTTTTTATATGAACAGACTGCATTCATCTGTATCAGCCACAGACTTTTTCCCAGGGCTTTCCGGTGGGCTCAGACTATGAGACTGGCAGTGGAGGAGATAAACCAGAATCCAGTGCTGTTGCCGAATCACACTCTGGGCTACAAAATCTTCGATTCGTGTAGATATCCACTGACAGGACAGAGAGCTGTTTTATCAATGCTGAATGGGGTTAATGAGGAAAACTCTTCTATGTGCACAAATGCCTCATCACTCCTCGCTGTGATTGGGGCTTCTGGATCTGCTCAATCTATTGTTGTGTCAAAAATCTTGCAGCCATTCAGGATCTCCATGGTAACTTTTATTTATGTCAATCATCACAATTTCTTTTATTATTTTCTCAGTAATACTGCACTCTGTTTTTACACAGATCAGCTACGCTTCTTCATGTGCATGTTTGTCAGACAGACAAAAATATCCAACCTTCTTCAGAGTAATTCCTAGTGATGACTATCAGGTAAAATGTAAAACTTTTGGTCAGTCATTGTTTTCAGTTAAAGCTTGACACATTTACTACTCATCAGAAATCATTTTTACAATGACATTTAAAGCTTTGAACTGTAAAATTAAAACTATTAATAACAAAAGAGGTACATCTTTAAACTCTGAGAAATCGATTTGAATAAACAAGTTTCCCTCTGTCTTATATCTTGTCTGTTTTCTTTTAAGTTTTGTTCAATGTAAAATCACTGATGATATTCATCTGCACATTTATATTATATTTTGTGTGTTGTTATAATCTTAATTATTGATGTTTGTCAATGTCTTCATTGTAAGTCTAATTGCTTGTTTCAGAGTCTTATACAGCAGTGCTTACATTTTATAAAGATGTAACAATGCTTATGTCGTCCCAATGATCAAATAATACATCAATATTTATTTGTCCTGCCAAACTTCCATGCTTTATCGTTTACAGAATACAGCCATGTTATAACAGGGCAGAAGACCAAATCATTTATGAAGATATTGCTTTTCATTTCTCAAGTTTTTTTCATGTCTGTGACATGAAACTGTGTGAGTTGATTGTCTTTTTTGTTGAACCCAGGTGAAAGCTATTGCACAGCTGCTGGTGCACTTTAACTGGACTTGGGTGGGGCTGCTGCGAGGAGACAATGATTATGGCCGCTTTGCTGCAAAAGGTTTACTGAGAGAATTACAGGAAACCAAAGTATGTGTAGCGTACCAAGAAATTATTCCTCTGCTCTACAATCGCCAGACGGGAGTAAGGATAATGAAGGTATGAAAACACTGTCCCACCACTGACCCACTGTCGTCCCTTAGCAGAAGATTAAATAATAACACCCTCTGGGACTCTCGGGGCTGAGTAGAGTGATGATTTGATGCTATAAAAAAACTAGTTTGCACAGCGTTAATGAGTTTCTGTTTCGGTTAAAGACACTTTTGTGCTGCTAACATATATTAACATATTAACACATCGATACATGTGTGGACCTACTGTTGTTATCAATTTTAGACACTCCAGGAGAAAACTGTATCTATTTCTCACTTTTATCCATTTATCTCATCTGGCCCATATTAGTTCCAGAGAGGAGAACAGAGTCATGACGTGAATTGTAACTCTCTGATGTATCAATAAAAAAACTTTTCCTAAGAACATCACTTCACTAAGTCAACAGAAAGTCAATACATGTGCATTCAATCAAAAATGACAAAAGAATTAGAATCGCAAGACAATGAAGAGGATAATAACACAAGGAAGATGAATAATGTCACAGGTTAAACTATTGAGGCAGAGCAAAAAATCTCAATGGTTGGAAAATAAAGGGTGTGAAGTCAAGAGACAATGTTAGTACCAAAATACAACAGGAAATGACAACAAAAACATGACTTGACAAAAAAAGTATTTTCTTCAAAATGAACGCCTGAAATATTGCCTGGTCTATACCAGAAATACTAATTATTTTTCACTGTGTACATCTGAGTTTTTCTCATTGTCACTCAGTTTTGATTTTGTCTCTGTGTAAAACCTTGTCATCTACAATATCTGACCCACTATAAAGGTGATGCGTAGCTCTACTGCAAAAGTGGTGGTGGTATTTGCAGCTGAGGGGGATATGACACCTTTCTTGAGAGAGTACATGACTCAGAACATCACTGGAATACAGTGGGTGGCAAGTGAGGCTTGGGTCACAGCATCAGTCTTTTCAGGGAGAGAGTATTACCCTTACTTGGGAGGAACCATTGGGTTTGGCGTCAGAAAAGGTCATATCTCCAGACTGGGTGACTTCCTGCAGACAGTAAACCCTATGAGATATCCTGGCAATGTTCTGGTGCATGAGCTGTGGGAGTCTCTGTATGGTTGCAGTCCTTTTCCATCCTCTGTCACCCAGATGCCGCCCTGCTCAGGGCAGGAGTCTCTGCTAGAACAGCACTCAGCCTACATGAATACATCCAGCCCTAGAATCGCCTATAATGTCTACAAGTCTGTATATGCCATTGCGCATTCCCTGCACGACCTCCTACTCTGTCAGCCAGGGAGGGGACCTTTTCAGAACAACTCATGTGCTCAGAGCAACAACATACACCCTTGGCAGGTACTGTATAATCCACTTTTGTTTTACCCTTACAAACTGTGGGTCAAAGCCCAGTGGTGGGCCCTGTAAGTATTGTAGGTGGACTTCAGACCACGATAACTAGTAATGCATTGAAAAGTCGTCCACCGAAACATATCGGCCGAAAATGGCAGCACTTCATTGCGAGTGTACTTGATCCTCGTCATAAAGATAATTACTTGGATGTGGGGATAAAGCAGCGTGTTGAGAAATGATTCAGGTTGCATTGGATACGGAGAGACTGCTTGGAGGCGGAGAAGCAGAAATATGTTTATGAATTTTTTTTTTATTGTTTATTGTTACATTGTAAACACAGCACTGGACTTCTCACTTATCGCCAAAACATATTGAAATTGATTTACTTATTAATTTGGGATAACATGTTTAAATTTCCATTTGATGTGTTCATGTTAATGTTGTGTTACGTATTTACTACTGTACAAATTTAGGTCATGGATGTTTAGCTGGATTTTTAGGGGGAGTGAAACCACAAAACTCAGAAGACTGGGAAGCTCTGCAAGATAGGGTTAGGGTTTAAGGCAATTCAGTGTTTCATTTTGTGAATTTCCTAATTTTAAGCTGCAACACTACCTCCAGGAAGTGAACTTTCAGATTGCTGGTGAGGAGGTGGACTTTGATGCCAAGGGCGACTCTGTACCCTATTATGATATTATCAACTGGCAGAGAGGCCCAGAAGGAAACATTGAATTTGTCAATGTGGGTTTGTTTGATGGAACCAAGGCTGTTGGAGAGGAGCTGTTGATCCAGGAGAACGGGATAATGTGGGCAGGACATCAGAGTGAGGCAAGCTGCTCACACCGTGTTTTTACCTTCATCAGATGCCAACTGTTGAAGTTCTGTAGGTTGAGATGGAGGTAAGTCAGGTGGACAGAGCAGACTGGATCTGATACAGGGTCATTTGTTTTCATACACAAACGGAGATTCAAGGCCCAGCTGGAGTATGGTGTGTTTGGTGATCTACTATCCACCGTTGTTTTCCTCATGGATCTTTCTTTATGGAATGTATGAGTGATTGGTTGTTTGTCTCTGTGTGCTGGACTGGTGACCCGTCCTGGGTCTGACCCTGCCTTTTGTCTTATGTCAGCTGGGATTGGCTCCAGCTCCCTGCGACCCTCATGCGCAGGATAAAGCGATAGACAATGAATTAATCTTTCTTCATGACATTAAATGCTTCTGAAAGAGCTCTCATAGATCTACTTATAAATATATTTAAAAGAACCACAGGTTATGAAATAGCTTATCAATTAAATGTACTTCAATTTTATTTGTATAGCGCCAAATCATAACGAACATTATTTGAAGGTACTGTATATAGACAACATCATGGAGAGCAGAGTAACCCTCATTTACACAATGAGCAAGCACTAGGCATCAGTGGAGAGAAAAAAAAAACTCTCTTTAAACAAGAAATCTCTGACCGAACCAGACTCAAAGATGTGCAGCCATCCGACTCGGCCGGTTGGGGTGAAAGGAAAAATCTGGGACAGAAAGGGGGGAGAGAAAGAACAAGAGGGTGATGAAGTAGAGTCAGAAGAAAGAGACCAGGAACAGATACACAACAATTGTATCAAGTTTTAAGTTTATACAACACAGTTCTGAGTCAGTGATGAATGTTTATAGAACTACAATGTCATTTATATAAGCAGCAGCAGAGATTGTTATTAATTATACTGATATCATCTTTAATTATAGCATAATAATAATGGTGATGATATGTATGATAGTAATAGCCTCGAAAACTGGATCTGGATCCTGCAACCTGCAAGATGAGGACACAGAGAGAGAGAGAAAGAGAGAGAGAGGAAGGGAAGGAAAGACAAACTAGGGAGAGAAAGAACAAGGTTAATGATATATAAAAAGTCATATTCATACCCTGAGTGTGAGAGAGTGAGTGTGAATGCACCACAGAAAATTCCCCCAGCAGTCTAGGTCTATCGCAGCATAACTGAGAGTGTCCGCCTCCCAAACTGTCATTGGGAGCTGGTTCCACAGGAGAGGAGCCTGGTAACTGAAGGCTCTGCCTCCCATTCTGCTCTTACAGACTCTGGGAACAACAAGCAAACCTGTATTTTGGGACCTACATGATCTGTTAGGGTGATAAGGTAAAATTAATTATTTCAGGTATGAAGGGGCCTGATCATTTAAGTGCTTAGATTGGAGGAGGATTTTAAATTGAATTCTAAACTGTACGGGGAAGCCAGTGCAGAGAAGCTATCACTGGAGTTATATGGTCTGTCTTCCTATTTCCTGTCAGAACTTGTGCTGCAGCGTTCTGAATTAACTGAAGGGTTTTAGCAGACTTGTTGGAACATCCTGTTAAAAAGGAGTTACAATAATCTGGGCAGGAACCCGGTCCTGTGTGTACACCTTGTAACAATGTGACCATCGTAAAGTTGTTTGATGACTTCAGACCAATAATATCTTACCAACATAAGACTCAATACACTGTGTTAAACACACTTGAGAAACTAGTAGTAACAAACAATTTATTGACAAGTGGTTTTGAGGAATTTTCCATCCGTTATTAAATTAACCAATAAAAATGTACCAATGCACATGGTCTTTCCACTCTAGGTGCCAGTGTCTGTGTGCAGTGCCAGTTGTCTTCCAGGCTTCCGGAAGGCTGTCCGTCGTGGGGAGCCTATCTGCTGCTTTGACTGTGTACCATGTGACAGTGGCAAAATTAACAATGAGACAAGTGAGTTTGATATGAAAAATAAAATGTCAAAGCAAATCCATTCTTACAATTGTAGTACAGAAGTCATGCAAGACTGAAAATTGTTCATACTTTCTTCCCTTCAGACTCAGTAGATTGTACAATGTGTCCTGAGGACTTCTGGTCAAACAATGACAGAACAGCCTGCATCTCCAAGAAAGTGGAGTACTTGACCTTCGATTTATTGGGAATAGCCCTGACACTGATGTCTGTGGTGGGCGCCTGCTTCACTCTGGCTGTCTGTGGAGTCTTCTTCTGTCACAGACACACAGCCATTGTCCGTGTGAATAACTCTGAGCTCAGTTTCTTCATACTGTTTGCACTGACTCTGTGTTTCCTGTGTTCTCTGCTTTTCATTGGAAAGCCAACATATTGGTCCTGCATGCTCCGCCACACTGCCTTTAGCATCACATTTTCACTGTGTATTTCCTGCATCCTGGGGAAGACCCTGGTGGTACTGGCTGCATTCACTGCCACCAGGCCAGGGCACAACATCATGAAGTGGCTGGGGCCTAAGCAGCAGAGAACCATCATCTCCAGCTGCACTCTGGTTCAGGTGGTTATCTGTGCTGCCTGGCTCATTGATGCTCCCCCGTTTCCATCCAGAAATACACAATATGAACATTCAAAGATCATACTAGAGTGTAGTGTGGGCTCTAGCCTGGCATTCTGGTGCGTTCTTGGATATATTGGTCTGCAGGCCTGTCTGTGCTTTGTTTTGGCTTTTCTGGCCCGAAAGTTGCCGGGGAACTTCAACGAGGCCAAGTTCATCACATTCAGCATGCTAATCTTCTGTGCTGTGTGGCTAGCATTCATCCCTGCTTATATCAGCTCCCCTGGAAATTATGCAGATGCAGTTGAGTCATTTGCCATTTTGGCCTCCAGCTTTGGCTTATTGTTCTGCCTGTTTGCTCCAAAGAGTTACATTATTTTACTGAAGCCTGAAAAGAATACAAAACAGCACCTGATGGGGAAAGAAAAGAAATGATGAAACACAAATTAACCCAAAGTTATTGAATTATTAGCAAATGGACTTGTAGATTTCGTTCATTGACTTATGGATAAGTAACCATTTAAACATGTTAATTAATCAATGTTGTTTTGATATTGTTTTGATCTTTCTGCCACGTCCAGGTCGTTTAACCAATGTTTCTTTAAACGTGAAAACTATATTTCCAACTTTGTCTATAGAAAAATTTGGTGCCTTTGCCATCTTTTTTGTCATTTTTCCTTGTTTGTTCAAGGCAATGATCTCTTATCTGAACTTTTTGTACAATTCCTTTCACTTAGCCATATTTCTAAAATGCAGTCAAACGTTAAGGTCCAGTTAGGTATTCTTGGGATGAGATGTGATTCCAAAAATAAAGAGTATTTTATTTAACATATGATTGCTAAAAATATTAATTCATAAAAACATTAAGAAACTGTACTTACACACTCAACCTTCTCTATACGCCCACAAAGCTGTTCCTAACTAAACATGACACCCGGGTAGGGCTGGGGTCTTGGTGCAGCTGGGTAAAATGCTGGAAAAGAGAAAGGGTCCTAATGTACACCACAGTGATTACCATAAACCATCCGGATAACAACCAAGTTTTGTACAGTTGAGGGACCAATGACGGACACCACCACATGTGAACCAGCTGCTATCTGCCACACAGCTCCTGCCCTGCAAAGAGACAAAACAATTGTCAGTGTAGTCGACTGAAGAGCGGCTGAAAACTACACACACCCAAACTCACTACTAGAAAATAAAATAGAATACATCAAAGTAAACAAACAAATAAACACTTTACAAATAAACAAAACAATAACATGCATAACACAATCTAAATATTATGAATCGGTGTCCTTAGTCTAGGGTGAGTCCTAATGCAGGCTTCTTCTTTTCCTTTTGGCTACTCCCTTCAGGGGTCGCCACAGCGAATCAACCTCCTCCAATTAACCCTATTCTCTGTATCCCCCTCTCTCACACCAACTAACTTCATGTCCTCTTTCACTACATCCATAAACCTTCTCTTTGGTCTTCTTCTAGACCTCCTGCCTGGCAGTTCCAACCCCAGCATCCTTCTACCAATATACTCAATTAACCTCCTCTGTACTTGACCAAACCATCTCATTCTGGCCTCTCTGACCTTATCTCCAAAACATCTAACATGAGCTGTTCCTCTGATTGACTCATTCCTGATCCTATCCATCTTTGTCACTCCCAAAGAGAACCTCAACATCTTCATCTCTGCTACCTCCAGCTCTGCTTCCTGTCTTTTCCTCAGTGCCACTGTCTCTAGACCATACAGCATCGCTGGTCTCACCACTGTCATGTATATCTTTTCTTTCATTCTGGCTGATACTCTTTTATCACACATTACCCCTGACACTTTTCTCCACCGATTCCAACCAGCATGGACACATTTCTTCACCTCTTTTCCACAATCTCCACTGCTCAGGATTGTTGACCCCAAATACTTAAAATCCTCCACCTTTTTTATCTCCACTCCCTGTAGCCTCATGGTTCCACTTGGGTTCCCCTGTCATAGGCTTTTTCCAGATCTTTTTAGGCATGAAACCATACTGTTGCTCAGTCTAGTTTCCACTACTCTTTCCCATAACTTCATTGTATGGCTGTCAACTTTATTCCTCTATAGTTACTGCAATTCTGAACATCTCCCTTATTCTTAAAAATGGGCGCATCACACTTCTTCTCCATTCCTCAGGCATCCCCTCACTCTCTAAGATCCTGTTGAATAGTCAAACCAGAAACTCTACTGCCTCCTCTCCTAGACACCTAGACACACATCGGGACCAACTGCCTTTCCATTCTTCATCCTCTTCAATGCCCCCCTCACTTCATCTTTAATAATCTCTGTTACTTCACAGTAGTTACCTCTTCTACCCTTTGCTCTCTATCATTTTCCTCATTCATTAGCTCTTCAAAGTGCTCTTTCCATGTTCCCATTACTTCTGTGGCACCTGTCAACACATGTCCCTCTCTATCCTTAATCACCCGAACCTGCTTGACGTCTTTCCCATCTCTATCTCTCTGTTTTGCCAACCTCTATAAATCATTCTCTCCCTTCTTACTTTCCAACCTAGCATACAAGTCATCATACGCCCTTTGTTTGGCCGTTGCCACCTCTACCTTTACCTTGTGCTGCATCTCCCTGTACTCCTGTCTGCTCTCTTCAGTCTCCTCAGTGTCCCACTTTTTCTTTGCTAACCTCTTTCTCTTTATATACTCCTGCACTTCCCCATTCCACTACCAAGTCTCCTTATCTACTTTCCTTCCAGACTACACACCAAGTACTGAATCCTGAATGTTTCCTTCTCCTCTAATTCACATCCCACCTGTGGGGCATAGCCACTAATAACATTTAACATCACACCTTCAAATTCAAGCTTCAGACTCATCAGTCTATCTGACACTCTTTTCACTTCCAGGACATTCCTAACAAACTCCTCTTTTAGGATAACCCCTACTCCATTTCTCTTCCTATCAGTACCATAGTAATACAACTTAAAACCTGCACCTAAGCACACATAAATCATGAGAGAAACAAATGTCTGTTGCATCTTTACATCAAAAAATAAACAATGACAGGTACATTATCATATGATACTCTATTTGTTTAAGGCCTTAGCTTTTTCCCCACAGTTCAGCATTAACCCACTTTACTTCCTGTCCAATCCAAAGCCACTCTGTCATTAATAAGATGCAAGACTCAGAAGGTGAGGTATTATAGGCTTTATAAAGTCCCTTATTGTTTCCTCTGTCCCTCTCATTCTCTCCTCAGCCCAGTGAAACATTATGACTTCACTTGCTTTATTTTCTTTGCTTTACTTTCTCAGTGTCCTCACTTTAACTGATAGCTCACTTTCCAGGATCACAACTGAAGCTCCACCAGCAGCCTCAAAGTGCACTCTTCTAAACAGCTTCCAGCCAGGATTTGTGGTCCAGGGTGACTATGTCATAGGTGGGATTTTCCCTCTTCATTTTAATCTGAAAATGCCAGACCTTAATGGCACCTACAGACCACCATCAATAAATTGCAATGGGTGAGTTTCATAGATGACAATGGGAGGATTTTATTATTTTTTCCTGTAAATTGTGTCTAATTTTGCACTCTTAATATAAAATGGAGTAGACATAATGAGTTTATAATCATTAGATTTTTATATGAACCTATTACATTCATCTTTATCAGCCACAGACTATTTCCCAGGGCTTTCCGGTGGGCTCAGACTATGAGACTGGCAGTGGAGGAGATAAACCAGAATCCAGTGCTGTTGCCGAATCACACTCTGGGCTACAAAATCTTTGATTCATGTGGATATCCACTGACAGGACAGAGAGCTGTTTTATCGATGCTGAATGGGGTGAATGAGGAAAACTCTTCTATGTGCACAAATGCCTCGTCACTCCTCGCTGTGATTGGGGCTTCTGCATCTGCTCTGTCAATTGTTTTATCAAGAATCTTGCAGCCTTTCAGGATCCCCATGGTAACAGTGACTTTTATTTTTGTCATTCATCACAAAAATGTATTATTTTCTCAGTAACACTGCACTCTGTTTTTACACAGATCAGTTACTTTTCTTCATGTGCATGTATGTCAGACAGACAAAAATATCCAACCTTCTTCAGAGTAATTCCTAGTGATGACTACCAGGTAAAATGTAAAACATGTGGTCAGTTATTGTTTTCAGTCAAAGCTTGACACATTTACTACTCTCATCAGAAATAATTATTACAATTTAGAATTAAAATGTAAAATCAAAACTATAAAAAAAACAACAGGCAAATGTTTAAACACTGAGAAATTGATTTAAATAAGTATAAATTATATATTAAATATAACTTTCCCTCTTTCTTATATTGTGTCTTCTATTCAGGTTTGGTCATTATAAAAAATAATATATGGTCTGAAGATAATCATCAGCGTATTTAAATTCTATATTGTCTATTGTTATAATCTTTATTATTGATGTTTGTCAATGTCTTTCTCATTGTTAGTGTTTCTGCTTGTTTTAGAGTATAAGAAACCACAGCACTGCTTACATTTTATTAAGATGGAACAACATATTTGTCGTCCCAATGATATATTTCTTTGTTCTACCAACCTTCCATCCTTTATCGTTTACAGAATACAAACATGTTATAACAGCGCACAAAACCAAATCATTCATGAAGATATTGCTTTCTTTCATCAAGTTTTTGATAAGGAATTGAGTTGATTGTCTTTTTCTGTTGAGCCCAGGTGAAAGCCTTTGCACAGCTGCTGGTGCACTTCAACTGGACTTGGGTGGGGCTGCTGCGAGTAAACAATGATTATGGCCTCTTTGCTGCAAAAGGTTTACTGAGAGAATTACAGGAAACCAAAGTATGTGTAGCCTACCAAGAAATGATTCCTCTGCCCTACAATCGTCAGGCGGGACTAAGGATAATAAAGGTATGAAAACAAACATGACGAAAAAGTGTCATGCCCAAGGAAACATCAACATGTAGACTCGAGGAGCCAGGAATCAAATCCTTAAGCTTTTAGTTGAAAGATGACTCACCACTGACCCACTGTCGCCCCTTTGATATGATAAAATAATAACACCCTCTGAAACTCTAGGGGCTGGGTGTGGCGATTTGATGACATAAAAAAATTAACTAAAGTTTTTATAGGGTTTTAGAGTTTCTGTTTCAATTAAAGACACTTTTGTGCTGCTAACACATACTATTGTATATATTGTATAGCTTTTGTAAGTCGCTTTGGAAAAAAGCGTCTGCTAAATGACATGTAATGTAATGTAATACTAACACACCATTAAAGCTCCTATTTGCAGACCTACAGTTAACATTAAATAAAGACACAGAGAGAACTGTATCTTTCATCCATTTATCTCATCATGCCCATGTTAGATCCAGAGAGGAGAAGAGAGTCATGACGTGAATTGTAACTCTGTTACCATGTATCAATAAAAACATTTCCTAAAAACATCACTTAACTAAGTCCACAATAGGTCAATATATGTGGATTTAATCAAATATGACAAAAGAATCAGAATGGTGAGACAATGTCCAGAAAATGAAGAGGGTCATAACATGAGGAAGATGAATAATGTCACAGGTAAAATAATTGAGGCAGAGAATAACATTTCAATGGTTGGTAAATACAGGGTGTGAAGTCAAGAGACAAACTGAAATATTGCCATATAAGGTCTATACAAGAAATACTATTTTCAATGTGCACATCTGAGTTTTTCTTATTGTCACTCAGTTTTGATTTTGTCTCTGTGTAAAACCCTGTCATCTACGTTATCTGACCCTCTGTTAAGGTGATGCATAGCTCTACCGCAAAAGTGGTGGTGGTATTTGCAGCTGAGGGGCAGATGACACCTTTCTTGAAAGACTACATGACTCAGAACATCACTGGAATACAGTGGGTGGTGAGTGAAGCCTTGGCCACTGCATCAGTCTTTTCAGGGAGAGAGTATTACCCTTACTTGGGAGGAACCATTGGGTTTGGCATTAGAAAAGGTCATATCTCCAGATTGGGTGACTTCCTGCAGACAGTAAACCCTAGGAGATATCCTGGCAATGTTCTGGTGCATGAGCTGTGGGAGTCTCTGTATGGTTGCAGTCCTTTTCCATCCTCTGTCACCCAGATGCCGCCCTGCTCAGGGCAGGAGTCTCTGCTGGAACAGCACTCAGCCTACATGAATACATCCAGCACCAGAGTTGCCTATAATGTATATAAGGCTGTATATGCCATTGCTCATTCCCTGCACAACCTCCTTCTCTGTCAGCCAGGGAGGGGACCTTTCCAAAACGACTCATGTGCTCAGAGCAACAACATACACCCTTGGCAGGTACTGAATAATCCGCTATGTCTTTACAATTACAAACTGGGGGTCAAAGCCCAATGGTTGGCCTTGTAGTTTTGTTGGTGGACTTCAGACCACAATTACGATCTCCCATTTACCAAAGTCATGTAGCACACTGTACATATGGCAAACACATTTTCTGTGTTACATCTCAAATCTAAATTTTAATCTATGAAACAAATCTAAAATCTAAATGACACATATTTCATAAATAGGGCCTTAAAACCTCAAAACTCTGAGGATTGGGAAGCTCTGAAAAAAAGGACTTTACTGAAGACCTGGTTTAAGGCAATTCAGTGTTTCATTTTGTGCATTTCCTAATTTTCAAGCTGCAACATTACCTCCAGGAAGTGAACTTTCAGATTGCTGGTGAGGAGGTGGACTTTGATGCCAAGGGCGACTCTGTACCCTATTATGATATTATCAACTGGCAGAGAGGCCCAGCAGGAAACACTGAATTTGTCAATGTGGGTTTGTTTGATGGAACCAAGGCTGTTGGAGAGGAGCTGTTGATCCAGGAGGACGGGATAATGTGGGCAGGACATCAGAGTGAGGCAAGCTGCTCACACTGTGTTTTTACCTTCATCAGATGCCAACTGTTGAAGTTCTGTAGGTTGAGATGGAGGTAAGTCAGCTGGACTGAACAGACTGGATCTGATACAGGGTCATTTGTTTTCATACACAACGGAGATTCAAAACCCAGCTGGACTATGATGTGTTTACGACGATCCACTGTTGTTTTCCTCATGGATCTTTCTTTATGGAATGGTTGTTTGTCTCTGTGTGCTGGACTGGTGACCCGTCCTGGGTCTGACCCCGTCTTTTGTCCTATATCAGCTGGGATTGGCTCCAGCTCCTCGCGACCCTGATGTGCAGGATAAAGCAGTAGACAATGAATTAATCTTTCTTCAAGACATTAAATATGTTAAATAAATATATTTAACAGAACCACATGTTATGGAATAGCTTATGGGCAGGAACCTAGTCCTCAATGTACACCTTATGATCATCAATTGACTACTGTGATGAACACACTTGAGAAAGTAGAAGTGACACATACTTCATTGACAAGACGGGTTGGAGGAATTTTCCATTTGTCAATAGATTGAGATAAAAAAAGTGTACCAATATCAACACATTGTCTTTCCACTCTAGGTGCCAGTATCTGTGTGCAGTGCCAGTTGTCTTCCAGGCTTCCGGAAGGCTGTCCGTCGTGGGGAGCCTATCTGCTGCTTTGACTGTGTACCATGTGACAGTGGCAAAATTAGCAATCAGACAAGTGAGTTTGATCTGAACAATAAAAAGTCAAAGCAAATCCATTCTTACAATTGTAGTACAGAAGTAATGCAAGACTGAAAATTGTTCATACTTTCTTCCCTTTAGACTCAGTAGATTGTACAATTTGCCCTGAGGACTCCTGGTCAAACAATGATAAAACAGCCTGCATCTCCAAGAAAGTGGAGTACTTGACCTTTGATTTGTTGGGAATAGCCCTGACAGTGATGTCTGTGGTGGGCGCCTGCTTCACTCTGGCTGTCTGTGGAGTCTTCTTCTGTCACAGACACACAGCCATCGTCCGTGTGAATAACTCTGAGCTCAGTTTCTTCATACTGTTTGCACTGACTCTGTGTTTCCTGTGTTCTCTGCTTTTCATTGGAAAGCCAACATATTGGTCCTGCATGCTGCGCCACACTGCCTTTAGCATCACATTTTCACTGTGTATTTCCTGCATCCTGGGGAAGACCCTGGTGGTACTGGCTGCATTCACTGCCACCAGGCCAGGGCACAACATCATGAAGTGGCTGGGGCCTAAGCAGCAGAGGACCATCATCTCCAGCTGCACTCTGGTTCAGGTGGTTATCTGTGCTGCCTGGCTCATTGATGTTCCCCCGTTTCCATCCAGAAATACACAATATGAACATTCAAAGATCATATTGGAGTGTAGTGTGGGCTCTAGCCTGGCATTCTGGTGTGTTCTTGGATATATTGGTCTGCAGGCCTGTCTATGCTTTGTATTGGCTTTTCTGGCCCGAAAATTGCCGGGAAAGTTCAACGAGGCCAAGTTCATCACATTCAGCATGCTGATATTCTGTGCTGTGTGGCTAGCATTCATCCCTGCTTATATCAGCTCCCCTGGAAATTATGCAGATGCAGTTGAGTCATTTGCCATCTTGGCTTCCAGCTTTGGCTTATTGTTCTGTCTATTTGCTCCAAAGAGTTACATTATTTTACTGAAGCCTGAAAAGAATACAAAACAGCACCTGATGGGGAAAGAAAAGAAATGATGAAACACAAATTTACCCAAAGCTATTGAGTCAGTAGCAAATGGACTTGTAGATTTCTTTCGGTGACTTAGGGATAACTAACCATTTATAAAAACATGTTCATTCATCAATGTTGTTTTGATATTGATATTTCTTTACTGATATGATTCTGTTTTGTATAAAGTTGATCCAAATCATAAGGTACATTTTGTCAAGACACTTTATATATTACAGAATCCGCACAATATTATCATTTTTTTTAGCAATAATAACAATAAAACTAAAGAAGCATGTATAAGGGGGTAGTAAATTTGTTGGCTGTCATGAAGATTGAGATAACAGGGAAACTTCATAGGATGCTTGCAGAACAGCAGTTATTACATTATGTCACAAAATGACATAAATATTGGTTCTTGACTTGACTCTAGACTAGCAGAGGTGGGAATTGATGCAGATGACACACAACTATACCTGCCCTTAAAAAAGAAAGACCCAAACTCTTTGAGCACATTGCTTGTTTGTTTTAAAGCCATTAAAGACTGGATGGCTTTAAATTTTTTAAAGCTCAATGAAAACAAAACAGAAGTCATTATTTTTGGGGCAAATGGAGACAGCCATGACCCCTTCTTGGACCTTTCCCCCCTGCAATCTTCTATCAAACTGTCTGTAAAGAATTTAGGGGTCATAATGGATAAGGATTTTAAAATGGAGAAACAGATAAACGCAGACTCCATCTGCATCTTTTATCCAGGGTTAAGGCCTTTTTTTTATCTCTTAATGATTTTAAAATGGTAATGCATGTTTTTATCACCACACGTCTTAACTATTGTAATGTCCTCTACGTTGGTGTTAGCCAAGCCTCTCCGTCTCGCCTGCAGCTGGTTCAGAATGCAGCAGCTCGTCTTTTAGCTGGTACCCTTAAACATGAGCACATCTCCCCTTTTCTAGCTTCACTTTACTGGCTCCCTGTGCATTTGAGGATTGATTTTAAGATTTTATTATATGATATACATATAAATCATTGCATGGGCAATCTCCAAGGTATCTCATAGACCTGTTAAAACCACTTAATTTATCCAGGACACTCAGATCATCTAACCAGCTGCTTCTGGCTGTCCTGAGGTCTAGACTAAATCTTAGGGGGGGACGAGGCCTTTTCAGTTGCCGTTCCAAACCTCTGGAATGCTCTGGTGCCCCATGTTCGGCTGTCCCCCCACACTGCCTGTTTTCAAATCAAACCTCAAAACGCACTTTTACTCCTTGGCTCAGCATGAGAGTTGCCTATTTTAATCCATCGCTCCTTTCCTATTGGTCTTAACGCTTTTATTATTGTAATGTTCTGTTGGTTTTAAGTGGTCTTAGTGTTTTCTTATGTTGTTTTATGTCTAACTGTACAGCACTTTGGTCAACTTTGTTGGTTTTAAATGTGCTTTATGAATAAATTTGGATTTATATAATGATGCTGACATGTTTAAATTAAAATAACAAAAGAAACTAAAAGCAGATTTATGTTTGTCTTGTTATCTTTGCCTTTATGTGTTGTTTTTGATCCAAAAAATGATCCGATCCATGACTCAGAAACCGTGACACAATCCGAACCGAGAGTTTTGTGATCTGTTGCACCCCTACTTGCTGCTGGTCTTTTGCAGTTAGCCGAGGATTTTTTGACCACCTGCCTCCTCAGGAATCTGGTGGCAGGGTATGCTTTGTCTTTCTGCCACGTCCAGGTCGTTTAACCAATATACCTTTAAACTTGAAAGCTATTCTTCCAACTGTGTCTATAGTAACATTAGGTGCCTTTGCTATATTTTGTCATTTTCCTTGTTTGTTCAAGGCAATGATGTCATATGATTGCTATAAATATTGATTCATAAAAACATTAAATTGTGTCACTGTACTTACACACACAACCTACTCTATACGCCCACAAAGCTGTTCCTAACTAAACATGACACCCAGGTAGGGCTGGGGTCTTGGTGCGGCTAGGTAAAATCTTGGAAAGAGAAAGGGTCCTGATGTACACCACAGTGATTACCATCTGGATGACACCCAAGTGCTGTACAGTTGAGGAACCAATGACGGACACCACCACCTGCTGCGATCTGCCACACAGCCCCTGCCTTGCAAAGAGACACAGAAATTGTCAGTGTAGTCGACTAAAGAGCGGCTGAAAACTACACACACACAAACTCACTACTAGAAAATAGAACAGAATAAATCAAAGTAAACATACAAAGAAACAGTTTACAAATAAACAAAACAATAACATGCACAACACAATCTAAATAATCTGAATCTGTGCCTGTAGTCTAGGGTGAGTGCAAATGCAGGCTAAATTACTTATTTTGTTTAGTTATTTACACGGGGTGAAATTCTCTGAGGTGGCGTTGTCGGTTTTCTCTCACCAACCACCATTTTGCCACATTGACAATAAAAACACTGGATGAAAACGCTGCACCAAATTTACTTTCCATGTTCAGTAATAAGACTGATGTTTGGGGGGAATTTAGTTTGCTGTGGTGTTTTCCCTCATTGGTTGTATAAATGTTTTTTTTCCCTGGAGATTTCTTGTGCAATAACCTGGTTCTTTGTTTGGCTATTTTTGTTTAGAGACCAGCACATTCAACTTCTTTGAACTTGAATCTTAAAAATATTTGATTTTAAAGAAAGTAACACCTTGTCTCTCAACTGCCCCTGTTGCCCTTCTTTTCTCACCCTGGTGTATTATTGTTGCTTTAGTGGTCCCTTCATCTCCTGAGCCAAAGCCATGGACATAACCATGTCATTGCAGTAACAAGACCCCAATATTCTCTGAGATTGTTTTTACAAAACATTCAAGGTTGAGATGTACACACCATTGAACTAAAACATGATAACAGAAGCGTACGTCATTTATATATGTATTACATAGCTGGAATACCATACGTCACAATAACATTGACGTGCCATGGTGGACATCTCATCATAAATTCAGATCAGATTCACACAGTAATATTTCACTGTATTTCAAACTGAGAGAGGGTTTGTCGAGAACTTGCCTCACATTATTTTCATACTTGAAGTCTTGATCCCTCTGTGTTTGCTAATTAAAGACTTCTCCAGACTTCCATTCTTTTCTAAAATCCCAGTTACAGTCTTTTTTTTTTTAGACACAAATAGTATTCATGAGGTCTTTCAGTCTGGGTTTAAAACTCTAATGTATCATCTTGAGCACTGGGTGGGTTCATGCCTACATGCGCGAGATAAGTTTCGGTTAGCCTTAACGACTTTGAGTCCTCTACAGCAGTGGTCCCCAACCACCGGGTCAATTGGTACCGGGCCGCACAAGAAATAATTAATAATTAATAATTTCCTTTTTATTTATTATCCAAGTCTCGGTTACATCTGTGCGCCAAAATTTAACCTACACGCTAGCAAAATGAGTAAGAAACAGACGCCTTTGGAAAGTTTCTTTGCGAAGGGGAAAAGGCCCAGTGAAGAGACAGAAGAAGAGCCTACGACTTCCAAGAAAAAGAAAGATTTTTAACAGACAATACCAGGAGAGCTACTTGAAATATGGATTTCAAAATTGCTTCGCCACTTAGAGACCAGGCATCCTGGATTAAAAGACAAGCCCCTGGAGTATTTTGAAAGAAAAAAACAGGAACACGAAGGACAGAAGTAATTACTGAGGGCCACCACATCAGTAAATGCGAATGCACTTCGAGCATCATACTTGGTGGAACCATCTCATTACAGAGAAACAACGCCATTGATTTGGCGTTATGGTGAGTTTTCATGCACTTTATGGCGTATCGGTATCTTATTTTGCAGGCATGTTTAAACGTCACCACAGCAACTAGAGTTAGAGAGCGTTAGAGCAGTGACTGTCAAATTTACGTACCTCTAACAATAAATGACTCTCACTCTCCACTCATTGTTAAAATGTGTTAACGGCATTAAGGCATGGTATCAGTGCAAGACGCCAGGGCTCCCCGTTGCGAAGCTGACGGATGAGAGGAAACCATATCCTGCCGGGCCAGTAGGGAGCCACCAGCAACACTGCGCGACTGCTCCTGACTATCCTGTGAAGAGTCAGCATGAGTAGTGGGACCAGAGGGAAGGCATACAGGAGGCAGTCTGACCAGGAGTGTGCCAGGGCATCCTGCCCCAATGGGCTGGTCAGTTCTGAGAGGGAGAATCACAGTGGGCGTCGATGTCTTCGAGGCAAACAGGTCGACACCAGAGGTTTGGTGCTCCTGCACCATCTGAACCACCGTGGGGTTCAGTCTCCACTCCCCGGGAGGGGGCTTTTGGCGAGACAGCATATCCACAGCCGCTTTCTGTACCCCAGGCAAATGCATTGCTCTGAGGCTCGCAAGGTGAGGTGAGGCCCATTGAAGGAGTTTCTGAGCCTTCCACAGGGATTGACTGGATCTGGTTCCCCCCTCGGTGGTTCACATGGTAAACTGTCGATGTGTTGTCCGACCGGACAAGGTCGGGCCTCCCTTCCAAAAAAGGGAGGAAGTGCCTGAGGGCTAAGTGCACCGCACGGAGCTCCAACACATTTATGTGCTGAAGCCTCACTCGAGGACTCCAGGTTCCCCTGACCGTCCTGTGGTTCCACACAGCTCCCCAGCCTGAGCGGGAGGCGTCTGTTACCACTACCTCCCGCTGAGAAGGAAGAGAGCCCAAGGGAACACCGCTGAAGAGACAAGCCCTGCTTTTCCAGGGTTTGAGAGATCGAAGGCACCTGCACAAGACCATCACAGTTCTGTCCTGGTGCCTCCTGGGGTTGAGGCCCAACCCATTGAGCCACACCTGCAAGGGACGCAACGAGAGTCCCAAAGGAATGACCGTTGCTGCTGCTGTCAGTTTTCCTAGCAGCCGGAGAAACAGACCATATGTCAGCCTTGTGCCTCTCTGTACACGAGAGACAACGCTGAGAATGACGTCCACCCTCTGTGGGGAGGTGGAGGCCTTCATCAACATTGAGTCGAGAACAACCCTGATGAACACAATTCGCTGGCTGGGAACCAAACAGCGCTTTACAAAATTCACAGTAAGACCCAACTGGGTCACATGATTCAACACAACCGTTGTGTTGTGGATGACCTATTCACGGGTTGGGGAGCATATGAGCCAGTCGTCCAAGTAAGGAAGGATTTGAACACCGCTGCTCTGCAGAGGTGAAAGTGTCGCTGCAAAGCACCTGGTAAATATCCGAGGAGCAAGTGAAAGCCCAAAGGGGAGCACGCAAAACTGGTATACCTGACCTCCGAAGGCAAAACAAAGGAACTGCCTGTGGCGGGGTGCTATTGGCACATGAAAATAAGCATCTTTCAGATTGACGCTTGTGAACCAGACTCTCTCCAAGACAGCCTGAAGAACATCTGTTGTGCGAAGCATGTGAAAACAAAGAACTTTTATGAACTTGTTCAACCGTCTGAGATCGAGGATGGGGTGAAAGCGTCATCCTTTTTTGGATCAAGAAAATACGTCGAATAGAACCCTCTCGAATGATCGGAACTCTTTACACACTTTATGGTGCCCTTCTCCAGAAGCACTGAAATCTCCCGCTCTAGAGTCAAAGACTTCACAATAGTCATCCTGACACCGGTGAACTTGGGGGGTTGACGCCTGAACTGAATACTGTACCCCTTGGAAAGAGTTAACAACACCCAAGGGTCTGAGGTCAGGGCCTCCCTCAGATGTTGTGGGGAGAAATGGCTGGTGCCCCAGTTCGAGGAATCAGGTTCGACTCCCAAGACCTTTGGGTGGCCGGGAGAGTCAATCAGCAACCCATATCCGGTGCCTTGTCCCTTGGCGCCCGAAAGGCAGGCTGCTGAGGGGACCTGTAGAAACGCCCCTATTGGAACAAGGGGCAGCTGGCTCCTGAGTCCCCCTGAGCATTGACTGCTGGGCGGGGAGCAGCAGCAGCACGTCTTGGCCAAGACGATGATGGCTGACGTAAGTCAGAAAACTGTTTCTTGACCTTAGTCACCTGCACACTTGGCTCCAAAGCCTGCTGGGCTGCAGTTCCAAACATCTGACCTGGAATTACAGGTAGCGTGCGGAGCGTCCTCCTACATGGCTCTGACAAGGGGGATTGGGCAAGCCACACTTGGCGCCAAGCCAAGGTCAGGGCAGACATCAGTCTCCCAAGCTCCTTGCTCATGAAGGCAAATGCCTGGAGTGAAGCATCACTCCCGAAGCATCGGCTCCAGTCGTCTGAAGGGTCTGAGATTAAGCCAGGACCAGGTGGGAAAAGGAGTTTCCGATGCGTCCCATCCGAGCTGCTATATCATAGCTCTTAGGAGGTCATTAGTGATCCTACACTGTGGGCGTGGACAAAAGGCATCAGGCCTAAGAGCTTCACCTGGAGACACTATCAAAGAAGCGATAGAAGCATCAACAGCACACCTGTACACCTGTACTGGGCAGCATCCTTCATGGCGGCCAAAGCCCTACAGTCACTTGGCAGGTGAATGAAAGCTTTGGGGTCCGGCCAGCTCCTCTGAAGCACGCCGCTGGCAAGGGAAATCAATACAGCTGGGATGAGAGCCAGCTACGCAGCCTCTGGAGGGCAAATCCACAGCTCCAACCAGTGAGGTTACGAGGCTACTGGCGTAGGCAACAATAAAATAGCAACAATGCGTGCACTAAAGGCGAGAAGATGAAAAGGAGACGATCTCTGGGTGCCAGCCTCCTTTATACAGGTCGCTTGCGTCACCCAGGTCACATGACTTTGTTGGTAAAGGAAAAATGAAATAGAAATGGATGTTATATTGTTCTGTCCGAGTGGTGCTCCCGACACCCAACTTATTGACTTTGGCACATTTTAGCACAAAATTACTGGCAAATATGAAATACTTGAAAATATGACAGAAATACTTAACAGAGACCCAAACACCTTAATATGAAATGTAAAAACTTGCAGTGTTGAATATCATTCAAGAAAGGTTCCTGGGGTCATGACAAAATCAGCTCTGAAGAAAAGTCTTTACTTTCAGCTTTTTGACAGTGACCAAACAGAAATCATGAGAAAAACAAATGTATGTTGTCTCATTACATCAACAAATAAGTAATAACAGTTACATTATCATATGAGACTCTATTTGTTTAGGGCCTTAGCTTTCTCCCCACAGTTCAGCATAAACCCACTTTAGTTCCTGATTGTAGACTAGTGTCCAATCCAAAGCCACTCTATCATTAATAAGATGCAAGACTCAGAAGGTGTGATACTGTAGCCTTTATAAAGTGCCTTATCGTTTGCTCTGTCCCTCTTATTCTCTCTTAAGCCCAGTGAAACATTATGACTTCACTTGCTTTATTTTCTTTGCTTTACTCTCTCACTGCCCTCACTTTAACTGATAGCTCACTTTCCAGTATCACAACTGCAGCTCCACCAGCAGCCTCAAAGTGCACTCTTCTAAACAGCTTCCAGCCAGGATTTGTGGTCCAGGGTGACTATGTCATTGGTGGGATTTTCCCCCTTAATTTTAATCTGAAAATGCCAGACCTTAACGGCACCTACAGACCACCACCTATAGATTGCAATGGGTGAGTTTCATAGATGATAGTGGGAGGATTTTACTTACTTTGTTGTTGTAAATTATTTCTAATGTTGCACTCTTAATATAAAATGGAGCAGACTAGATGGGTTTAGAGATTTTAAATGAACAGACTACATTCATCTGTATCGACTACAGATTTGATCCCAGGGCTTTCCGGTGGGCTCAGACTATGAGACTGGCAGTGGAGGAGATAAACCAGAATCCAGTGCTGTTACCGAATCACACTCTGGGCTACAAAATCTTTGATTCATGTTCATATGCATATCCACTGACAGGACAGAGAGCTGTTTTATCAATGCTGAATGGGGTGAGTGAGGAAAACTCTTCTATTTGCACAAATGCCTCGTCACTCCTCGCTGTGATTGGGCCTTCTGGATCTGCTCAGTCTATTGTTGTGTCAAAAATCCTGCAGCCATTCAGGATCCCCATGGTAACAGTGACTTTTATTTATGCCAATCATCACAAAAATGTCATTATTTTCTCAGTAACACTGCACTCTGTCTTTACTCAGATCAGCTACTTTTCTTCATGTGCATGTTTGTCAGACAGACAAAAATATCCAACCTTCTTCAGAGTAATTCCTAGTGATTACTACCAGGTAAAATGTAAAACATGTGGTCAGTTATTATCATCAGAAATAATTCTTTCAACGATCTTAAAAGCTTTAAACTGTAAAAGGCAAATCACAGAGAAATTAATTTAAATATATAAGTTTTTGTCTTTCTCATATTCTGTGAGTGTTCTTTTCAGGTTTGGTCATTACAATAATCACTGATGATAATCACCAGTACATTTATATTTTAGTTTAGTAGTTATTGATATTTGTTGATTTCTTTTTCATTGTTATTGTTTGTGCTTGTTTTAGAGTCTTGGATATACAGCACTGCTTACATTTTTATTAAGATGGAACAACGCTTATGTATGTTGTCCCTATAAAATAATACAACACAAAAGGCACTACACTAAATCATTTATGAAGATATTGCTTTTTTTCTTTACGTTTTTAATGTCTGTGATATGAAACTGGGTGAGTTGATTGTTTTTTTTTCTGTTGAGCCCAGGTGAAAGCCTTTGCACGGCTGCTGGTGCACTTTAACTGGACTTGGGTGGGGCTGCTGCGAGGAGACCATGATTATGGCCGCTTTGCTGCAAAAGGTTTACTGAGAGAATTACAGGAAACCAAAGTATGTGTAGCCTACCAAGAAATGATTCCTCTGCCCTACAATCGCAAGACGGGACTTAGGATAATCAAGGTAGGAAAACACTGTGGGCACTGTTGACTTCTGCCTTTAAATGGTAACTGGTCTGTATTTATATACAGCATTTATAGTGTTGATGACTCAAAGCTGCTTTACACTACAGTTTGTCATTCACCCATTCACATAAATCACATTGCATCTATTGTGTCAGACATCTTTCATACCCATTCACATACTGCCGGGAAAGTAATATGAGGATAAGTGTCTTGCCCAAAGAAACATCAGCATGTAGACTCATGGAACCAGGAATCAAACCCTTAATCTTTCAGTTGAAAGACGATTCACTCTACCACTGTTCCACTGTCGCCATTTAGTATGCTCTTACCACAGGATAAAATAATAACACCCTCTGGGGAGAAGCAGTGATTTGATGCTATAAAAAATTAACTACAGTTAATGAGTTTCTGTTTCAGTTAAAGACACTTTTGTGCTGCTTAAACATACTAACACATAGAGCCATTGAAGCTCATATTTGTGGACCTACTATTATCATTAAATTTAGACAGAGAAAGCTGTACCTTCGTTTCACTGCCATCAATTTAGTTCATCAGGCCCATATTAGATCCATAGAGGAGAAGAGAGTCATGACGTGAATTGTAACTCTCTGACCATTTATCAATAAAAACTTTTCCTAAGAACATCATTTAACTAATTCAACAATAGGTCAATACATGTGCATTCAATCAAAAACAACCAAAGAATCAGAATTAAACCCCCACTAGTTATCACAGAGGCCAGATTGTGGATAACCAGTGGTGGTTAGGACCAGGACACAGACTCAGAGCTGAGCAACAAACAGGTTTATTTGGTGGAAAAAGGTTGGCAGGAAGGGGTGAAGATGGCAAGGATGTAGAGGTGTCCAGAGACTGCCGAGGAACTGAGACGTGGGGGGAACGATGATGGCAGGTGGAGGGTAGCGGTGAGGAAGCTGGGAGACGAGCGGGTCCAGAGAGGCAGCAAAAACTTCAGAGATCAGCCAGACTGAGTTTACCACAAATAAACTGAAACGATCTGGCAGTGAGTGGCTTGAAAGCTTGAGTATTTAAGAAAAGCCTTGATGAGGTGATTGGCACCAGGTGTGTGACCTGCAGCTGCCTGAGCCTGGGACCTGCTCCTAGTGAGAGAGTGACACAACAGGAAGGGAGGGGAAATGCAGGAAAAAACAGACTGCCAGGCATGGATATGACATCGCAGGACAATGTCCAGAAAATTAAGAGGGTCATAACACGAGGAAGATGAATAATGTTACAGGTTAAACTATTGGGGCATAGCATAAAATCACATCGAAAATACAGTGTGTGAAGTCAAAAGACAATGTAAGTATCAAAACAAGAAATGATGAATCATGTAAACAAAAACATGACTTGACTATGACAAAAAAAGGATTTTCTTCAGAATGCACACCTATAATATCACCTTATAAGGTCTATACTAGTTATTTTTCACTGTGTACATCTGGGTTTTTCATTTGTCTCTTTGTAAAACCCTGTCATCTATATTATCTGCCCCTGTAAAGGTGATGCATCGCTCTACTGCAAAAGTAGTAGTGGTATTTGCAGGCGAGGGGGAAATGACACCTTTCTTGAGAGACTACATGACTCAGAAAATCACTGTAATCCAGTGGGTGGTGAGTGAAGCATTGGTCTTTTCAGGGAAAGAGTATTACCCTTACTTGGGAGGAACCATTGGGTTTGGCATCAGAAAAGGTCATATCTCCAGACTGGGTGACTTCCTGCAGACAGTAAACCCTAAGAGATATCCTGACAATGTCCTGGTGCATGAGCTGTGGGAGTCTCTGTATGGTTGCAGTCCTTTTCAATCCTCTGTCACCCAGATGCCACCTTGCTCAGGGCAGGAGACTCTGCTAGAACAGCACTCAGCCTACATGAATACATCCAGCCCTCGAGTTGCCTATAATGTATATAAGGCTGTATATGCCATTGCTCATTCCCTGCACAACCTCCTTCTCTGTAAGCCAGGGAGGGGGCCTTTCCAAAACAATTCATGTGCTCAGAGCAACAACATACACCCCTGGCAGGTACTGTATAATCCACTATTTATTTACCATTACAAACTGTACCATTACAGGCCTTGTAGTTTTGTAGGTGGACCTCAGACCACAATCACTGTCACCCATTTACCAAAGTCAAGTAGCACACTGTATATGTGGCAAACATATTTTCTGTGTTGCATCTCAATTCTGCATTTTAATCTAAAAAAATAATCAAAATGACACACATTTCATTAAGATTTAAATATGTTTTATGAATATTTTTAAATTATGTATTGTTCCATTGTAGAAACAAAAATATATTATAATTTCCATGTGATGTGTTCTCTTTATGGTTATATTACATTTCTACCACTGTACAAATTTAAGCCGTGGATATTAAGGGGCTTAAAACTTCAAAACTCTGAGGACTGGGAAGCTCTGCAAGACAACATTTTACTGAAAACCTTGTTTAATGCAATTCAGTGTTTCAATTTGTGCATTTCCTAATTTTCAAGCTGCAACACTACCTCCAGGAAGTGAACTTTCAGATTGCTGGTGAGGAGGTGGACTTTGATGCCAAGGGCGACTCTGTACCCTATTATGATATTATCAACTGGCAGAGAGGCCCAGCAGGAAACATTGAATTTGTCAATGTGGGTTTGTTTGATGGAACCAAAGCTGTTGGAGAGGAGCTGTTGATCCAGGAGGACGGGATAATGTGGGCAGGACATCAGAGTGAGGCAAGCTGCTCACACTGTGTTTTTACCTTCATCAGATGCCAACTGTTGAAGTTCTGTAGGTTGAGATGGAGGTAAGTCAGTTGGACAGAACACACTGGATCTGATACAGGGTCATTTGTTTTCAAACACAACGGGGATTCAAAGACCAGCTGGACTATGATGTGTTTGGTGACCTTCTATCCAGTGTTGTTGTCCTCATGGATCTTTCTTTATAGAATGTGAGAGTGAATGGTTATTTTTCTCTGTGTGCTGGTGACCCATCTTGGGTCTGACTCCGCCTTTTGTCCTATGTCAGCTGGGATTGGCTCCAGCTCCCCACGATCATCATGTGCAGGATGAAGCGATAGATATTGAATTAATCTTTCTTCATGACATTAAAGGCTTCTGAAAGACCTCTCATAGATCAACAGGTAAATGTATTTAACAGAACCACAGGTTATGGACTAGCACATGGGCAGGAACCCAGTCCTCAGTGTCCAGCTTGTAACCATGTGACCATCATCAAATTGTTTGATGACGACCTGCATACCTGTAGTCTAGACTGACATCTGCAGACCAAACATATCTAACCAACATAAAACTCAAAACACTGTTAAACACACTTGATAAACTAGAAGTAACAAATACTTTACTGACAAGTGATTTTGATGAATTTCCATCTGTTATTAGATTAACCAATAACATTTACTAATATCAGCACATGGTCTTTACGCTCTAGGTGCCAGTATCTGTTTGCAGTGCCAGTTGTCTTCCAGGCTTCCGGAAGGCTGTCCGTCGTGGGGAGCCTATCTGCTGCTTTGACTGTGTACCATGTGACAGTGGCAAAATTAGCAATCAGACAAGTGAGTTTGATCTGAACAATAAAATATCAAAGCAAATCTATTCTTACAATTGTAGTACATAAATGATGAAAGACTGAAAATAGTTCATACTTTCTTCACCTTAGACTCAGTAGATTGTACAATTTGTCCTGAGGACTTCTGGTCAAACAACGACAGAACAGCCTGCATCTCCAAGAAAGTGGAGTACTTGACCTTCGATTCATTGGGAATAGCCCTGACAGTGATGTCTGTGGTGGGCGCCTGCTTCACTCTGGCTGTCTGTGGAGTCTTCTTCTGTCACAGACACACAGCCATCGTCCGTGTGAATAACTCTGAGCTCAGTTTCTTCATACTGTTTGCACTGACACTGTGTTTCCTGTGTTCTCTGCTTTTCATTGGAAAGCCAACATATTGGTCCTGCATGCTGCGCCACACTGCCTTTAGCATCACATTTTCACTGTGTATTTCCTGCATCCTGGGGAAGACCCTGGTGGTACTGGCTGCATTCACTGCCACCAGGCCAGGGCACAACATCATGAAGTGGCTGGGGCCTAAGCAGCAGAGGACCATCATCTCCAGCTGCACTCTGGTTCAGGTGGTTATCTGTGCTGCCTGGCTCATTGATGTTCCCCCGTTTCCATCCAGAAATACACAATATGAACATTCTAAGATCATACTGGAGTGTAGTGTGGGCTCTAGTCTGGCATTCTGGTGCGTTCTTGGATATATTGGTCTACAGGCCTGTCTGTGCTTTGTATTGGCTTTTCTGGCCCGAAAATTGCCAGGGAACTTCAACGAGGCCAAGTTCATTACCTTCAGCATGCTGATCTTCTGTTCTGTGTGGCTAGCATTTATCCCTGCTTATATCAGCTCCCCTGGAAATTATGCAGATGCTGTTGAGTCATTTGCCATCTTGGCCTCCAGCTTTGGCTTATTGTTCTGTCTGTTTGCTCCAAAGAGTTACATTATTTTACTGAAGCCTGAAAAGAATACAAAACAGCACCTGATGGGGAAAGAAAAAAAATGATGAAACAAAAATGTACCCAAAGCTATTGCAAGTCAGTAGCAAATGGACTTGTAGATTTCTTTCGGTGACTTATGGATAACTAACCATTTAAAAAACATGTTCATTCATCAATGTTGTTTGTTGATATTGATATTTATTTACAGATATGACTCTGTTTTGTATACATTATGTCAAGACACTTCATATATTACAGAATCCACACAATATTATCAATAGTTTTTTTTAGCAATTATAACAATAAATACACTAAAAAAGCATGTACAAGATCAAACAAGGGGTTAGTAAATGTGTTGGCTGTCAAGAAGATTGAGATAACAGGGAAACGTCATAGGATGCTTGCAGAAAAGCAGTTATTACAATATGTCACAAAATGACAGAAATATTGGTTCTTGACTTGACTCTAGACTAGCAGAGGTGGGAATTGATGCATTTGGCACACAACTATACCTGCCCTTAAAAAAGAAAGACCCGAACTCTTTGAGCACATTGCTTGTTTGTTTTAAAGCCATTAAAGACTGGATGGCTTTACATTTTCTAAAGCTCAATGAAAACAAGACAGAAGTCATTCTTTTCGGGGCAAATGGAGACAGCCACAACCCCTTCTTGGACCTTTCCCCCTGCAATCTTCTATCAAACTGTCTGTAAAGAATGTAGGGGTAATAATGGATAAGGATTTTAAAATGGAGAAACAGATAAACTCAGTGATCACATTCCTGTTGTGTGAGAAACATAAAAGCACCAAAGACTTACTGGGATCAAAAAAAGAAAACAGGGCAATACCTTGGTTTTGATTTAACGGAAGCACAGGACAGTTTTGGTCCATATAAACTGTGAGAATAGGAACAACAACCTAAACTTTTTACTTTATTCTTTTTTGTGTGCATGCTCTGGACAGGGGTTCGGGTCCGAGGGGTGGCCCTGGTTTGTCCTAGTAAGGGGTCTTCAAGGAAAAACCTACTTCCTATTTCTCTAAAATACGGCATTTGTTTCCACTGCTATGCAGATGATTGTCAAATTGTTAAAATGTGTTAATGGCATTACGGTATGGATGGCATTAAACTTCCTGAGTTTGAATGACAGAAAAACGGAAGTTATATTGTTCTGTCCGTGTGGTGCTCCCGACACCCAACTTATTGACTTTGGCTCCTTCTATCAGAACCACTGTTACCAATCTGGGGGTGAAAATAGACTGTGAGTTGAAACTTGACAAACAGTTCAACTCTGTTGTGAAAAAAGGCTTTTTTCAACTAAGGCAAATGGTTAAGATTAGGTCTGTTCTTTCCAGGGACTTGGTTAGGGTTAGGGTGAAAAACTTTTTCATGCTTTTATCCTGAACTGTCAAGACTGTTGTAATGTCCAATATGTTGGGGCGAGCTTGGATTTCATTTCTCACCTTCAGCCTGTTCAGAATGCTGCCACGCACTTTTTAACAAGGACACTAAGCTGATCAGCTGCTCTTAGTTCTGAAATCACAGCTGAAGTTTATAGAGGATCAGACCATAACTTAGTTGCCGAAGTTATGGTATAGACTGCCATTACACATTAGGCAGATGATTGTCTACTTGCATGTTTCTTTCTTTTATGTTCTTTTATGTTGTTTGGTTAAATTACTACTGCACAGCTCTTTGGTCAACTGCTGTTGGATTGATGACACACCAAGAGTTTTTTTTTTTATATACGATATCACGTGTTATACGTAGTAAATCCGAATTGTGTGTTTCATAGAGATCATGCAAATTCACTGCTGTTTCACAGCCACACCTTGTAAGCTGGTTTTGACCATTTGGTAACCTTTTATGTTTAATGTTTAAAGATCACACAGGTTCTATACGAGTCCTTAGAAGGACTTAAACTCAGTAGGTCACATAATCTTTGTCGAGTTCTTGGTCTGATCATGCTGCCAAGTTTCATGTTTGTACTGTAAATTAAACCTTGTACCATTTACCATTGGGGTGACACTTCAATTTATACAGAGGACCACGGAATCATTTTAGCACAAAATTACTGACAAAATGAAATCCTTGAAAATATGACAGAAATACTAAACAGAGACCCAAACACCTTCATATGAAATGTGAAAACGTGCAATGTTGAATATCATTCAAGAAAGGTTCCTGGGGTCATGACAAAATCAGCTCTGAGGAAAAGTACAGTAGTCGAGCCTTTACTTTTACTATCTTTTTGACAGTGACCAAACAGAAATCATGAGAGAAACAAATGTCTGTTGTCAGTTTACATCAAAAAAGAAATAATAACAGGTACATTATCATATGAGACTATATTTGTTTGTGTATTTGTCTTTTCTTTGATTAGGGCCTTAGCCTTTCCCCCAACAGTTCAGCATTAACCCACTTTAGTTCCTGATTGTAGACTACTGTCCAATCCAAAGCCACTCTGTCATTAACGAGATGCAAAACTCAGAAGGTGTGATACTGTAGCCTTTATAAAGTGCCTTATCGTTTCCTCTGTACCTCTCATTCTCTCCTCAGCCCAGTGAAACATTATGACTTCACTTGCGTTATTTTCTTTGCTTTACTTTCTCAGTGTCCTCACTTTAACTGATAGCTCACTTTCCAGCATCTCCACTGAACCTCCACCAGCAGCCTCAAAGTGCACTCTTCTAAACAGCTTCCAGCCAGGATTTGTGGTCCAGGGTGACTATGTCATTGGTGGGATTTTCCCCCTTCATTATAATCTAAAAATGCCAGTCGTTAACGGCACCTACAGACCACCACCAATAAATTGCAATGGGTGAGTTTCATAGATGACAGTGGGAGGATTTTATTTATTTTTTCCTCTAAATTATGTCTAACTTTGCATTCTTAATATAAAATGGAGTAGACAGAATGTGTTTATAATCATTAGAGTTTTTATATGAACAGACTGCATTCATCTGTATCAGCCACAGACTATTTCTCAGGGCTTTCCGGTGGGCTCAGACTATGAGACTGGCAGTGGAGGAGATAAACCAGAATCCAGTGATGTTGCCGAATCACACTCTGGGCTACAAAATCTTTGATTCGTGTAGATATCCACTGACAGGACAGAGAGCTGTTTTATCGATGCTGAATGGGGTGAATGAGGAAAACTCTTCTATGTGCACAAATGCCTCGTCACTCCTCGCTGTGATTGGGGCTTCTGGATCTGGTCAGTCTATTGTTGTGTCAAGAATCCTGCAGTCATTCAGGATCCCCATGGTAAAAGTGACTTTTATTTATGTCAATCATCACAAAGATTTGATTATTTTCTCAGTAACACTGCACTCTGCACTCTTTACACAGATCAGCTATGCCTCTTCATGTGCATGTTTGTCAGACAGACAAAAATATCCAACCTTCTTCAGAGTAATTCCTAGTGATGACTACCAGGTAAAATATAAAATATGTGGTCAGTTATTGTTTTCAGTTAAAGCTCGACACATTTACTACTCTGTCATCAGAAACTACCTTTAAAGCTTTGAACTGGAAAGTTAACACTATTAATAAAACAGAGGTAAATATTTAAACACTGAGAAATGGATTTAAATATATGAGTTTTCCTCTTTCTTATATCCCGTTTGTCTTCTTTTCAGTTTTGGTCATTGTAATAATCACTGATGATAAACATCACCACATTGATATAATATTTTTTTTGTATTGTTATAATCTTTATTATTGATGTTTGTCAATGTCTTCATTGTAAGTCTTTATGCTTGTTTCAGAGTCTTATATACTGCACTGCTTAAATTTTATTAAGATGGAACAATGCTTATGTGTTGTCCCAGTAATATAAAAATACATCAATATTTTTTTGTTCTGCCAAACTTCCATGCTTTATAGTTTACAGAATACATCCATGTTGTAACAGGGCACAAAACCAAATAATTTATCATCTTGCAATATTGCTTTTTATTTGTTCAAGATTTTTAATGTCTACAATATGAAACTGTGTGAGTTGTCTTTTTCTGTTGAACCCAGGTGAAAGCCATTGCACAGCTGCTGTTGCACTTCAACTGGACTTGGGTGGGGCTGCTGCGAGGAGACAATGATTATGGTCGCTTTGCTGCAAAAGGTTTACTGAGAGAATTACAGGAAACCAAAGTATGTTTAGCATACCAAGAAATGATACCTCTGCCCTACAATCACCAGGCGGGACTAAGGATAATAAAGGTATGAAAACACTGTGAGCATGGTTGACTTCTACCTTTAAGTGGTCTGTATTATACAGCATTTATTGTGTTGATGACCAGTCAAAGTTGCTATACACTACAGTTTATGACATTCACACATTTATACAATGCATCTATGTGGAGCACATTCAGTGTCACACATTTTTTATACCGATTCACACACTGCCAGCACAATAATATGAGGATAAGTGTCTTGCCCAAAGAAAAATCAGTATGAAGACTCGTGGAGCCAGGAATCAAACCCTCAATCTTTCAGTTGCAGGACGACTCACTCTACCACTGAACCGCTGCCGCCCCTTTAATGTGTTCTTAGCACAAGATTAACACTCTCTTTAACCCTAGGGTCTGAGGAGAGTGGTGATTTGATGCTATAAAATTAACTACAGTTTGTATAGCATCATTGAGTTTCTGTTTCAGTTAACGACACTTTTGTGCTGCTAACACATATTAACACATAGAGCCATTAATGCTCCTATTTGTGGACCAACTGTTTTCATTCATTTTAGACACTCCAGGAGAAAACTGTATATTTGTCTCACTTTCATCTATTTATCTCATCAGGCCAATATTAGTTCCAGGGGGGAGAAGAAGGGAGTCATGACGTATATTGTGACTCTCTGATATATCAATGAAATTTTTTCCTAAGAACATCACTTAACTAAGCCAACAATAGGTCAATACATGTGCATTCAATCAATGACAAAATAATCAGAATCTCAAGACAATGTCCAGAAAATGAATGGTTGTAAAATACAGGATGTGAAGTCAAGAGGCAATGTTAGTACCAAAATTGAACAGGAAATTATGAAATATGAAAACAAAAAAAATGAATTTACTTTGACAAAAAAAAAGTATTTTCTTCAACATGAAGAAAAATGAAGACTTATACTTAAGTCTATACTAGAAATACTAGTCATTTTTTACTGTCTACATCTGAGTTTTTCTTATTGTCACTCGGTTTTGATTTGTCCCTGTGTAAAACCCTGTCATCTACATTCTGACCCTCTGTAAAGGTGATGCGTAGCTCTACTGCAAATGTGGTGGTGGTATTTGCAACTGCGGGGGATATGACACCTTTCTTGAGAGACTACATGACTCACAACATCACTGGAATCCAGTGGGTGGCGAGTGAACCCTTGGTCACAGCGTCAGTCTTTTCTGGGAGAGAGTATTACCCTTACTTGGGGGGAGCCATTGGGTTTGGCATTAAAAAAGGTCATATCTCCAGACTGGGTGACTTCCTGCAGACAGTAAACCCTAAGAGATATCCTGACAATGTCCTGGTGCATGAGCTGTGGGAGTCTCTGTATGGTTGCAGTCCTTTTCCATCCTCTGTCACCCAGATGCCGCCCTGCTCAGGGCAGGAGTCTCTGCTGGAACAGAACTCAGCCTACATGAATACATCCAGCCCTAGAATCGCCTATAATGTATATAAGGCTGTATATGCAATTGCTCATTCCCTGCACAACCTCCTTCTCTGTCAGCCAGGGAGGGGGCCTTTCCAGAACAACTCATGTGCTCAGAGCAACAACATACACCCTTGGCAGGTACTGTATAATCCGCTGTTGTTTTACCATTATAAACTGTGGGTCAAAGCCTTGTGGTGGGCAGATGGACCGCAGACCACAATAACGATCTCCCATTAGGATAAAGCAGTAGAAAATGGATAGATACATATAGAGACAAAACAACCATTCAACCATTCACACTCACTCTCACACCTACAGTCAATTTAGAGTGTCCCATATTGTACATATGACATAAGCTAAAAAATCTAAATTAAAATATATTTAAATTGTTTATTGTTCCATTGTAAACACAGCACTGGACTTTTCACTTATGGCAATAAGTGTCAATCAATGTAAATCAATATTGACATTGATTTACTTGTTGGACAAGATATTTTAATTTCCATTTGATGTGTTCACTTTAATTTTATTAATTTGTACATGACTGTACAAATTTAGGCCGTGGATTTTTAGGGAACTTGAAAACCTGAAATCTCTGAAGACTATGAAGCTCTGCAAGACAGTATTTTATTTAAAAAAAAACGCATTTCAGTGTTTCATTTTGTGCATTTCCTAATTTTCAAGCTGCAACACTACCTCCAGGAAGTGAACTTTCAGATTGCTGGTGAGGAGGTGGACTTTGATTCCAAGGGCGACTCTGTACCCTATTATGATATTATCAACTGGCAGAGAGGCCCACAAGGAAACATTGAATTTGTCAATGTGGGTTTGTTTGATGGAACCAAGGCTGTTGGAGAGAAGCTGTTGATCCAGGAGGACGGGATAATGTGGGCAGGACATCAGAGTGAGGCAAGCTGCTCACACTGTGTTTTTACCTTCATCAGATGCCAACTGTTGAAGTTCTGTAGGTTGAGATGGAGGTAAGTCAGGTGGACAGAGCAGACTGGATCTGATACAGGGTCATTTGTGTTCATACACAACAAAGTTTCTAAGCCCAAGTTTGCACCTATTTGTCCTCTCCCTTCCCCCTGCGTTCCTACACACACACACACCCTTTCCGCTCCGCCTCCCCCTTCACTCTCACCTACACTCAGTGACAACATGGAGACGGAGTGCAGTGCAGAAGAGGAGTTGGACACTAAACGAAAGAACAATGGCTGGATAATTTGGAGATGGTTTGGTTTTAAAGTGTCGGATGACCAGCAGCAAAATGTTCTTGAAAATATGTCGAAAACCTGTTGCAGGAATCTCAAGTCTCACAATTGAGCCTGACAGTCACGCTTTTCGATGGTTTTCGAGTTATGACTTTTAGTCCAAATCGCCCAGCCCTACTGTATACTATGTCTGACATCTGCAGACAACATACTGTACATCTAACCAACATAAAACTCAATACACTGTTAAACACACTTGAGAAACTTGAAGTAACAAATACTTTACTGACAAGTGATTATGAAGAATTTCCATCTGTTAATAGATTAACCAATAACTTTTTCTAATATCAGCATATGGTCTTTACGCTCTAGGTGCCAGTATCTGTGTGCAGTGCCAGTTGTCTTTCAGGCTTCCGGAAGGCTGTCCGTCGTGGGGAGCCTATCTGCTGCTTTGACTGTGTACCATGTGACAGTGGCAAAATTAGCAATCAGACAAGTGAGTTTGATCTGAACAATAAAAAGTCAAAGCAAATCCATTCTTACAATTGTAGTACAGAAGTGATGCAAGACTGAAAATTGTTCATACGTTCTTCCCTTTAGACTCAGTAGATTGTACAATTTGTCCTGAGGACTTCTGGTCAAACAACGACAGAACAGCCTGCATCTCCAAGAAAGTGGAGTACTTGACCTTCGATTCATTGGGAATGGCCCTGACAGTGATGTCTGTGGTGGGCGCCTGCTTCACTCTGGCTGTCTGTGGAGTCTTCTTCTGTCACAGACACACAGCCATCGTCCGTGTGAATAACTCTGAGCTCAGTTTCTTCATACTGTTTGCACTGACTCTGTGTTTCCTGTGTTCTCTGCTTTTCATTGGAAAGCCAACATATTGGTCCTGCATGCTGCGCCACACTGCCTTTAGCATCACATTTTCACTGTGTATTTCCTGCATCCTGGGGAAGACCCTGGTGGTACTGGCTGCATTCACTGCCACCAGGCCAGGGCACAACATCATGAAGTGGCTGGGGCCTAAGCAGCAGAGGACCATCATCTCCAGCTGCACTCTGGTTCAGGTGGTTATCTGTGCTGCCTGGCTCATTGATGTCCCCCCGTTTCCATCCAGAAATACCCAATATGAACATTCTAAGATCATACTGGAGTGTAGTGTGGGCTCTAGCCTGGCATTCTGGTGCGTTCTTGGATATATTGGTCTACAGGCCTGTCTGTGCTTTGTATTGGCTTTTCTGGCCCGAAAATTGCCGGGGAACTTCAACGAGGCCAAGTTCATCACTTTCAGCATGCTGATCTTCTGTTCTGTGTGGCTTGCATTCATTCCTGCTTATATCAGTTCCCCTGGAAATTATGCAGATGCAGTTGAGTCATTTGCCATCTTGGCCTCCAGCTTTGGCTTATTGTTCTGTCTGTTTGCTCCAAAGAGTTACATTATTTTACTGAAGCCTGAAAAGAATACAAAACAGCACCTGATGGGGAAAGAAAAGAAATGATGAAAGACAAATTAACCCAAAGTCAGTAGCAAATGGACTTGTAGATTTCTTTTAGTGACTTATAGAGAACTAACTATTAAAAAAGGAAAAACAAAACAACATGTTTAATTAATGTTGTTTTTGTATCTATATTTCTTTACAGATATGACTCCTCCTCGCAATATTATAGTTATAATTATATCATATGGGAATGCTACATTGCACACATAATTAAATGAATATTTATCTGTAACTATCACTTTATTGTACATTTTAAGAAATAATTAAAATAATGAAATAAAAAATAGTGCAACAAGAAGATCAAGACGCCAACTAACTCACATACATTAGATAATGAAACTTATTTGAATTGCCTGTTAAACAACATCGATAAATGGTTTGTATTTGTATAGCTCTTTTCTATTCTACAATGTTGCTATTCACCCATTCACTCACTCATTCATACTGCCCATCTTTCATACCCATTCACACACTGCTGGCACAGCCCTCAGGGGAAACGTGGGGTTAAAAAAAAAAGACTCTCTGTCCACTCATTGTTAAAATGTTTTAATGACTTTAAGGCATAGATGACATAAAACTTCCTGAGTTTGAATGAAAAAATAGAAGTTTGTATCTTTTTGACAGTGACCACATAGAAATCAGGAGAGAAAAAATGTCTGTTGCCTGTTTACATCAACAAATAAATAATAACAGGTACATTATCATATGAGAATCTATTTGTTTTTTCTTTGTTTAGGGCCTCAGCTTTTTCCCCACATTTCAGCATTAACCCACTTTAATTCCTGATTGTGGACTACTGTCCAATCCAAAGCCACTCTGTCATTAATAAGATGCAAGACTCAGAAGGTGAGACACTTTAGCCTTTATAAACTGCCTTATAATTTCCTCTGTCCCTCTCATTCTCTCCTCTGCCCAGTGAAACATAATGACTTCACTTGCTTTTTTTTCTTTGCTTTACTCTGTTAGTGTTCTCACTTTAACTGATAGCTCACTTTCCAGCATTACCACTGAAGCTCCACCAGCAGCTTCAAAGTGCACTCTTCTAAACAGCTTCCAGCCAGGATTTGAGGTCCAGGGTGACTATGTCATTGGTGGGATTTTCCCCCTTCATTTTAATCTGAAAATGCCAGATGTAAACGGCACCTACAGACCACCACCAATAAATTGCAATGGGTGAGTTTCATAGATGATAGTCGGAGGATTTTTTTTTTTCCTGTAAATTGTGTTTACAGTAAATTTTGCACTCTTAATATACAATTGAGTAGACATAATGTGTTTATAATCATTAGAGTTTTTAAATAAACAGACTACATTCATCTCTTTCAGCCACAGACTTTATCCCAGGGCTTTCCGGTGGGCTCAGACTATGAGATTGGCAGTGGAGGAGATAAACCAGAATCCAGTGCTGTTGCCAAATCACACCTTGGGCTACAAAATCTTCGATTCGTGCAGATATCCACTGACAGGACAGAGAGCTGTTTTATCGATGCTGAATGGGGTGAATGAGGAAAACGCTTCTATGTGCACAAATTCCTCGTCGCTCCTCGCTGTGATTGGGGCTTCTGCATCTGCTCTGTCTGTTGTTTTGTCAAGAATCTTGCAGCCATTCAGGATCCCCATGGTAACACTGACTTTTATCTATGTCAATCATCACAAAAAATGTTTTCATTTCTCATTAACACTGCACTCTGTTTACACAGATCAGCTACTTTTCATCGTGTTCATGTTTGTCAGACAGAAGAAAATATCCAACCTTCTTCAGAGTAATTCCTAGTGATGACTACCAGGTAAAATGTAAAACATGTGGTCAGTTATTGTTTTCAGTCAAAGCTTGACACTTTTACTACTCTGTCTTTAGAAATAATTATTACAACTTAGAATTAAAATGTGAAATCAAAACTATGAATAAACAACAGGCAAATCTTTAAATATATAAGTTTTCCTCTATCTTATATTGTGTTTGTCTTCTTTTCAGGTTGGTCTTTATGAAAAATAATATATGGTCTGATGATAATCATCAGTGTATATAAATTGTATATTGTCTATTGTTATAATCTTTGTTATTGATGTTTGTCAATGTCTTTTTCATTGTTAGTCTTTCTGTTTGTTTTAGAGTCTTACAACCCACAGCACTGCTTACATTTTATTAAGATGGGACAAAATATGTGTTGTCCCTATCAAATAATACATCAACTTTTCTTTGTTCTGCCAAACTTCCATGCTTTATCATTTACAGAATAAAAATATGTTATAACAACATACAAAACCAAATCATTTATGAAGATATTGCTTTCTTTCATCAAGTTTTTTATAAGGAATTGAGTTGATTGTCTTTTTCTGTTGAGCCCAGGTGAAAGCCTTTGCACAGCTGCTGGTGCACTTCAACTGGACTTGGGTGGGGCTGCTGCGAGAAAACAATGATTATGGCCGCTTTGCTGCAAAAGGTTTACTGAGAGAATTAGAGGAAACCAAAGTATGTTTAGCGTACCAAGAAATGATTCCTCTGCCCTACAATCGCCAGGCGGGACTTAGGATAATGAAGGTATGAAAATACTGTGGGCACTGTTAACTTCTATCTTTAAACGGTAAGTAGTTTGTTTTTATATACAGCATTTCTAGTGTTGATGACCACTCGAAACTGCTTTACAACCATTCACATAAATCACACATTTATACATTGCATCTATGTGAAGCACATTTTTTAGTGCCACACATCTTCCATACCCACTCACACACTGCTAGCACAGTAATGTGAGGTTAAGTGTCTTGCCAAAGGAAATATCAGCATGTAGAATCTCCATTTATCAATAAAAACTTTTCTGAAAAACTTCACTTAACTAAGTCAACAATAGGTAAATACATCTGCATTTAATCAAAAATTACAAAATAATCAGAATTGCTAGACAATGTCCAGCAAATGAAGAGGGTCATAACAGAAGGAAGATCAATAATGTCACAGGTTAAACTACTAGGGCAGTGAATAAAATCTCAATGGTGGGAAAATACAGCGTGTGAAGTCAAGAGACAATGTTAGTACCAAAAGACAACAGGAAATGATGAATCATGTAAACAAAAACATGACTTGACTTTGAAAAAAAAATGAACACCTGAAATATTGCCTTCTAAGGTATATATTAGAAATACTATTTATTTTTCACTGTGTACATCTGAGTTTTTCTTATTGTCACTCAGTTTTGATTTTATCACCGTGTAAAACCCTGTCATCTACATTATCTGACCCTCTGTAAAGGTGATGCGTAGCTCTACTGCAAAAGTGGTGGTGGTATTTGCAGGCGAGGGGCAGATGACACCTTTCTTGAGAGACTACATGACTCAGAACATCAGTGGAATCCAGTGGGTGGCGAGTGAAGCCTTGGTCACAGCATCAGTCTTTTCAGGGAGAGAGTATTACCCTTATTTGGGAGGAACCATTGGGTTTGGCATCAAAAAAGGTCATATCTCCAGATTGGGTGACTTCCTGCAGACAGTAAACCCTAAGAGATATCCTGACAATGTCCTGGTGCATGAGCTGTGGGAGTCTCTGTATGGTTGCAGTCCTTTTCCATCCTCTGTCACCCAGATGCCGCCCTGCTCAGGGCAGGAGACTCTGCTGGAACAGCACTTAGCCTACATGAATACATCCAGCCCAAGAGTCGCCTATAATGTATATAAGGCTGTATATGCCATTGCTCAATCCCTGCACAACCTCCTTCTCTGTCAGCCGGGGAGGGGACCTTTCCAAAACAACTCATGTGCTCAGAGCAACAACATACACCCTTGGCAGGTACTTTATAATCCGCCATTTTTTCACCATTACAAACTGGTGGTCAAACCCCAATGGTTCGCCTTGTAGTTTTGTAGGTGGTCTTCAGTTCACAATTACTATCTATAAAAACCTATCTCAGATTGGTTCAAAGCAATTCAGTTTTTCATTTTGTGCATTTCCTAATTTTAAAGCTGCAACACTACCTCCAGGAACTGAACTTTCAGATTGCTGGTGAGGAGGTGGACTTTGATGCCAAGGGCGACTCTGTACCCTATTATGATATTATCAACTGGCAGAGAGGCCCACAAGGAAACATTGAATTTGTCAATGTGGGTTTGTTTGATGGAACCAAGGCTGTTGGAGAGGAGCTGTTGATCCAGGAGGACGGGATAATGTGGGCAGGACATCAGAGTGAGGCAAGCTGCTCACACTGTGTTTTTAACTTCATCAGATGCCAACTGTTGAAGTTCTGTAGATTGAGATGGAGGTAAGTCAGGTGGACTGAACAGACTGGATCTGACACAGGGTCATTTGGACTATGAGGTGAACGACTATCCACTGTTGTTGTCCTCATGGATCTTTCTTTATGGAATGTAAGAGTGAATGGTTATTTGTCTCTGGACAAATAACCATTCATGTGTGCTGGACTGGTGACCCGTCCTGGGTCTTACCCCGCCTTTTGTCCTATGTCAGCTGGGATTGGCTCCAGCTCCCCCCGAACCTCACGTGCAGGATAAAGCGGTAGATAATGAATGAATATTTCTTCATGACATTAAATGCTTCTGAAAGAGCTCTCATAGATCTACAGCTAAATATATTTAACAGAACCACAGGTTATGGTCTACCTTATAGGCAGAAACCCAGTGCTCAGTGTCCAACCATGTGACCATAAAAAGTTGTTGATGACTACCGGCATACCTGTAGTCTACACTGACATCTGCAGAACAAATATATTGAAACAACATAAAACTCACAACACTGTGTTAAACACACTTGAGAAAGTAGATGTGACACATACTTTATTGACAAGACGAAGACGATTTGGAGGTAGATTAACTAATAAAATGTACCAATATCAGCACATGGTTTCTCCACTCTAGGTGCCAGTATCTGTTTGCAGTGCCAGTTGTCTTTCAGGCTTCCGGAAGGCTGTCCGTCGTGGGGAGCCTATCTGCTGCTTTGACTGTGTACCATGTGACAGTGGCAAAATTAGCAATCAGACAAGTGAGTTTGATCTGAACAATAAAATGTCAATGTAGTGCATCAGTAATGCAATACTGACAATTGTTCATACGTTCTTCCCTTTAGACTCAGTAGATTGTACAATATGTCCTGAGGACTTCTGGTCAAACAACAACAGAACAGCCTGCATTTCCAAGAAAGTGGAGTACTTAACCTTTGATTCATTAGGAATAGCCCTGACAGTGATGTCTGTGGTGGGCGCCTGCTTCACTCTGGCTGTCTGTGGAGTCTTCTTCTGTCACAGACACACAGCCATCGTCCGTGTGAATAACTCTGAGCTCAGTTTCTTCATACTGTTTGCACTGACTCTGTGTTTCCTGTGTTCTCTGCTTTTCATTGGAAAGCCAACATATTGGTCCTGCATGCTGCGCCACACTGCCTTTAGCATCACATTTTCACTGTGTATTTCCTGCATCCTGGGGAAGACCCTGGTGGTACTGGCTGCATTCACGGCCACCAGGCCAGGGCACAACATCATGAAGTGGCTGGGGCCTAAGCAGCAGAGGACCATCATCTCCAGCTGCACTCTGGTTCAGGTGGTTATCTGTGCTGCCTGGCTCATTGATGTTCCCCCGTTTCCATCCAGAAATACACAATATGAACATTCTAAGATCATACTGGAGTGTAGTGTGGGCTCTAGTCTGGCCTTCTGGTGCGTTCTTGGATATATTGGTCTACAGGCCTGTCTGTGCTTTGTACTGGCTTTTCTGGCCCGGAAGTTGCCCGGAAACTTCAACGAGGCCAAGTTCATCACATTCAGCATGCTGATATTCTGTGCTGTGTGGCTAGCATTCATCCCTGCTTATATCAGCTCCCCTGGAAATTATGCAGATGCAGTTGAGTCATTTGCCATCTTGGCCTCCAGCTTTGGCTTATTGTTCTGTCTGTTTGCTCCAAAGAGTTACATTATTTTACTGAAGCCTGAAAAGAATACAAAACAGCACCTGATGGGGAAAGAAAAGAAATGATGAAACACAAATTAACCCAAAGCTATTGCAAGTCAGTAGCAAATGGACTTGTAGATTTCTTTCAGTGACTTATGTATAACTAACCATTAAAAAATAACAACAAAAAACAAACTTATTTAATCAATGTTGTTTTGATATTGATATTTCTTTACAGGACATGAACCAGTTGTGGCAAGTGTGCAGAATTGATCCAAATCACAAGGTACATCATCTCAAGACACTTTACATAGTAAGACATACTACTCACAATATCACAGTTATATTATAGTTATAATTATATTATGTTATATGAGAATGCCACATTGCAAACATAATGCACAATGAATTCAATAAGTATCAGTAACTATCACTTTATTTAAAATTTTTAAGAAATAATTGTAGAAAAATCCTGACATTTTGAAGATATTGGTTTTATATCAATAATAACAATAAATACACTAAAGAAGCATGTACAAGATTAAAAAAAAGGGTAGTCAATTTGATGGACTTCAAGAAGATTTAGAAAACATGGAACCTTCACAGGATGCTTGCAGAAAGGCAGTTATTACAATATGTGTAACAGAACAACATAGAAATATTGCTTCTCGGTCAGTTCCATGCAACAATGCAGTGATATTTCCACTGCTGATGGCTGATTGAATTCTCTCTGGTGATTTCAGTGCACCTGCAAAGAATGTGGGTCACATGCCCCAACTTGCCACACAACCAGTGTGCGCTTGAGACAACATGTGATTTTCCAATGTAATCTTTTATGAGGTATTCTTAGCCATATTTCTAACATGCAGTCAAATGACAAGATCAACAGCCCAGTTGTTTTAGGTGTTCTATCTCAAGCACACCAGATGCAACTGTGGCAAAGTGGTGGTAGGTGAGAGGAAACCAACAACGCCACCTCACGGAATTACACCCCTAGGAAATAACTAAATAATATAAGTAATTTATGGCTGGGCACTGCCCAGTCATTACGCGCTGATTGCTGATTGAATTCTCTCTGGTGATTTCAGGGCACTGGTTAAGAATGTGGATCACATACCCCAACTTGCCACCGGCCAATGTGTGCTTGAGACAACAATTGCTTTGCAAATGTGAGCTTTTATGAGCTATTTTATTCAGGGGGTTGAATACATTTGAGACTGCATAAGTCATTGAATGTAGGATATAATGGTGGATTTGGATATAATTGGGCACCTGAAGTATTTTTTGTAAATAAACCTAAAATGCAACTATATATGCAACTGATTGATTGATTGATTTATAATGTTGATGTTGCAAGTTGGGGATCATAACCGGCATTCTTTGCAGGAGCACTGAAATCACCAGACAGAACTTAATCAGCCATTACTGCGTAATGACTGCACTTCTGATGCGCGCAGTACCCTCTTTCCTGAATCAGCATCATGCTGTGATCGCTGTTTGTCATGGCTCTGGCTGTGGCTGTTTGCATGGTTGTGACCATTAGATCTGTGCCCTGTCTGAATCTCAGCCTCCAAGCTGTGGCCGACTGCTGTTTTGTATCCCTCTCTTTTTTTATTGTTTGATCTTAAGTTCCAGGCTGGCAGTCTGGTAGATGGTCAAATTCAGGTCGGGCCTCAGAAAACTAGCCCCCACTAAATTGCAGAGCCACAGTTTGGATACCGGCTCAGCGGTTTCACATGTTTTGGGGGATACCTCTAAGCTAATGTCATCCTGTCCACATTTGGATGTGGTCATAGGTGGAGTTAGAGTGCACTGTTTTCTAAATACTTGTTCTGTGGTTTCTACAGTTACAGAAGACTTTAGATTTTTGATGAAATTTGAAGCCGATGGGACATGCATTCATGCAATCTTGTCACTGGCTTGAAGCTAGAGCTAATGGTCTATCTAGGCCTTATATTGACTATCTAGAGCTAGATGTTGAGATTTTTGGTAAGTTTTTTAGGAATGAATGTGATTCCCCAGTGCTACCAAGAGCTTTTTGGGCAGCACGGTTTGGCATTGTTTAATTTGCCTTCAGTATCTACAGCCCCACAGCCAGTTGTGCAGGCCTTACATTTTGGACATACAACAGAGCTGAACTGTTAGACTTAGCAGAGGACATCACCACAACATACAATAACTTTATCCCACCAGAGATATGGCATTACCCCTGGGAAACAAGGATTCTCCCAGGACAAACACGTAAACGGAGTCGGCGCAGACGAGGGAAGCGAGGAGGGTGAAGGGCGTTCGGTCTCTCCTCAACAAGATGGATGAGCTATGACTGCAGATTACATCGAGCCATATGGAGAACTGTGCCATGATAATGACGGAGACAAGGCTGGACTCAAATACACCAGACGATACTATCAAGTTAGCTGGCTGCATTTTTTACTGTGCAGACTGCAACATCAACTCTGGGACTGTGCAGAAGCACTTTACCAATGAATTCTAAGAACATGTGGCAGGGATCAAAAACATCACTAGTTACAAAAGCAATAGTGTAGCCTCAGGCCCCATGGACATCACCCTCCCTGATACTCTGAACCAGTTCTTTGTTCTTTAGATTATTTATTCAGGGGGGACCAACCTCCAGCCAGAACTGCCTGAAGAAGCCACAGAGTGGTTGAGCACTCTGAACTGTACATCAGGGGAGAGAAAATAGAGAGGGTAGACTGCTTCAGATACCTGGGAGTCCACATCACAGCTGATCTCACCTGGTCAGCACACATTGCACATTAGGTGGGAAAAGCCCAGAAAACACTGTGTTTCCTCAGGAAACTGAAGCAGCATCACTTCCCTCAAAACCTGCTGGTCAGGTTCTACCAGGTAACAGAGAGGGTGATTGGAACCACACTATCCCCTCTGTCTGAGATCTATGCTGGTACACTTAAAAAAAAGCTAGCTGGATCTCAAAAGACACCACCCATACTGGACATGAACTGTTTACCCCCCTCCCCTGTGACAAGGAGATACAGGACACTTAGGGCACGCACAAACAGACTGAAGAACAGTTTTATCGACAAGTAGTAAATGTGTGAAACCCCCTTTACCTGTAGATACTGTCACCACAATAATTTAATAAACACCTAGTCTGTTTTTATCATAGTTTTTAAAGAAAATTTGTTCTTAGTCTTCAGCCATTGTCTATGGTATTGTCATTGTGTTTATTTCCATCACATCGTCTTGCAGCTATAAATGGCAGAGGCAACCCAAGCTTCTGTCACCATCCAGCCTCATCCTACACATATTTACAGCAGGTTTATCCCCTTATCCAGAAGATACTGGTGTTTTGGAGACGGAAGAAACGTCCCAATGGTGAGGAACGCCGACAAACATTACGGCCTGCATTAGTGCTTCTTCAAGAGTGGGACCGCCTAGTAGATAAGGCTGGTGTCCTCTATCGCCAGGTATTCTACCCTGATGGTGCTGAGCCTGTGTACCAGTTGCTGCTGCCAGTTATGCTAAAGGAGGTGGTGCTTACCTGGGTTCACCAAGACCATGGCCATCAAGGTATGGAAAGGACTTTGGAATTGCAATCACGATATTCACAAGAATATCATCTTGGCACAATTGGCACATTGGTGTCAGGTTTGCAAGAGGTGTGAAGTTGCCAAAGACAATCAAGGGTTCTGTCTTGGGCCCTCTCCTCTTCTCTCTATACACCAATTCTCTTGGTTCTGTTATTCTCTCTCATGGTTTTTCCTATCACAGCTACACCGATGACACCCAACTCATTCACTCTTTTCCCAGCTCCGACACACATGTAGCAGAATGGATCTCCGCTTGTCTGACCGACATCTCTCAGTGGATGTCTAACCATCACCTGAAACTCAATCTTGACAAGACTGAGTTTCTTTTTCTCCCAGGAAAGGGCTCTCCCACCCCAGACCTGACCATCACCCTCGACAACTCTGTGGTTGCTCCTTCTCCGATTCTACCTCAACTAAGACGACAACAACAACAACGAAAAAATTATACATCACACTTATGACTAGCACTTCATAGTTTGGCTTACTTGAAGCTCTTACTTCTAGCTCTTATTTGTACCCAAATGTTTAAATGCACTTATTGTAAGTCTGCTAAATGACATGTAATGTAATGTAATGTAATGTAATTTCCTCTTAGGTAGAGTTGAAGACCCAATTGGTGGTGATGTTCACAAGCAAACTCCTCTGGTCCTGTAGTCAAGTGAATTAGTCGCTATTTTTAGGCCATGGAACTAGGTTTGGTAACCTTTGTTTTGTCCATCGTCAGGGCGAGGATGAAAGGAGGAGGGGTAGATTGTGGCAGAATTAAGATGCCATAATTGACGTCTAGTGTGTCCTTTCAATTGCTCCTCTTACTTGTTAACCATTCACTTCAGATGCCATTCTATAAAATGGGTGGCTGTTTCTGAGCTCTTCCCTGATGATGAATGCACCCCCTTGTTCTTGTCCGCCCCACTTCTGTGTCACAGGTATGAGCGATGTGAAATGTTTGTGCCGGTGTGTTTTCATTCATGCAGTAAATGACGATTGCGATTTGTTTCTTGTAGGTCGCCTTAAAGCAGGTTATTCTCTTCTAGAGGTGCCCCTCTCGCAGCTTGGTAGGCCTTTTTATTTCCTTTGTAACGTAGTCACATGATGCAAAATATATGAATGGGTGTCTAATTATAGGTTACCGCTGATAGTGGTTGCGTGCACACAGTGATATTGGGTATGTAGACTTGATGGTGCCTTTTTCAAATGATATTTTTAACAAACTTAATTCACGTTAACCTAGGGACAACAGGCCTGGTTTGGCACTCTGGCAGTTCCACGCACAATCACTTTTGCTGCACTATCCTTCACACTACATGAGACCTGCTGCATTGTCTACAGCAGAAACTGCTTTGCCTACAGCAGAATATGACTTGTCCACAGCAGATAACTTGCGTTGCTAACCAACATAATCGGCTTTGCTTTGCTTGCACGATTGATTAGGTTTCATAATATCTTAACGGAGTGGATGGGATTTAGTCATAGTTTACCACATGTACTTGTGCTTAAGCACGTGACTACTGTCCAATCCAAAGCCACACAAGATGCAAGACTCAGAAGGTGTGATACTGTAGGCTTTATAAAGTGCCTTATCTTTTCCTCTGTCCCTCTCATTCTCTACTCATCCCAGTGACACATTATGACTTCACTGGCTTTATTTTCTTTGCTTTACTTTCTCAGTGTCTTCACTTTAACTGATAGCTCACTTTCCAGCATCACCACTGCAGCTCCACCAGCAGCCTCAAAGTGCACTCTTCTAAACAGCTTCCAGCCAGGATTTTTTGTCCAGGGTGACTATGTCATTGGTGGGATTTTCCCCCTTCATTTTAATCTGAAAAAGCCAGACCTTAACGGCACCTACAGACCACCACCAATAAATTGCAATGGGTGAGTTTCATAGATGAGAGTGGGACGATTATACTTACTTTTTCCTGTAAATTATGTAAATTACATTAATTTTACACTCTTAATATAAAATGGAGTAGAAAGAATGTGTTTATAATCATGTTCAAGTTTTTATATGAACAGACTACATTCATCTGTATCAGCCACAGACTTTATCCCAGGGCTTTCCGGTGGGCTCAAGCTATGAGACTGGCAGTGGAGGAGATAAACCAGAATCCAGCGCTGTTGCTGAATCACACTCTGGGCTACAAAATCTTTGATTCGTGTGGATATCCACTGACAGGACAGAGAGCTGTTTTATCGATGCTGAATGGGTTGAGTGAGGAAAACTCTTCTATGTGCACAAATGGCTCGTCACTCCTCGCTGTGATTGGGGCTTCTGGATCTGCTCAATCTATTGTTTTGTCAAGAATCCTGCAACCATTCAGGATTCCCATGGTAACATAGTTTTATTTATGTCAATCATCACAAAAATGTATTATTTTCTCAGTAACACTGCACTCTCTTTTTACACAGATCAGCTACTCTTCTTCATGTGCATGTTTGTCAGACAGACAAAAATATCCAACCTTCTTCAGAGTAATTCCTAGTGATGACTACCAGGTAAAATGTAAAGCATGTGGTCAATTATTGTGTCCAGTCAAAGCTCGACATATTTACTACTCTGTCATCGGAAATAATTATTACAACTCCTTTTAAAGCTTTAAACTGTACAATTAAATATATGAATAAACACTGGAACACTGAGAAATGGCTTTAAATGTATAGGTTTTCCTCTTTCTCATATTGTATCTTCTTTTCAGGTTTGGTCATTATAATAATATTATATTGTTTTGATGACAATCATCAGTATATTTAAATTTGTATTGTTATATTATTATTATTTTTATTATAGATATGTGTCAATGTCTTTTTCATTGTTAGTCCCTCTGCTTTTTTAGAGTCTTAGAAACCACAGCACTGCTTACATTTTATTTAGACGGAACATTGCTTATATGTGTTGTACCTATCAATTAATACATCAATATATATTCTGCCAAACTTTCATGCTTTATCAATAACAGAATACAGCCATGTTATAACAGGGCACAAAACCAAATAATTTATTAGGATATTTTCATTTGTTCAAGTTTTTCATGTCTGTGATACTGGGTGAAATTCTTTTTTCTGTTGAGCCCAGGTGAAAGCCATTGCACGGCTGCTGGTGCAGTTTAACTGGACTTGGGTGGGGCTGCTGCGAGGAGACAATGATTATGGCCGTTTTGCTGCTAAAGGTTTACTGAGAGAATTACAGGAAACCAAAGTATGTGTAGCGTACCAAGAAATGATTCCTCTGCTCTACACTCGCCAGGGGGGACTTAGGATAATGAAGGTATGAAAACACTGAGGGCACTATTGACTTCTTCTCTGCTTTAAACTACAGTTTTTGTCATTCACCCATTCACATGCATACACTGCATCTATGTGGAGCACATTTTTTCTTTCATACCCATTCACACACTGCTTGCACAATCATGTGAGGTTAAGTGTCTTGCCCAAAAACGCATCAGCATGTAGACTCTTGGAGCTGGGAATCAAACCCTCAACCTTTCAGTTGAAAGACAACTCACTCTACCACTGACTCTCTTTAATACTCTAAACTCTAGGGACTGGGTAGAGTGGTGACTTGATGCTATACAAAATGAACTAAAGTTTTTAAAGTGTTAATGTGTTTCTGTTTCAGTTAAAGACACTTTTGTGTTGCTAACATATATTAACACATAAAGCCTTTCAATCTTCTTTTGTGGACCTACTGTTGTCTTCAAATTAAGAGACTCCGGGATAAAACTGTATCTTTGTCTCATTTTCATCCATTTATCCCATCTGGCCCATATTAGATCCAGAGAGGTCATGGTGTGACTAACTGACCATATATGAAAAAAAAAAAACCTTTACGAAGAACATCACTTAACTTAGTCCACAATAAGTCAGTACATGTGCTTAAAATCAAAAATGACAAAAGGATCAGAATTGCAAAATGCTAGACAATGTCCAGAAAATGAAGAGGGTCATAACACGAGGAAGATGAATAATGTCACAGGTGAAACTATTAGGACAGAGCATACAATCTCAATGGTGGGAAAATACAGGGTGTGAAGTCAAGACTCAATGTTAGTGTCAAAATACAACAGGAAATGATGAATCATGGAAACAAAAACATGACTTCACTTCTTTTCTTCAATAGGAACACCTGAAGACTTATACTAAGGTCGATACTGGAAATACTAGTTATTTTTCACTGTGTACAAGTTTTTCTTATTGTCACTCAGTTTTAATGTTGTCTCTGTGTAAAACCCTGTGATCTACATTATCTGACCCTCTGTAAAGGTGATGCGTAGCTCTACTGCAAAAGTGGTGGTGGTATTTGCAGGTGAGGGGGAGATGACACCTTTCTTGAGAGACTACATGACTCAGAACAGCACTGGAATCCAGTGGGTGGGGAGTGAAGCCTTGGTCACAGCATCAGTCTTTTCAGGGAGAGAGTATTACCCTTATTTGGGAGGAACCATTGGGTTTGGCATCAGAAAAGGTCATATCTCCAGACTGGGTGACTTCCTGCAGACAGTAAACCCTAAGAGATATCCTGACAATGTCCTGGTGCATGAGCTGTGGGAGTCTCTGTATGGTTGCAGTCCTTTTCCATCATCTGTTACCCAGATGCCGCCCTGCTCAGGGCAGGAGACTCTGCTGGAACAGCACTCAGCCTACATGAATACATCCAGCCCAAGAGTCGCCTATAATGTATATAAGGCTGTACATGCCATTGCTCATTCCCTGCACAACCTCCTTCTCTGTCAGCCAGGGAAGGGGCCTTTTCAGAACAATTCATGTGCTCAGAGCAATGACATACACCCTTGGCAGGTACTGTATAATCCGCTATGTCTTTACCATTATAAACTGTGGGTCAAAGCCCAATTGTTGGCCTTGTAGTTTTGTAGGTGGACCTCAGACCACAATCACTATCTCCCATTTGCCAAAGTCATTTAGCACACTGTACAAATGGCAAACATATTTTCTGTGTTGCATTTGAATTCTAAAATGTAATCTTTAAAAATATCTCAAATCTAAATAACACATATTTGATGAATATTTAAATATCAGTCATCATCTAACCGCTTTATCCTCCACCAGAGGGTCGCGGGGGGTGCTGTGCCAATCTCAGCTACATCGGGCGATAGGCGGGGTACACCCTGGACAGTTCGCCAGTCCATCGCAGGGCCACACACAGCTAGAGACAAACAACCATTCACTCTCACATTCACTCCTACTGTCAATTTAAAGTGTCCAATTCACCTAATCCCCACATTGCATGTTTTTGGACTGTGGGAAGAAGCCGGAGAACCCGGAAAAAACCCACGCACACACGGGGAGAGTGCTAACCACTACACCACCGTGTGGCCCATATTTAAATATATTTCATGAAAATCTTTAAATTGATTATTGTTCCATTGTAGACACAACAAGATATTTTTATTTCAATGTGATGTGTCCAGTGTAACATTATGTTACGTTTCTTAGGGTCTTTAAAACCTCAAAACTCTACAGACTGGGAAGCTCTGCAAGACAACATTTTACTGAAAACGTTGTTTAAGGCAATTCAGTGCAATTTTGTGCATTTCTTCATTTTCAAGCTGCAACATTACCTCCAGGAAGTGAACTTTCAGATTGCTGGTGAGATGGTGGACTTTGATGCCAAGGGCGACTCTGTACCCTATTATGATATTATCAACTGGCAGAGAGGCCCACAAGGAAACATTGAATTTGTCAGTGTGGGTTTGTTTGATGGAACCAAGGATGTTGGAGAGGAGCTGTTGATCCAGGAGGACGGAATAATGTGGGCAGGACATCAGAGTGAGGCAAGCTGCTCACACCGTGTTTTTACCTTCATCAGATGCCAACTGTTGAAGTTCTGTAGGTTGAGATGGAGGTAAGTCAGGTGGACGTTTTCATACACAACAGGGATTCAAAGACCAGCTGGACTATGATGTATTTGGTGACAGTGTTGTTGCCCTCATGGATATTTCTTTTTAGAATGTGAGAGTAAATGGTTATTTGTCTCTCTGTGCTGGACTGGTGACCCGTCTTGGGTCTGACTCCGCCTTTTGTCCTATGTCAGCTGGGATTGGCTCCAGCTCCTTATGACGCTCATGTGCAGGATAAAGAGGTAGATAATGAATTAATATTAATGACATTAAAGGCTTCTGAAAGAGCTCTCACAGATCTACAGCTAAATATATTAAACAGAACCACAGGTTATGGAAAAGCTTATGGGCAGGAACCCAGTAATCAGTGTACACCTTATAACCATGTGACCATCAAAAAGTTGTTTGATGACTCCCGGCAGACTAGATTGACATCTGTAGACCAAATACTCTAACCAACATAAAACTCTAAACACTGTGTTAAACACACAAACTAGAAGTGACACATACTTCTTTGACAAGGGGTTTTGGAATTTTCATCATTTTCCATCTGTTAATAGATTAACCAATAACATTTAACAATATCAGGTTAAATGTTCGCTCCTCTCTAGGTGCCAGTGTCTGTGTGCAGTGCCAGTTGTCTTCCAGGCTTCCGGAAGGCTGTCCGTCGTGGGGAGCCTATCTGCTGCTTTGACTGTGTACCATGTGACAGTGGCAAAATTAGCAATCAGACAAGTAAGTTTGACCTGAACAATAAAATGTCAAAGCAAATCCATTCTTACAATTGTAGTACAGAAGTAATGCAATACTGAAAATTGTTCATACTTTCTTCCCTTTAGACTCAGTAGATTGTACAATATGTCCTGAGGACTTCTGGTCAAACAACGACAGAACAGCCTGCATCTCCAAGAAAGTGGAGTACTTGACCTTCGATTCATTGGGAATAGCCCTGACAGTGATGTCTGTGGTGGGCACCTGCTTCACTCTGGCTGTCTGTGGAGTCTTCTTCTGTCACAGACACACAGCCATCGTCCGTGTGAATAACTCCGAGCTCAGTTTCTTCATACTGTTTGCACTGACTCTGTGTTTCTTGTGTTCTCTGCTTTTCATTGGAAAGCCAACATATTGGTCCTGCATGCTGCGCCACACTGCCTTTAGCATCACATTTTCACTGTGTATTTCCTGCATCCTGGGGAAGACCCTGGTGGTACTGGCTGCATTCACTGCCACCAGGCCAGGGCACAACATCATGAAGTGGCTGGGGCCAAAGCAGCAGAGGACCATCATCTCCAGCTGCACTCTGGTTCAGGTGGTTATCTGTGCTGCCTGGCTCATTGATGTTCCCCCGTTTCCATCCAGAAATACCCAATATGAACATTCTAAGATCATACTGGAGTGTAGTGTGGGCTCTAGCCTGGCATTCTGGTGCGTTCTTGGATATATTGGTCTGCAGGCCTGTCTGTGCTTTGTATTGGCTTTTCTGGCCCGGAAATTGCCGGGGAACTTCAACGAGGCCAAGTTCATCACATTCAGCATGCTGATATTCTGTGCTGTGTGGCTAGCATTCATCCCTGCTTATATCAGCTCCCCTGGAAATTATGCAGATGCAGTTGAGTCATTTGCCATCTTGGCTTCCAGCTTTGGCTTATTGTTCTGTCTATTTGCTCCAAAGAGTTACATTATTTTACTGAAGCCTGAAAAGAATACAAAACAGCACCTGATGGGGAAAGAAAAGAAATGATGAAACAAAAATTAACCCAAAGCTATTGCAAGTCAGTAGCAAATGGACTTGCAGATTTCTTTCAGTGACTTATGTATAACTAACCATTAAAAAATAACAACAAAAAACAAACTTATTTAATCAATGTTGTTTTGATATTGATATTTCTTTACAGGATATGAACCAGTTGTGGCAAGTGTGCACAATCAAATCACAAGGTACATCATCTCAAGACACTTTACATAGTAAAACATACTACTCACAATATCACAGTTATATTATAGTTATAATTATATTATGTTACATGAGAATGCCACATTGCACACATAATGCACAATGAATTCAATAAGTATCAGTAACTATCACTTTATTTAAAATTTTTAAGAAATAATTGTAGAAAAATCCTGACATTTTGAAGATATTGGTTTTATATCAATAATAACAATAAATACACTAAAGAAGCATGTACAAGATTAAAAAAAAGGGTAGTCAATTTGATGGACTTCAAGAAGATATAGAAAACATGGAACCTTCACAGGATGCTTGCAGAAAGGCAGTTATTACAATATGTGTAACAGAACAACATAGAAATATTGCTTCTCGGTCAGTTCCATGCAACAATGCAGTGATATTTCCACTGCTGATGGCTGATTGAATTCTCTCTGGTGATTTCAGTGCACCTGCAAAGAATGTGGGTCACATGCCCCAACTTGCCACACAACCAGTGTGCGCTTGAGACAACATGTGATTTTCCAATGTAATCTTTTATGAGGTATTCTTAGCCATATTTCTAACATGCAGTCAAATGACAAGATCAACAGCCCAGTTGTTTTAGGTGTTCTATCTCAAGCACACCAGATGCAACTGTGGCAAAGTGGTGGTAGGTGAGAGGAAACCAACAACGCCACCTCACGGTATTACACCCCTAGGAAATAACTAAATAATATAAGTAATTTATGGCTGGGCACTGCCCAGTCATTACGCGCTGATTTCAGGGCACTGGCAAAGAATGTGGATCGCATACCCCAACTTGCCACACAACCAATGTGTGCTTGAGACAACAATTGCTTTGCAAATGTGAGCTTTTATTTGCTATTTTATTCAGGGGGTTGAATAAATTTGAGACTGCATAAGTCATTGAATGTAGGATATGATGGTGGATTTGGATTTAATTGGGCACCTGAAGTTTTTTTTTGCATATAAACCTAAAATGCAACTATATATGCAACTGATTGATTGATTGATTTATAATGTTGATGTTGCAAGTTGGGGATCATAACCGGCATTCTTTGCAGGAGCACTGAAATCACCAGACAGAACTTAATCAGCCATTACTGCACTTCTGATGCGTGCAGTACCCTCTTTCCTGAATCAGCATCATGCTGTGATCGCTGTTTGTCATGGCTCTGGCTGTGGCTGTTTGCATGGTTGTGACCATAAGATCTGTGCCCTGTCTGAATCTCAGCCTCCAAGCCGTGGCCGACTGCTGTTTTGTATCCCTCTCTTTTTTTATTGGTTGATCTTAAGTCCCAGGCTGGCAGTCTGGTAGATGGTCAAATTCAGGTCGGGCCTCAAAAAACTAGCCCCCACTAAATTGCAGAGCCACAGTTTGGATACCGGCTCAGCGGTTTCACATGTTTTGGGGGATACCTCTAAGCTAATGTCATCCTGTCCACATTTGGATGTGGTCATAGGTGGAGTTAGAGTGCCCTGTTTTCTAAATACTTGTCCTGTGGTTTCTACAGTTACAGAAAACTTTAGATTTTTGATGAAATTTGAAGCCGATGGGACATGCATTCCTGCAATCTTGTCACTGGCTTGAAGCTAGAGCTAATGGTCTATCTATGCCTTATATTGACTATCTAGAGCTAGATGTTGAGATTTTTGGTAAGTTTTTTAGGAATGAATGTGATTCCCCAGTGCTACCAAGAGCTTTTTGGGCAGCACGGTTTGGCATTGTTTAATTTGCCTTCAGTATCTACAGCCCCACAGCCAGTTGTGCAGGCCTTACATTTTGGACATACAACAGAGCTGAACTGTTAGACTTAGCAGAGGACATCACCACAACATACAATAACTTTATCCCACCAGAGATATGGCATTACCCCTGGGAAACAAGGATTCCCCCAGGACAAACACGTAAACGGAGGCGACGCAGACGAGGGAAGCGAGGAGGGCTAAGGGCGTTCGGTCTCTCCTCAACAAGATGGATGAGCTAAGACTGCGGATTACATCGAGCCATATGGAGAACTGTGCCATGATAATGACGGAGACAAGGCTGGACTCAAATACACCAGACGATACTATCAAGTTAGCTGGCTGCATTTTTTACTGAGCAGACTGCAACATCAACTCTGGGACTGTGCAGGAGCACTTTACCAATGAATTCTAAGAACATGTGGCAGGGATCAAAAACATCACTAGTTACAAAAGCAATAGTGCAGCCTCAGGCCCCATGGACATCACCCTCCCTGATACTCTGAACCAGTTCTTTGTTCTTTAGATTATTTATTCAGGGGGGACCAACCTCCAGCCAGAACTGCCTGAAGAAGCCACAGAGTGGTTGAGCACTCTGAACTGTACATCAGGGGAGAGAAAATAGAGAGGGTAGACTGCTTCAGATACCTGGGAGTCCACATCACAGCTGATCTCCCCTGGTCAGCACACATTGCACATTAGGTGGGAAAAGCCCAGAAAACACTGTACTTCCTCAGGAAACTGAAGCAGCATTACTTCCCTCAAAACCTGCTGGTCAGGTTCTACCAGGTAACAGAGAGGGTGATTGGAACCACACTATCCCCTCTATCTGAGATCTATGCTGGCACACTTAAAAAAAAAGCTAGCTGCATCTCGAAAGACACCACCCATACTGGACATGAACTGTTTACCCCCCTCCCCTGTGACAAGGAGATACAGGACACTTAGGGCACGCAACAGACTGAAGAACAGTTTTTATCGAGAAGTAGTAAATGTGTGAAACCCTATTTACCTGTAGATACTGTCACCACAATAATTTAATAAACACCTAGTCTGTTTTTATCATAGTTTTTAAAGAACATTTGTTCTTAGTCTTCAGCCATTGTCTATGGTATTGTCATTGTGTTTATTTGCATTTTTGTATCACCATCACATCATCTTGCAGCTGTAAATGGCAGAGGCAACCCAAGCATCTGTCACCATCCAGCCTCATCCTACACATCTTTACAGCAGGTTTATCCCCTTATCCAGAAGATACTGGTGTTTTGGAGACGGAAGAAACGTCCCAATGGTGAGGAACGCCGACAAACATTATGGCCTGCATTAGTGCTTCTTCAAGAGTGGGACCGCCTAGTAGATAAGGCTGGTGTCCTCTATCGCCAGGTATTCTACCCTGATGGTGCTGAGCCTGTGTACCAGTTGCTGCTGCCAGTTATGCTAAAGGAGGTGGTGCTTACCTGGGTTCACCAAGACCATGGCCATCAAGGTGTGGAAAGGACTTTGGAATTGCAATCACGATATTCACAAGAATATCATCTTGGCACAATTGGCACATTGGTGTCAGGTTTGCAAGAGGTGTGAAGTTGCCAAAAACAATCAAGGGTTCTGTCTTGGGCCCTCTCCTCTTCTCTCTATACACCAATTCTCTTGTTTCTGTTATACTCTCATGGTTTTTCCTATCACAGCTACACCGATGACGCCCAACTCATTCTCTCTTTTCCCAGCTCCGACACACATGTAGCAGAATGGATCTCCGCTTGTCTGACCGACATCTCTCAGTGGATGTCTAACCATCACCTGAAACTCAATCTTGACAAGACTGAGTTTATTTTTCTCCCAGGAAAGGGCTCTCCCACCCCAGACCTGACCATCACCCTAGACAACTCTGTGGTTGCTCCTTCTCCGATTCTACCTCGACTAAGACGACAACAACAACAACAACAGAAAAAAATTATACATCACACTTATGACTAGCACTTCATAGTTTGGCTTACTTGAAGTTCTTACTTACTTCTAGCTCTTATTTGTACCCAAATGTTTAAATGCACTTATTGTAAGTCGCTTTGGATAAAAGCGTCTGCTAAATGACATGTAATGTAATGTAATGTAATGTAATTTCCTCTTAGCTAGAGTTGAAGACCCAATTGGTGGTGATGTTCACGAGTTGGTTCAGTGCCAAAGGAACTGAGATCAACATGTTCAGGAAGCATCATTGAGTGAAGGTCAGTTGGTTCTGTTAAAGGACTTCAGTGCAAGGGGGCAGCATAAAATCCAGAATGTTAGGAGCCCGTTGGTGCATCATGTCCTCAAGGCACCGAAAGAGGGTGGATCCGTCTACACAAGTGCACCCATACAAGACCAGACAGGCCATGCAAGTCCACCATACCATGTTGAAGCCCGTAGCTGTAGCAGAACCACCTGGGAATGTCCTCACCTGTACTCCAGGTCCCGCTGATGACCTACCCCTGAGGATGACTTATTATGTGATGGTGATCTGATCTGATGTACCTGAGGTATGAAACACCACAACTGACTCCTACTCCATTGTTTGCCAAGACCCAAATCACCCCTGAGTTATGGTGCCCTCAACCTTCAACATCAGGTCCTCCGGTTGTACCTCACACTGTGACAACAGGCCGACCATCTGCACATTCAGCTGTTCCACCTACCAGTTACCCTGACCCCCAGGGAGGAAGCAGCATGATGGAAAACTCCAGAATTGTCCAGCACCTTCCGCGACCAGTGTGGGAGTCAGCTCACGGGGGGCTTACGAGGCTGCAAACTCCTCTGGTCCTGTAGTCAAGTGAATTTGTCGCTATTTTTAGGCCATGGAACTAGGTTTGGTAACCTTTGTTTTGTCCATCGTCAGGGCGAGGATGAAAGGAGGGGTAGATTGTTGCAGAATTAAGATGCCATAATTGACGACTAGTGTGTCCTTTCAATTGCTCCTCTTACTTGTTAACCATTCACTTCAGATGCCATTCTATAAAATGGGTGGCTGTTTCTGAGCTCTTCCCTGATGATGAATGCACCCCCTTGTTCTTGTCCGCCCCACTTCCGTGTCACAGGTATGAGCGATGTGAAATGTTTGTGCCGGTGTGTTTTCATTCATGCAGTAAATGACGATAACTATTTGTTTCTTGTAGGTCGCCTTAAAGCAGGTTATTCTCTTCTAGAGGTGCCCCTCTCGCAGCTTGGTAGGCCTTTTTATTTCCTTTGTAACGTAGTCACATGATGCAAAATATATGAATGGGTGTCTAATTATAGGTTACCGCTGATAGTGGTTGCGTGCACACAGTGATATTGGGTATGTAGACTTGATGGTGCCTTTTTCAAATGATATTTTTAACAAACTTCATTCACGTTAACCTAGGGACAACAGGCCTGGTTTGGCACTCTGGCAGTTCCACGCACAATCACTTTTGCTGCACTCTCCTTCACACTACATGAGACCTGCTGCATTGTCTACAGCAGAAACTGCTTTGCCTACAGCAGAATATGCCTTGTTTACAGCAGATAACTTGCGTTGCTAACCAACATAATCGGCTTTGCATGGCTTGCACGATTGATTAGGTTTCATAATATCTTAACGGAGTGGATGGGATTTAGTCATAGTTTACCACATGTACTTGTGTTTAAGCACGTGACTACTGTCCAATCCAAAGCCACACAAGATGCAAGACTCAGAAGGTGTGATACTGTAGGCTTTATAAAGTGCCTTATCGTTTCCTCTGTCCCTCTCATTCTCTACTCATCCCCGTGACACATTATGACTTCACTGGCTTTATTTTCTTTGCTTTACTTTCTCAGTGTCTTCACTTTAACTGATAGCTCACTTTCCAGCATCACCACTGCAGCTCCACCAGAAGCCTCAAAGTGCACTCTTCTAAACAGCTTCCAGCCAGGATTTTTTGTCCAGGGTGACTATGTCATTGGTGGGATTTTCCCCCTTCATTTTAATCTGAAAAAGCCAGACCTTAACGGCACCTACAGACCACCACCTATAAATTGCAATGGGTGAGTTTCATAGATGAGAGTGGGACGATTATACTTACTTTTTCCTGTAAATTATGTAAATTACATTAATTTTACACTCTTAATGTAAAATGGAGTAGAAAGAATGTGTTTATAACCATGTTCAAGTTTTTATATGAACAGACTACATTCATCTGTATCAGCCACAGATTTTATCCCAGGGCTTTCCGGTGGGCTCAAGCTATGAGACTGGCAGTGGAGGAGATAAACCAGAATCCAGCGCTGTTGCTGAATTACACTCTGGGCTACAAAATCTTTGATTCGTGTGGATATCCACTGACAGGACAGAGAGCTGTTTTATCGATGCTGAATGGGTTGAGTGAGGAAAACTCTTCTATGTGCACAAATGGCTCGTCACTCCTCGCTGTGATTGGGGCTTCTGGATCTGCTCAATCTATTGTTTTGTCAAGAATCCTGCAGCCATTCAGGATCCCCATGGTAACATACTTTTGTTTATGTCAATCATCACAAAAATGTATTCTTCTCTCAGTAACACAGCACTCTGTTTTTACACGGATCAGCTACTCTTCTTCATGTGCATGTTTGTCAGACAGACAAAAATATCCAACATTCTTCAGAGTAATTCCTAGTGATGACTACCAGGTAAAATGTAAAGCATGTGGTCAATTATTGTTTCCAGTCAAAGCTCGACATATTTACTACTCTGTCATCGGGAATAATTATTACAACTACTTTTAAAGCTTTAAACTGTAAAATTAAATCTATGAATACACACTGGAACACTGAGAAATGGCTTTAAATGTATAGGTTTTCCTCTTTCTCATATTGTATCTTCTTTTCAGGTTTGGTCATTATAATAATGTTATATTGTTTTGATGACAATCATCAGTATATTTAAATTTGTATTGTTATATTATTATTATTTTTTTTATAGATATGTGTCAATGTCTTTTTCATTGTTAGTCCCTCTGCTTTTTTAGAGTCTTAGAAACCACAGCACTGCTTACATTTTATTTAGACGGAACATTGCTTATATGTGTTGTACCTATCAATTAATACATCAATATATATTCTGCCAAACTTTCATGCTTTATCAATAACAGAATACAGCCATGTTATAACATGAAAAACATGTAAAACATGAAAAACATGTTATAATGTTTTTCATGTCTGTGATACTGGGTGAAATTCTTTTTTCTGTTGAGCCCAGGTGAAAGCCATTGCACGGCTGCTGGTGCAGTTTAACTGGACTTGGGTGGGGCTGCTGCGAGGAGACAATGATTATGGCCGTTTTGCTGCTAAAGGTTTACTGAGAGAATTACAGGAAACCAAAGTATGTGTAGCGTACCAAGAAATGATTCCTCTGCTCTACACTCGCCAGGGGGGACTTAGGATAATGAAGGTATGAAAACACTGAGGGCACTATTGACTTCTTCTCTGCTTTAAACTACAGTTTTTGTCATTCACCCATTCACATGCATACACTGCATCTATGTGGAGCACATTTTTTCTTTCATACCCATTCACACACTGCTTGCACAATCATGTGACGTTAAGTGTCTTGCCCAAAAACGCATCAGCATGTAGACTCTTGGAGCTGGGAATCAAACCCTCAACCTTTCAGTTGAAAGACAACTCACTCTACCACTGACCCTCTTTAATACTCTAAACTCTAGGGACTGGGTAGAGTGGTGACTTGATGCTATACAAAATGAACTAAAGTTTTTAAAGTGTTAATGTGTTTCTGTTTCAGTTAAAGACACTTTTGTGTTGCTAACATATATTAACACATAAAGCCTTTCAATCTTCTTTTGTGGACCTACTGTTGTCTTCAAATTAAGAGACTCCAGGATAAAACTGTATCTTTGTCTCACTTTCATCCATTTATCCCATCTGGCCCATATTAGATCCAGAGAGGTCATGGTGTGACTAACTGACCATATATGAAAAAAAAAAAACCTTTACGAAGAACATCACTTAACTTAGTCCACAATAAGTCAGTACATGTGCTTACAATCAAAAATGACAAAAGGATCAGAATTGCAAAATGCTAGACAATGTCCAGAAAATGAAGAGGGTCATTACACGAGGAAGATGAATAATGTCACAGGTGAAACTATTAGGACAGAGCATACAATCTCAATGGTGGGAAAATACAGGGTGTGAAGTCAAGACTCAATGTTAGTGTCAAAATACAACAGGAAATGATGAATCATGGAAACAAAAACATGACTTCACTTCTTTTCTTCAAAAGGAACACCTGAAGACTTATACTAAGTTCGATACTAGAAATACTAGTTATTTTTCACTGTGTACGAGTTTTTCTTATTGTCACTCAGTTTTAATTTTGTCTCTGTGTAAAACCCTGTGATCTACATTATCTGACCCTCTGTAAAGGTGATGCGTAGCTCTACTGCAAAAGTGGTGGTGGTATTTGCAGGTGAGGGGGCGATGACACCTTTCTTGAGAGACTACATGACTCAGAACAGCACTGGAATCCAGTGGGTGGGGAGTGAAGCCTTGGTCACAGCATCAGTCTTTTCAGGGAGAGAGTATTACCCTTATTTGGGAGGAACCATTGGGTTTGGCATCAGAAAAGGTCATATCTCCAGATTGGGTGACTTCCTGCAGACAGTAAACCCTAAGAGATATCCTGACAATGTCCTGGTGCATGAGCTGTGGGAGTCTCTGTATGGTTGCAGTCCTTTTCCATCATCTGTTACCCAGATGCCGCCCTGCTCAGGGCAGGACACTCTGCTGGAACAGCACTCAGCCTACATGAATACATCCAGCCCTAGAATCGCCTATAATGTATATAAGGCTGTATATGCCATTGCTCATTCCCTGCACAACCTCCTTCTCTGTCAGCCAGGGAAGGGGCCTTTCCAGAACAATTCATGTGCTCAGAGCAATGACATACACCCTTGGCAGGTACTGTATAATCCGCTATGTCTTTACCATTATAAACTGTGGGTCAAAGCCCAATTGTTGGCCTTGTAGTTTTGTAGATAGTCCTCAGACCACAATCACTATCTCCCATTTGCCAAAGTCATTTAGCACACTGTACAAATGGCAAACATATTTTCTGTGTTGCATTTGAATTCTAAAATGTAATCTTTAAAAATATCTCAAATCTAAATAACACATATTTGATGAATATTTAAATATCAGTCATCATCTAACCGCTTTATCCTCCACCAGAGGGTCGCGGGGGGTGCTGTGCCAATCTCAGCTACATCGGGCGATAGGCGGGGTACACCCTGGACAGTTCGTCAGTCCATCGCAGGGCCACACACAGCTAGAGACAAACAACCATTCACTCTCACATTCACTCCTACTGTCAATTTAAAGTGTCCAATTCACCTAATCCCCACATTGCATGTTTTTGGACTGTGGGAAGAAGCCGGAGAACCCGGAAAAAACCCACGCACACACGGGGAGAGTGCTAACCACTACACCACCGTGTGGCCCATATTTAAATATATTTCATGAAAATCTTTAAATTGATTATTGTTCCATTGTAGACACAACAAGATATTTTTATTTCAATGTGATGTGTCCAGTGTAACATTATGTTACGTTTCTTAGGGTCTTTAAAACCTCAAAACTCTACAGACTGGGAAGCTCTGCAAGACAACATTTTACTGAAAACGTTGTTTAAGGCAATTCAGTGCAATTTTGTGCATTTCTTCATTTTCAAGCTGCAACATTACCTCCAGGAAGTGAACTTTCAGATTGCTGGTGAGATGGTGGACTTTGATGCCAAGGGCGACTCTGTACCCTATTATGATATTATCAACTGGCAGAGAGGCCCACAAGGAAACATTGAATTTGTCAGTGTGGGTTTGTTTGATGGAACCAAGGATGTTGGAGAGGAGCTGTTGATCCAGGAGGACGGAATAATGTGGGCAGGACATCAGAGTGAGGCAAGCTGCTCACACCGTGTTTTTACCTTCATCAGATGCCAACTGTTGAGGTTCTGTAGGTTGAGATGGAGGTAAGTCAGGTGGACAGAACAGACTGGATCTGAAACAGGGTCATTTGTTTTCATACACAACAGGGATTCAAAGACCAGCTGGACTATGATGTATTTGGTGACAGTGTTGTTGCCCTCATGGATATTTCTTTTTAGAATGTGAGAGTAAATGGTTATTTGTCTCTCTGTGCTGGACTGGTGACCCGTCTTGGGTCTGACTCCGCCTTTTGTCCTATGTCAGCTGGGATTGGCTCCAGCTCCTTATGACGCTCATGTGCAGGATAAAGAGGTAGATAATGAATTAATATTAATGACATTAAAGGCTTCTGAAAGAGCTCTCACAGATCTACAGCTAAATATATTAAACAGAACCACAGGTTATGGAAAAGCTTATGGGCAGGAACCCAGTAATCAGTGTACACCTTATAACCATGTGACCATCAAAAAGTTGTTTGATGACTCCCGGCAGACTAGATTGACATCTGTAGACCAAATACTCTAACCAACATAAAACTCTAAACACTGTGTTAAACACACAAACTAGAAGTGACACATACTTCTTTGACAAGGGGTTTTGGAATTTTCATCATTTTCCATCTGTTAATAGATTAACCAATAACATTTAACAATATCAGGTTAAATGTTCGCTCCTCTCTAGGTGCCAGTGTCTGTGTGCAGTGCCAGTTGTCTTCCAGGCTTCCGGAAGGCTGTCCGTCGTGGGGAGCCTATCTGCTGCTTTGACTGTGTACCATGTGACAGTGGCAAAATTAGCAATCAGACAAGTAAGTTTGACCTGAACAATAAAATGTCAAAGCAAATCCATTCTTACAATTGTAGTACAGAAGTAATGCAATACTGAAAATTGTTCATACTTTCTTCCCTTTAGACTCAGTAGATTGTACAATATGTCCTGAGGACTTCTGGTCAAACAACGACAGAACAGCCTGCATCTCCAAGAAAGTGGAGTACTTGACCTTCGATTCATTGGGAATAGCCCTGACAGTGATGTCTGTGGTGGGCGCCTGCTTCACTCTGGCTGTCTGTGGAGTCTTCTTCTGTCACAGACACACAGCCATCGTCCGTGTGAATAACTCCGAGCTCAGTTTCTTCATACTGTTTGCACTGACTCTGTGTTTCTTGTGTTCTCTGCTTTTCATTGGAAAGCCAACATATTGGTCCTGCATGCTGCGCCACACTGCCTTTAGCATCACATTTTCACTGTGTATTTCATGCATCCTGGGGAAGACCCTGGTGGTACTGGCTGCATTCACTGCCACCAGGCCAGGGCACAACATCATGAAGTGGCTGGGGCCTAAGCAGCAGAGGACCATCATCTCCAGCTGCACTCTGGTTCAGGTGATTATCTGTGCTGCCTGGCTCATTGATGTTCCACCGTTTCCATCCAGAAATACACAATATGAACATTCAAAGATCATATTGGAGTGTAGTGTGGGCTCTAGCCTGGCATTCTGGTGCGTTCTTGGATATATTGGTCTGCAGGCCTGTCTGTGCTTTGTATTGGCTTTTCTGGCCCGAAAGCTGCCGGGGAACTTCAACGAGGCCAAGTTCATCACATTCAGCATGCTGATATTCTGTGCTGTGTGGCTAGCATTCATCCCTGCTTATATCAGCTCCCCTGGAAATTATGCAGATGCAGTTGAGTCATTTGCCATCTTGGCTTCCAGCTTTGGCTTATTGTTCTGTCTATTTGCTCCAAAGAGTTACATTATTTTACTGAAGCCTGAAAAGAATACAAAACAGCACCTGATGGGGAAAGAAAAGAAATGATGAAACAAAAATTAACCCAAAGCTATTGCAAGTCAGTAGCAAATGGACTTGCAGATTTCTTTCAGTGACTTATGTATAACTAACCATTAAAAAATAACAACAAAAAACAAACTTATTTAATCAATGTTGTTTTGATATTGATATTTCTTTACAGGATATGAACCAGTTGTGGCAAGTGTGCACAATCAAATCACAAGGTACATCATCTCAAGACACTTTACATAGTAAAACATACTACTCACAATATCACAGTTATATTATAGTTATAATTATATTATGTTACATGAGAATGCCACATTGCACACATAATGCACAATGAATTCAATAAGTATCAGTAACTATCACTTTATTTAAAATTTTTAAGAAATAATTGTAGAAAAATCCTGACATTTTGAAGATATTGGTTTTATATCAATAATAACAATAAATACACTAAAGAAGCATGTACAAGATTAAAAAAAAGGGTAGTCAATTTGATGGACTTCAAGAAGATTTAGAAAACATGGAACCTTCACAGGATGCTTGCAGAAAGGCAGTTATTACAATATGTGTAACAGAACAACATAGAAATATTGCTTCTCGGTCAGTTCCATGCAACAATGCAGTGATATTTCCACTGCTGATGGCTGATTGAATTCTCTCTGGTGATTTCAGTGCACCTGCAAAGAATGTGGGTCACATGCCCCAACTTGCCACACAACCAGTGTGCGCTTGAGACAACATGTGATTTTCCAATGTAATCTTTTATGAGGTATTCTTAGCCATATTTCTAACATGCAGTCAAATGACAAGATCAACAGCCCAGTTGTTTTAGGTGTTCTATCTCAAGCACACCAGATGCAACTGTGGCAAAGTGGTGGTAGGTGAGAGGAAACCAACAACGCCACCTCACGGTATTACACCCCTAGGAAATAACTAAATAATATAAGTAATTTATGGCTGGGCACTGCCCAGTCATTACGCGCTGATTTCAGGGCACTGGCAAAGAATGTGGATCACATACCCCAACTTGCCACACAACCAATGTGTGCTTGAGACAACAATTGCTTTGCAAATGTGAGCTTTTATTTGCTATTTTATTCAGGGGGTTGAATAAATTTGAGACTGCATAAGTCATTGAATGTAGGATATGATGGTGGATTTGGATATAATTGGGCACCTGAAGTTTTTTTTTGCATATAAACCTAAAATGCAACTATATATGCAACTGATTGATTGATTGATTTATAATGTTGATGTTGCAAGTTGGGGATCATAACCGGCATTCTTTGCAGGAGCACTGAAATCACCAGACAGAACTTAATCAGCCATTACTGCACTTCTGATGCGTGCAGTACCCTCTTTCCTGAATCAGCATCATGCTGTGATCGCTGTTTGTCATGGCTCTGGCTGTGGCTGTTTGCATGGTTGTGACCATTAGATCTGTGCCCTGTCTGAATCTCAGCCTCCAAGCCGTGGCCGACTGCTGTTTTGTATCCCTCTCTTTTTTTATTGGTTGATCTTAAGTCCCAGGCTGGCAGTCTGGTAGATGGTCAAATTCAGGTCGGGCCTCAAAAAACTAGCCCCCACTAAATTGCAGAGCCACAGTTTGGATACCGGCTCAGCGGTTTCACATGTTTTGGGGGATACCTCTAAGCTAATGTCATCCTGTCCACATTTGGATGTGGTCATAGGTGGAGTTAGAGTGCCCTGTTTTCTAAATACTTGTCCTGTGGTTTCTACAGTTACAGAAAACTTTAGATTTTTGATGAAATTTGAAGCCGATGGGACATGCATTCCTGCAATCTTGTCACTGGCTTGAAGCTAGAGCTAATGGTCTATCTATGCCTTATATTGACTATCTAGAGCTAGATGTTGAGATTTTTGGTAAGTTTTTTAGGAATGAATGTGATTCCCCAGTGCTACCAAGAGCTTTTTGGGCAGCACGGTTTGGCATTGTTTAATTTGCCTTCAGTATCTACAGCCCCACAGCCAGTTGTGCAGGCCTTACATTTTGGACATACAACAGAGCTGAACTGTTAGACTTAGCAGAGGACATCACCACAACATACAATAACTTTATCCCACCAGAGATATGGCATTACCCCTGGGAAACAAGGATTCCCCCAGGACAAACACGTAAACGGAGGCGACGCAGACGAGGGAAGCGAGGAGGGCTAAGGGCGTTCGGTCTCTCCTCAACAAGATGGATGAGCTAAGACTGCGGATTACATCGAGCCATATGGAGAACTGTGCCATGATAATGACGGAGACAAGGCTGGACTCAAATACACCAGACGATACTATCAAGTTAGCTGGCTGCATTTTTTACTGAGCAGACTGCAACATCAACTCTGGGACTGTGCAGGAGCACTTTACCAATGAATTCTAAGAACATGTGGCAGGGATCAAAAACATCACTAGTTACAAAAGCAATAGTGCAGCCTCAGGCCCCATGGACCTCACCCTCCCTGATACTCTGAACCAGTTCTTTGTTCTTTAGATTATTTATTCAGGGGGGACCAACCTCCAGCCAGAACTGCCTGAAGAAGCCACAGAGTGGTTGAGCACTCTGAACTGTACATCAGGGGAGAGAAAATAGAGAGGGTAGACTGCTTCAGATAACTGGGAGTCCACATCACAGCTGGTCTCCCCTGGTCAGCACACATTGCACATTAGGTGGGAAAAGCCCAGAAAACACTGTACTTCCTCAGGAAACTGAAGCAGCATCACTTCCCTCAAAACCTGCTGGTCAGGTTCTACCAGGTAACAGAGAGGGTGATTGGAACCACACTATCCCCTCTATCTGAGATCTATGCTGGCACACTTAAAAAAAAAGCTAGCTGCATCTCGAAAGACACCACCCATACTGGACATGAACTGTTTACCCCCCTCCCCTGTGACAAGGAGATACAGGACACTTAGGGCACGCAACAGACTGAAGAACAGTTTTTATCGAGAAGTAGTAAATGTGTGAAACCCTATTTACCTGTAGATACTGTCACCACAATAATTTAATAAACACCTAGTCTGTTTTTATCATAGTTTTTAAAGAACATTTGTTCTTAGTCTTCAGCCATTGTCTATGGTATTGTCATTGTGTTTATTTGCATTTTTGTATCACCATCACATCATCTTGCAGCTGTAAATGGCAGAGGCAACCCAAGCATCTGTCACCATCCAGCCTCATCCTACACATCTTTACAGCAGGTTTATCCCCTTATCCAGAAGATACTGGTGTTTTGGAGACGGAAGAAACGTCCCAATGGTGAGGAACGCCGACAAACATTATGGCCTGCATTAGTGCTTCTTCAAGAGTGGGACCGCCTAGTAGATAAGGCTGGTGTCCTCTATCGCCAGGTATTCTACCCTGATGGTGCTGAGCCTGTGTACCAGTTGCTGCTGCCAGTTATGCTAAAGGAGGTGGTGCTTACCTGGGTTCACCAAGACCATGGCCATCAAGGTGTGGAAAGGACTTTGGAATTGCAATCACGATATTCACAAGAATATCATCTTGGCACAATTGGCACATTGGTGTCAGGTTTGCAAGAGGTGTGAAGTTGCCAAAAACAATCAAGGGTTCTGTCTTGGGCCCTCTCCTCTTCTCTCTATACACCAATTCTCTTGGTTCTGTTATACTCTCATGGTTTTTCCTATCACAGCTACACCGATGACGCCCAACTCATTCTCTCTTTTCCCAGCTCCGACACACATGTAGCAGAATGGATCTCCGCTTGTCTGACCGACATCTCTCAGTGGATGTCTAACCATCACCTGAAACTCAATCTTGACAAGACTGAGTTTATTTTTCTCCCAGGAAAGGGCTCTCCCACCCCAGACCTGACCATCACCCTAGACAACTCTGTGGTTGCTCCTTCTCCGATTCTACCTCGACTAAGACGACAACAACAACAACAACAGAAAAAAATTATACATCACACTTATGACTAGCACTTCATAGTTTGGCTTACTTGAAGTTCTTACTTACTTCTAGCTCTTATTTGTACCCAAATGTTTAAATGCACTTATTGTAAGTCGCTTTGGATAAAAGCGTCTGCTAAATGACATGTAATGTAATGTAATGTAATGTAATTTCCTCTTAGCTAGAGTTGAAGACCCAATTGGTGGTGATGTTCACGAGTTGGTTCAGTGCCAAAGGAACTGAGATCAACATGTTCAGGAAGCATCATTGAGTGAAGGTCAGTTGGTTCTGTTAAAGGACTTCAGTGCAAGGGGGCAGCATAAAATCCAGAATGTTAGGAGCCCGTTGGTGCATCATGTCCTCAAGGCACCGAAAGAGGGTGGATCCGTCTACACAAGTGCACCCATACAAGACCAGACAGGCCATGCAAGTCCACCATACCATGTTGAAGCCCGTAGCTGTAGCAGAACCACCTGGGAATGTCCTCACCTGTACTCCAGGTCCCGCTGATGACCTACCCCTGAGGATGACTTATTATGTGATGGTGATCTGATCTGATGTACCTGAGGTATGAAACACCACAACTGACTCCTACTCCATTGTTTGCCAAGACCCAAATCACCCCTGAGTTATGGTGCCCTCAACCTTCAACATCAGGTCCTCCGGTTGTACCTCACACTGTGACAACAGGCCGACCATCTGCACATTCAGCTGTTCCACCTACCAGTTACCCTGACCCCCAGGGAGGAAGCAGCATGATGGAAAACTCCAGAATTGTCCAGCACCTTCCGCGACCAGTGTGGGAGTCAGCTCACGGGGGGCTTACGAGGCTGCAAACTCCTCTGGTCCTGTAGTCAAGTGAATTTGTCGCTATTTTTAGGCCATGGAACTAGGTTTGGTAACCTTTGTTTTGTCCATCGTCAGGGCGAGGATGAAAGGAGGAGGGGTAGATTGTTGCAGAATTAAGATGCCATAATTGACGTCTAGTGTGTCCTTTCAATTGCTCCTCTTACTTGTTAACCATTCACTTCAGATGCCATTCTATAAAATGGGTGGCTGTTTCTGAGCTCTTCCCTGATGATGAATGCACCCCCTTGTTCTTGTCCGCCCCACTTCCGTGTCACAGGTATGAGCGATGTGAAATGTTTGTGCCGGTGTGTTTTCATTCATGCAGTAAATGACGATAACTATTTGTTTCTTGTAGGTCGCCTTAAAGCAGGTTATTCTCTTCTAGAGGTGCCCCTCTCGCAGCTTGGTAGGCCTTTTTATTTCCTTTGTAACGTAGTCACATGATGCAAAATATATGAATGGGTGTCTAATTATAGGTTACCGCTGATAGTGGTTGCGTGCACACAGTGATATTGGGTATGTAGACTTGATGGTGCCTTTTTCAAATGATATTTTTAACAAACTTAATTCACGTTAACCTAGGGACAACAGGCCTGGTTTGGCACTCTGGCAGTTCCACGCACAATCACTTTTGCTGCACTCTCCTTCACACTACATGAGACCTGCTGCATTGTCTACAGCAGAAACTGCTTTGCCTACAGCAGAATATGCCTTGTTTACAGCAGATAACTTGCGTTGCTAACCAACATAATCGGCTTTGCATGGCTTGCACGATTGATTAGGTTTCATAATATCTTAACGGAGTGGATGGGATTTAGTCATAGTTTACCACATGTACTTGTGTTTAAGCACGTGACTACTGTCCAATCCAAAGCCACACAAGATGCAAGACTCAGAAGGTGTGATACTGTAGGCTTTATAAAGTGCCTTATCGTTTCCTCTCTCCCTCTCATTCTCTACTCATCCCAGTGACACATTATGACTTCACTGGCTTTATTTTCTTTGCTTTACTTTCTCAGTGTCTTCACTTTAACTGATAGCTCACTTTCCAGCATCACCACTGCAGCTCCACCAGAAGCCTCAAAGTGCACTCTTCTAAACAGCTTCCAGCCAGGATTTTTTGTCCAGGGTGACTATGTCATTGGTGGGATTTTCCCCCTTCATTTTAATCTGAAAAAGCCAGACCTTAACGGCACCTACAGACCACCACCTATAAATTGCAATGGGTGAGTTTCATAGATGAGAGTGGGACGATTATACTTACTTTTTCCTGTAAATTATGTAAATTACATTAATTTTACACTCTTAATATAAAATGGAGTAGAAAGAATGTGTTTATAACCATGTTCAAGTTTTTATATGAACAGACTACATTCATCTGTATCAGCCACAGATTTTATCCCAGGGCTTTCCGGTGGGCTCAAGCTATGAGACTGGCAGTGGAGGAGATAAACCAGAATCCAGCGCTGTTGCTGAATTACACTCTGGGCTACAAAATCTTTGACTCGTGTGGATATCCACTGACAGGACAGAGAGCTGTTTTATCGATGCTGAATGGGTTGAGTGAGGAAAACTCTTCTATGTGCACAAATGGCTCGTCACTCCTCGCTGTGATTGGGGCTTCTGGATCTGCTCAATCTATTGTTTTGTCAAGAATCCTGCAGCCATTCAGCATCCCCAAATTTGTATTGGTATATTATTATTTTTTTTTTTATAGATATGTGTCAATGTCTTTTTCATTGTTAGTCCCTCTGCTTTTTTAGAGTCTTAGAAACCACAGCACTGCTTACATTTTATTTAGACGGAACATTGCTTATATGTGTTGTACCTATCAATACATCAATATATATTCTGCCAAACTTTCATGCTTTATCAATAACAGAATACAGCCATGTTATAACAGGGCACAAAACCAAATAATTTATTAGGATATTTTCATTTGTTCAAGTTTTTCATGTCTGTGATACTGGGTGAAATTTTTTTTTCTGTTGAGCCCAGGTGAAAGCCATTGCACGGCTGCTGGTGCAGTTTAACTGGACTTGGGTGGGGCTGCTGCGAGGAGACAATGATTATGGCCGTTTTGCTGCTAAAAGTTTACTGAGAGAATTACAGGAAACCAAAGTATGTGTAGCGTACCAAGAAATGATTCCTCTGCTCTACACTCGCCAGGGGGGACTTAGGATAATGAAGGTATGAAAACACTGAGGGCACTATTGACTTCTTCTCTGCTTTAAACTACAGTTTTTGTCATTCACCCATTCACATGCATACACTGCATCTATGTGGAGCACATTTTTTCTTTCATACCCATTCACACACTGCTTGCACAATAATGTGACGTTAAGTGTCTTGCCCAAAAACGCATCAGCATGTAGACTCTTGGAGCTGGGAATCAAACCCTCAACCTTTCAGTTGAAAGACAACTCACTCTACCACTGACCCTCTTTAATACTCTAAACTCTAGGGACTGGGTAGAGTGGTGACTTGATGCTATACAAAATGAACTAAAGTTTTTAAAGTGTTAATGTGTTTCTGTTTCAGTTAAAGACACTTTTGTGTTGCTAACATATATTAACACATAAAGCCTTTCAATCTTCTTTTGTGGACCTACTGTTGTCTTCAAATTAAGAGACTCCAGGATAAAACTGTATCTTTGTCTCACTTTCATCCATTTATCCCATCTGGCCCATATTAGATCCAGAGAGGTCATGGTGTGACTAACTGACCATATATGAAAAAAAAAAAACCTTTACGAAGAACATCACTTAACTTAGTCCACAATAAGTCAGTACATGTGCTTACAATCAAAAATGACAAAAGGATCAGAATTGCAAAATGCTAGACAATGTCCAGAAAATGAAGAGGGTCATTACACGAGGAAGATGAATAATGTCACAGGTGAAACTATTAGGACAGAGCATACAATCTCAATGGTGGGAAAATACAGGGTGTGAAGTCAAGACTCAATGTTAGTGTCAAAATACAACAGGAAATGATGAATCATGGAAACAAAAACATGACTTCACTTCTTTTCTTCAAAAGGAACACCTGAAGACTTATACTAAGTTCGATACTAGAAATACTAGTTATTTTTCACTGTGTACGAGTTTTTCTTATTGTCACTCAGTTTTAATTTTGTCTCTGTGTAAAACCCTGTGATCTACATTATCTGACCCTCTGTAAAGGTGATGCGTAGCTCTACTGCAAAAGTGGTGGTGGTATTTGCAGGTGAGGGGGCGATGACACCTTTCTTGAGAGACTACATGACTCAGAACAGCACTGGAATCCAGTGGGTGGGGAGTGAAGCCTTGGTCACAGCATCAGTCTTTTCAGGGAGAGAGTATTACCCTTATTTGGGAGGAACCATTGGGTTTGGCATCAGAAAAGGTCATATCTCCAGATTGGGTGACTTCCTGCAGACAGTAAACCCTAAGAGATATCCTGACAATGTCCTGGTGCATGAGCTGTGGGAGTCTCTGTATGGTTGCAGTCCTTTTCCATCATCTGTTACCCAGATGCCGCCCTGCTCAGGGCAGGACACTCTGCTGGAACAGCACTCAGCCTACATGAATACATCCAGCCCTAGAATCGCCTATAATGTATATAAGGCTGTATATGCCATTGCTCATTCCCTGCACAACCTCCTTCTCTGTCAGCCAGGGAAGGGGCCTTTCCAGAACAATTCATGTGCTCAGAGCAATGACATACACCCTTGGCAGGTACTGTATAATCCGCTATGTCTTTACCATTATAAACTGTGGGTCAAAGCCCAATTGTTGGCCTTGTAGTTTTGTAGATGGACCTCAGACCACAATCACTATCTCCCATTTGCCAAAGTCATTTAGCACACTGTACAAATGGCAAACATATTTTCTGTGTTGCATTTGAATTCTAAAATATAATCTTTAAAAATATCTCAAATCTAAATAACACATATTTGATGAATATTTAAATATCAGTCATCATCTAACCGCTTTATCCTCCACCAGAGGGTCGCGGGGGGTGCTGTGCCAATCTCAGCTACATCGGGCGATAGGCGGGGTACACCCTGGACAGTTCGCCAGTCCATCGCAGGGCCACACACAGCTAGAGACAAACAACCATTCACTCTCACACTCACTCCTACTGTCAATTTAGAGTGTCCAATTCACCTAACCCCCACATTGCATGTTTTTGGACTGTGGGAGGAAGCCGGAGAACCCGGAGAGAACCCACGCACACACAGGGAGAACATGCAAACTCCATGCAGAAAGGCCCTTGTTCCAACCGGGGCTCGAACCCAGGTCTTCTCGCTGCAAGGCGAGAGTGCTAACCACTACATCACCGTGTGGCCCATATTTAAATATATTTCATGAACATTTTTAAATTGATTATTGTTCCATTGTAGACACAACAAGATATTTTTATTTCAATGTGATGTGTCCAGTGTAACATTATGTTACGTTTCTTAGGGTCTTTAAAACCTCAAAACTCTAAAGACTGGGAAGCTCTGCAAGACAACATTTTACTGAAAACGTTGTTTAAGGCAATTCAGTGCAATTTTGTGCATTTCTTCATTTTCAAGCTGCAACATTACCTCCAGGAAGTGAACTTTCAGATTGCTGGTGAGATGGTGGACTTTGATGCCAAGGGCGACTCTGTACCCTATTATGATATTATCAACTGGCAGAGAGGCCCACAAGGAAACATTGAATTTGTCAATGTGGGTTTGTTTGATGGAACCAAGGATGTTGGAGAGGAGCTGTTGATCCAGGAGGACGGAATAATGTGGGCAGGACATCAGAGTGAGGCAAGCTGCTCACACCGTGTTTTTACCTTCATCAGATGCCAACTGTTGAAGTTCTGTAGGTTGAGATGGAGGTAAGTCAGGTGGACAGAACAGACTGGATCTGAAACAGGGTCATTTGTTTTCATACACAACAGGGATTCAAAGACCAGCTGGACTATGATGTATTTGGTGACAGTGTTGTTGCCCTCATGGATATTTCTTTTTAGAATGTGAGAGTAAATGGTTATTTGTCTCTCTGTGCTGGACTGGTGACCCGTCTTGGGTCTGACTCCGCCTTTTGTCCTATGTCAGCTGGGATTGGCTCCAGCTCCTTATGACGCTCATGTGCAGGATAAAGAGGTAGATAATGAATTAATATTAATGACATTAAAGGCTTCTGAAAGAGCTCTCACAGATCTACAGCTAAATATATTAAACAGAACCACAGGTTATGGAAAAGCTTATGGGCAGGAACCCAGTAATCAGTGTACACCTTATAACCATGTGACCATCAAAAGATGAAAGTTTGATGACTCCCGGCAGACTAGATTGACATCTGTAGACCAAATACTGTATATCTAACCAACATAAAACTCTAAACACTGTGTTAAACACACAAACTAGAAGTGACACATACTTCTTTGACAAGAGGTTTTGGAATTTTCAACATTTTCCATCTGTTAATAGATTAACCAATAACATTTACTAATATCCGCACATGGTCTTTCCACTCTAGATGCCAGTGTCTGTGTGCAGTGCCAGTTGTCTTCCAGGCTTCCGGAAGGCTGTCCGTCGTGGGGAGCCTATCTGCTGCTTTGACTGTGTACCATGTGACAGTGGCAAAATTAGCAATCAGACAAGTAAGTTTTAACTGAACAATAAAATGTCAAAGCAAATCCATTCTTACAATTGTAGTACAGAAGTAATGCAGTACTGAAAATTGTTCATACTTTCTTCCCTTTAGACTCAGTAGATTGTACAATTTGTCCTGAGGACTTCTGGTCAAACAACGACAGAACAGCCTGCATCTCTAAGAAAGTGGAGTACTTGACCTTCGATTCATTGGGAATAGCCCTGACAGTGATGTCTGTGGTGGGCGCCTGCTTCACTCTGGCTGTCTGTGGAGTCTTCTTCTGTCACAGACACACAGCCATCGTCCGTGTGAATAACTCTGAGCTCAGTTTCTTCATACTGTTTGCACTGACTCTGTGTTTCCTGTGTTCTCTGCTTTTCATTGGAAAGCCAACATATTGGTCCTGCATGCTGCGCCACACTGCCTTTAGCATCATATTTTCACTGTGTATTTCCTGCATCCTGGGGAAGACCCTGGTGGTACTGGCTGCATTCACTGCCACCAGGCCAGGGCACAACATCATGAAGTGGCTGGGGCCTAAGCAGCAGAGGACCATCATCTCCAGCTGCACTCTGGTTCAGGTGCTTATCTGTGCTGCCTGGCTCATTGATGTTCCCCCGTTTCCATCCAGAAATACACAATATGAACATTCAAAGATCATATTGGAGTGTAGTGTGGGCTCTAGCCTTGCATTCTGGTGTGTTCTTGGATATATTGGTCTGCAGGCCTGTCTGTGCTTTGTGTTGGCTTTTCTGGCCCGAAAGTTGCCGGGAAACTTCAACGAGGCCAAGTTCATCACATTCAGCATGCTGATCTTCTGTGCTGTGTGGCTAGCATTCGTCCCTGCTTATATCAGCTCCCCTGGGAATTATGCAGATGCAGTTGAGTCATTTGCCATCTTGGCCTCTAGCTTTGGTTTATTGTTCTGCCTGTTTGTTCCAAAGAGTTACATTATTTTACTGAAACCTGAAAAGAATACAAAACAGCACCTGATGGGGAAAGACAATAAATTATGAAACACAAACCAACTCAACACTATTGAATCAGTAGCAAATGGACTTGTAGATTTCTTTCTGTGACTTATGGAGAACCAACCATTAAAACAAAACAACAGAAAATACATGTTTAATCAATGTTTTTTTGATATCATTATTTCTTTACAGATATGACTCATGGTACATTATCTCAATAATAACAACAAATACAATAAAGAAGCATGTACAAGATCAAAATAGAGTGTAGTCAATTCTTATTTTTACACTACAGTTTTGCTATTCACCCATTCACTCACTCATTCATACTACACATCTTGCATACCCATTCACATCCTGCTGGCATAGTAGTTGGAGATCACCCCACTTTTTTCAGATTGTTCAGTAGTTTTAACTTATCTACAATTCGGCACTGTTCGTCCATACGTCTCTGGAGTACAGCTTCCTACTCCTCAGACTACAGCGGCAGCGGCCAGTGATGCCACTCCTGATCGCATACGCTGTCCCTAAATACACCACTCCACTTCAAAAGAATGTTAACTATAGAGGTTTCCCTGGTAGTTGTTGGAGATTAACCCCCATTTTTAGGATAGTCAGTCAGCCAGTCAGCAGTCAGCAGTCTGACCAATCATCACTTAGTACATACTACTAGCACACTTGGAACCTCCTCGGAGCAGGTACTAAAAATACTACCTGGTACCAGGTACTATGCTAGTGGAAATGCTACTTAAACCGTGCTATGGCGTGGCGAGGCGAGTAGAGCCGGTGGAAATGCGCCAAAAACTCCTAAAACTCAGTCTCTAAGGATCCCTTATCTTCCACACATCAGTGGGAAACCCACCTCAGTGGTCACTTTGTGACCCCATGTAACAAACAATACAAAAGTCAGGCTTCCCCTCCTTTCTTTTCTCTTCTCCATCTCACTGGAGGACACAGACTCCTCTGCTCTCCCCTACCCTACTGGGTGCAGGAAGGACACAGACCTCGACTCTTCAACTGAAGCTCCTTCAGCACAGTTTAAGAGTTAAACAAGCTTCCAGCAGCAAGAGAACCCTCTGCTGATCTTTGATCAGGCTAGCAGCCTGCTATCCTCCCATCAGAGGCAGTGACACCAGAGCCTGCCTCAGGATCAACCAAGGATCCAGAGCCAGGTTAGCTCCAACCTGCTTTGTAAGGAGGAGACTTTGTCTAATATTTAAATTTGTTTGATAATCTAAAACATTTAAGTGTGACAAACATGTTAAAAAATAAGAAATCAGGAAGGGGACAAGCACTTTTGCACACAACTGTACGTCCCCTGTGCCAAGCTTGACTCCTGTTGCCTCAGGGCTCCAAGACTCTCACCACACTTATTGACTCTGGTTCAGATGTGAACATCATCGACGATGACCTAGCTTGACAGCTGGGGGTTGAGCGAATTCTCCTGCCCTGTCCAGTTCCCATCAAAGCCTTGGACGGCCGCCTTCTACAGACTGTCACCGACCAGACTGTGCCCATTTGTGCACGATGTGCAGTTCCACATCCTGCAGTCTCCTCGCCATCCGTTTCTCCTGGGGTTCCCCTGGCTCCGTCGTCATAACCCCCACCTCGACTGGGCCACTGAGGCTATCCTAGGCTGGAGCTCATCCTGTCATCAGGTTTGCCTAAAGCAAGCCACTGCACCCGAGCCGGCCACCAGTTCCAGTTCCGCACCTGATGTGTTGGGGGTCCCTGTTGAATATCTGGACTTCAGGGAGGTGTTTAGCAAGGCCAAGGCCACCTCTCTTCCACCACATAGACCTTACGACTGCGCTATCGACCTTCAAGCCAGTGTTGTTCCACCTAGAGGCCGCCTGTATTCCTTATCTGTACCCAAGAGAGAGGCGATGGACAAATATATTAATGACTCTCTAGCGGTGGGCATCATCCGCCCCTCCTCGTCCCAGCCCCCACTTCACCTCGGTTACCCGGAAGGAGTTCTGCTTACTCCTGGGGGCCACTGTCAGCCTGTCCGTAGGATACCACCCTCAGTCCAGCGGCCAAACGGAGCAAAAGCACCAGGAGATGGAGACGGGTCTTCGCTGCACGACACCTCAGCACCCATCGTCCTGGTCTGAACGGCTCTTGTGGGTGGAATACGCCCACAACACTTTTCATCTCCCTTGTGAAAGACTATCTCATTGGGTAACATTGGGTAAAATAAACGTCACAACGTAACAATGTTTTTTATTTAGTGTATGGTTACGTGTATGGTTTTCCTTCTTTAAAGAACATCATGGTGGTGAGATGATGGTACAGAAAGAGACTCAGCTGACACAAGACTTGTATAGAACAATGAGAACTTTATTTGTTACAAGCCAGGCATCAGGATCAAGCACTGCAGTTTGCTTGAGAGAGTGTTTGAGCCAAATCTCAGAACAACTCTGCCCTCCGTGAGCAAGATCACACTTTTTAAAGTTAATCTGACATCCTTATCCTGAAACTCACATCTGACGGTACCCCCCTTTCTCCTGTTTTTCTAGGGGCCCCGTTTTCCTGGAAAACAAGTTGTGTCAGCTCATTCTATACGTTCTCATGATTGTACATATAGAATGCACAACAACAGGTTTGACATGGGTGCCATTTAGTCAAAACAGGGAGCATCTGTGCTTCTTTGACAAGCATTGTCCAGGACTGGCCTACATGGTTCTGTTGTAAACATGTCGTAAAACTGTCATAGGTGATACGTCTAAACTTCTGTCCGCTGTCTTAAAACACACCAGCGGCTCGTCCGACGCCAAGGCTTTGGTCTCTGGGTTTCTGGTCTCCTATCTCCCGGCTTCTGGGTTTCAGCTATCAGCTGCTTCAGCTAACATCTGTCAGCTAAGCGGCCAAATGATGAGTGAGCAAGCAAGCTCACGCAGATAAACCACGGATTTCATCTCCAAGTTGAATTAAAACACAGTTTGCAGTGCAGTTGCAGTAAATACAGTTTCATCGTTGCATAGTCCATTTTAGTCAGGAGGCTACTTTCAGTTGTAAAATTTTTAGATTTTATATCCTGCCCATGCATACATTAATCGTTACATTTGTTCAAAGATGTCAGTCCCTTACTCCCATCCAGAAGGGCTAAACATCTGCCACAAACGCCTACAACTGCCAGCCGACACCCCTCACCTACCCCTGCCCTGCCCTTCGTAAACTGAAACCTGAGTGAAAATCTTCAAAAAAGCCATTCATGCTCAAATATCCACATTATTGATTAGCACCTGCCTTTTCTAAGAATTTAGAAACGAAGGGAAGATTTGATATAGGTCAGTAATTAGCTATCTGGGTCAAGGGTCGCTTTTTAGAGAAGGGGTTTAAGAACGGTTACTTTAAAAGTTTGGGTCACATATCCAGTTAATAAGGATATATTAATTGATATTCATATTAATTTAGGAGTTGTTGATTAAAGGAAACACATATTTAAACAGTTTAGTGGGGATGGGATTAAACTGACAAATTGATAACACAGGGAGATTTATAGGGAAGAAACTGTCTAACTGTACACCTGGTGCTTCTGAAGCTCTTGTGCTCAAAGATGAACCAGTACCACTATGAGGAAGGAGATGATCATTTTTTTTCGACTAATTGATGTTATGTTATTCACAAAGGAGTTCATAAAGTCATCAATGTTCAGTGTTGAAGGAATAGATATTTCAGTAGAGCTGTGACATTGTGTCAGCCTGGCTACAATTCTTATTTTCTTCAATTAAAGAAGAATAATAGGCAGCTCTAGCTTTAGCTGTAGGGCTTTTTTTGTGTGCTACAAAACCATTTTTCCAGGCTATATGAAATCCCTCTAGATTGCTGTAACACCATATTCTTTCTAATCTATGAAGCTTGTTTAAGAGCGAGTATCAGTTAAACCATGGTGCTCGTCTTATCTGACTCACCACTTTCTTTTTCAGCGGGGCAACACAATCTAACATAGTACGCTGAGAGGCCACTGTAGTATAAACAAGATTATGATTGAGGGAGTAAAATCACAATAGGTACCTTCAGATGTACTGATATACTGAGTTAAATAAAGGTTGCACTGTCTCTTTTAATGTATTAATATTTTTTATCAGACAGGCACCAGCTGTAGCAGTATCTTTATGTTATTGTAGTTAAATGTATAATTAAATGTGAGGGTGTTGGGGAAAAATGTTTAAGTTATCAATGTCAATACCATAAGTTAAAATTAGAGTGCCACCTTAATTTCCTGAGTGAGTGTGGATGTTGAAATCCCCTAAAATTATGATTTTATTTGCCTTTAATACTAACTCAAATAGGAGTTCAGAGAACTCTAATAGGAACTCTGAATAAGGTGCAGGTGGGCGATAAACTTTGACTATAATAAATATTTTATTGTATTTTCCAATGAGGATGAGAACGAATGAGAAAAGGGCTTTGAAAAGATAAATATTCAGGTTTAAACTTTAGTTTCTGATTGTGGACTACTGTCCAATCCAAAGCCACACTGTCATTAATAAGATGCCAGAAGGTGTGATACTTTAGCCTTTATAAAGTGCCTTATCGTTTGCTCTGTCCCTCTCATTCTCTCCTCAGCCCAGTGAAACATTATGACTTCACTTGCTTTATTTTCTTTGCTTTACTCTCTCAGTGTCCTCACTTTAACTGATAGCTCACTTTCAAGCATCGCCACTGCAGCTGCACCAGCAGCCTCAAAGTGCACTCTTCTAAACAGCTTCCAGCCAGGATTTGTGGTCCAGGGTGACTATGTCATAGGTGGGGTTTTTCCCATTCATTATAATGTGAAAATGCCAGACCTTAACGGCACCTACAGACCACCACCAATAAATTGCAATGGGTGAGTTTCATAGATGATTGTGGGAGGATTATACTTACTTTTTCCTGTAAATTATGTCTTTTGTTATTATGTAAATTGTGTAAATTGTGCACTCATAATATGTAATTGAGTAGACTGAATGTGTTGATAGTTAAGTGACTACATTCATCTGTATTGACAGATTTGATCCCAGGGCTTTCCGGTGGGCTCAGACTATGAGACTGGCAGTGGAGGAGATAAACCAGAATCCAGTGCTGTTACCGAATCACACTCTGGGCTACAAAATCTTTGATTCATGTGCATATCCACTGACAGGACAGAGAGCTGTTTTATCGATGCTGAATGGGGTGAGTGAGGAAAACTCTTCTATGTGCACAAATGGCTCATCAATCCTCGCTGTGATTGGGGCTTCTGGATCTGCTCAGTCTATTATTGTGTCAAGAATCCTGCAGCCATTCAGGATCCCCATGGTAACAGTGACTTTCATTTATCTCAATGATCACAAAAATGTCATTCTTTTCTCAATAACACTGCACTCTGTTTTTACTCAGATCATCTACTTTTCTTCGTCTGCATGTTTGTCAGACAGACGACAACATCCAACCTTCTTCAGAGTCCTTCCTAGTGATAACTACCAGGTAAAATGTAAAGCATGTGGTTAGTTATTGTTTTCAGTCAAAGCTCAACATGTTTACTACTCTGTCATCAGAAATAATTATTTCAACTATCTTTCAAGCTTTAAACTCTAAAATTAAAATGAATAAAAAAGAAGCAAGAAGCAACACTGAGAAATAGATTTAAATATATAAAGTGTCTTCTTATATTAGTTAGTGTTCTTTTCAGGCTTCATTGATGTAATAATGACTGATGATAATCGCCATTATATTTATATTTTTGTTTATTGTTACAATCATTATTATTGATGTTTGTCGATGTTTGTCATTGCTAGTCTTTCTGCTTGTTTTAGAGTCTCATATGTGTATGTATATATATATATATATATATATATATATATATATATATATATATATATTTATAAACACAACACTGCTTACATTTTATTTAGATGAAACAATGCTTATAGGTGTCGTCCCTATCAAATAATACATCAAAATGTCTTTGTTCTGCCGAAATTCCTGGACTCATCATGGAAATTCCATGATCATTTACTGAATGCAGGCATGTTACAATAGGGCACAAAACCAAATCATTTATGAATTAATTGCTATTATTTTTTCACGATTTTGATGTCTGTGATATGAAACTGTGTGAGTTGATTGTCTTTTTCTGTTGAGCCCAGGTGAAAGCCATTGCACGGCTGCTGGTGCACTTTAACTGGACTTGGGTGGGGCTGCTGCAAGAAGACAGTGATTATGGCCGCTTACCAGCAAAAGGTTTACTGAAAGAATTAAAGGGAACCAAAGTATGTGTAGCGTACCAAGAAATGATTCCTCTGCTCTACACTCACCGGGCGGGACTAAGGATAATGAAGGTATGAAAATGCTGTGTTCACTGTTTACTGTAGTCTGTATTTATGGTAACACTTTATATTCGGGAACACATATTCACTATTACCTACGTGCTTACTAACATATATAAGTAGCATACTAGCCCTTTATTAGTAATTTTTTAAGCGCACACTAATACCTTATTCTACATAATCTTATTCTACCTCTATTACGACATGAATAAAAAAATTTCCTAAATAAGGTGTTAATATGTCCTTAATATTTACTAATAAAGGGCTAGTATGCTACTTATATGCAAGTTAGTAAATACCTAGTTAATGGTGAGTAGGTGTTCCCTAACATAAAGTGTTACAGTATTCATATACATAATTTCTTGTTTCACATTTTTCATACCCATTCACACACTGCCGGCACAGTAATGTGATGTTAAGTGTCTTGTCCAAAGAAACATCAGCATATAGACTAGTGGAGCCGGGAATCAAACCCTCAACCTTTCAGTTGAAAGACGATTCACTCTACCACGACTCACTGTCCCCCCTTTAATGTGTTCTTACCACAAGATAAAATAATAACAACCTCTGGAACTCTAGGGGCTGGGATGAACTAAAGTTTTAATATAGTTAATGAGTTTCAGTTAAAGACACATTTGCGCTACTACTAACACATATTAATAGTCTCCTATTTGTGGACCTACTGTTTAAAATAATCAAAAGATTTAGAGACTCCGGGAGAAAACTGTATATTTGTCTAATTTTCATACATTTATCTCATCAGTACCATATTAGGAGAAGAAGAGAGTCATGGCGTGAATTGGAACTCTCTGACCATATGTATATATATGTATATATATATATATATATATATATATATATATATATATATATATATATATATACATACCTATATATATATATATACATACATATATATATATATACTGTATATATACATACATATATATATAACACCTTTACGAAGAACATCACTTAACTAAGTCCGCAATTTGGTCAGTAAATGTGCTTCCAATCAAAAACTAAAAAATAATCAGAATTGCAAAACTTGTTATTGATACATTGGGGAGATAATTTTTAGTGAATTGTCAGATTTATTCAGAACCCTGGACTCTCTGGAAATGTTTATGCACCCAATTATGACGATGAGTCGTATTTTTCAAGACATATTCTTAAAGGTGTCAGGAGGATGGCAAAACATTCTTGTAGGGATGACTGTAATTTCTGCCTGGATCCTGTTCTGGATAAGTCAGCTCTATCAGTATCCAAATCTAGAGCAGCCTAATTCACCATAGAATTCATGAAGGAATTAAGCTTAGCTGATGTGTGGAGACAAATGCAAACCCAAGATTATTCTTTCTATTCTGGACGCCACAACTCTTTTACTCAGATTGATCTTTTGCTGTTATCGACACAGCTGATTCACAGAGCAGTTGAATACTTGAGTACTGTGTTCACTCACCTTTACTTTTTATCCTTTACACAAATATGTTTCAAAGTAAATATGAGAACAGACACTCATTCGGAAATTTGCTGGCGATACAGTCATTTGTCATTTTGAGTCTGCCGCACAATAACGAGTTCAGCTTTTTTAATGATTTAATTAACTGGTTCTGGTTAATGATTCTTTCTTGGAGCTAAACATATCCAAAACAAAAGACATGATTATTGATTTTAGAATGCATTCTCCAACCCAGGACCCAACAACCATCAAAGGCCAGCCTGTGGACTGTGTTGACAGCTATAAGTTTTTAGGAACGGTCATTGATTCCAAACTGACCTTCACTAAGAATTGTGAGGCAGTATGTAAAAAAGGCCATCAACGCTTGGCGTGTCTTAGGAAATTATCCCTTTTCCATATTGAGAAAAAGTTGCTGACACTGTTCTACCAAGCCTTCATCGAATCCCTTCTGTTTTTTTCTCTTGTAGCATGGTTTGGTAATCTGGCACTGCAAGACAGGAACTCACTTAACCAAATAGTTAAGTGGGCAGGTAGACTTATTGGGAATCTCAACCAAGCTTGTCAGTATTCTACCGCACTCAGTTGCAGCGGAAAGCCAGGTCAATTAGTGATAACTGTTCCCATCCCTTAAAAAAGAATTCCAGCTCCACCCCTCTAGCCGTCGGCTGTTGGCCTTAAAGGGAAAACAAAGCGCTCCAGGACTATCTTTGTGCCTGCTGCTATTTCATTATTGAATGAAATAGGCATAGGCTAACATATGCCTCCCCTTTCTGCTCAATGCTGTACAAACGCACTTTAATTGACAGTTGCTAAGATTCATTGGTTTGCTCTCTTGTGTATGTTGTAATGTTTTGCTTGTTTTTTAACCTGCGAGCATGATTTTATATTTTATTGTTGGTATTTGTGAACTGCTGTATCTCCTGTTTGCACAATAATTTTACCCTTGGGTACCAATAAAAAAACCTTGAACCTTGAAATACCTCTGGTAGGCGATAAGGTGAATTTGGAAAAAAGTAAAATTATTCCATTGACAAATTTTGATCACTCCAAACTCCAGTGCGCAAGTCCATTTAGATGGCCTATGGATGGTATAAAATACCTTGGGATATTTGTAGACAACGACCTCAAAACCCTGTACAAATTGAATTACCTCCTACTTCTCAGCCTCTCCGGGAACCATCTCCTTATCGTGGTGGAGAGGTTTGAGTATCCCTGTGATTCTGAGAGCTGTGTTGTCTGGAGCCTAGTGCTCCTGGTAGGGTCTCCCAAGGCAAATTGGTCTCAGGGGCGGGGCCTGACGAAGAATGGTTCAAAGACCCCATGAAACAATGACAGAGGAAGAGAGTGACCCTTCCCGGAGGAAGCCCAGGGCCCCCGCCTGGAGCCAGGCCCAGACGTAGGGCCCGTGAGCGAACGCCTGGTGGCCGGGTCTACCATGGGCCATGGCCGGGCACAGCCAAAAGAAGTCCCGTGGCCTCTTCATCGTCCTCCTGTGGACCCACCACCTGCAGGGAGACCGACTGGGGTTGGGTGCGCTGCCATATGGGTGGCAGTGAAGGTCGGGGGTCTCAATGTACTGGACCTGGGCAGCAGAAGCTGGCTCTGGGGACGTGGAACGTCACCTCGCTGTGGGGGAAAGAGCCGGAGCTTGTGCGGGAGATGGAGCGCTACCAGTTAGATCTGGTGGGGCTTACCTCCACACACAGCCTTGGCTCTGGAACCACATTCCTGGATAGGGGTTGGAAGTTTTTTTTCTCCGGAGTTGCCCAGGGTGTAAGGGCGGGTGTAGGGATACTCACGAGCCCCCGGCTGAGCGCAGCTGCGTTGACGTTTACCCCGGTGGACGAGAGGGTCGCCTCCCTGCACCTTAGGGTTGAGGGGGGGAGAGCCCTGACTGCTGTTTGTGCCTATGCACCGAACATAAGGGTACTTGGTACCAGAGTGTCCTTGGCCAAAGGTTCTGGACACTTGGGTGAAGAGAGGGGCAGAGCTGTCAACTGATCACCATCTGTGGTGAGATGGGTCAGAGGACGGGGGAGGACTCTGGACAGACCTGGTAAACCCAAACGTGTAGTGCGGATGAACTGGGAACGTCTGGAGGATGCCCCTGTCCGAGAGGCCTATAACTCTCACCTCCGGCGGAGCTTTTCCTGTATCCCTGTGGAGGCTGGGGACATTGAACCTGAATGGGCAGTGTTCAAAGACTCTATTGTGAAAGCTGTAGTGGAGAGCTGTGGCTCCAGGGCTTTAGGTGCCTCGAGGGGCGGTAACCCTCGAACATCGTGGCGGACACTGGTGGTCAGGGAAGCTGTCTGACTGAAAAAGGAGTGTTTCTGGTATATGTTGCCCCGGAGGACTCCTGAGGCAGTTGCAAGGTATCGACGGGCCCAAAGGGTGGCAGTCTCTGCTGTGGTAGACACAAAGCAGTGGGTATGGGAGATGTTCGGAGAGGACATGGAGAAGGACTATCGGTCAGCACCAAGGTGTTTCTGGAAAACCATTTGGGGCCTCAGGAGGGGAAAGCGGGGGACCATCCAAGCTGTGTACAGTAAGGATGGGACACTGTTGACCTCGACTGAGGAGGTAACCGGATGGCGGAAGGAACACTTTTAAGAACTCCTGAATCCGACATCTGCACCCTCTGTGGTGGAGGCAGAGAGCTAATGGGGGATCATCGTCAATATCCCTAAGGGAGGTCACTGAGGTGGTTAAACAACTCTGCAGTGGCAAGGCCCCTATGAGATCCACCCAGAAATGCTGAAGGCCCTGGGTGTAGAGGGGCTGTCTTGGATGACACGTCTCTTCAACATTGCGTGGAGGTCAGGGTCAGTACCGAAGGAGTGGTGGCCCTCCTATTCAAAAAGGGTGACTTGAGAGTGTGTGCCAATTACCGGGGCATCACACTTTTCAGCCTCCCTGGTAAGGTTCACTCCAAGGTACTGGAAAGGAGGGTTCGACTGGTAGTCAAACCTCAGATTCAAGAGGAACAATGCGGATTCCGTCCAGGTGGTTGAACAACGGACCAGCTCTTCACTCTTGCAGGGATCCTGGAGGGGGCCTGGGAGTAAGCCCATCCAGTCTACAGGTGTTTTGTGGACCTGGAGAAGGAATATGATCGGGTTCCCTGGGAGATACTTTGGGAGGTGCTGCGGGAGTATGGGGTGAGGGGGGCACTACTTAGGATCCAATCGTCACTGCTTTTTGCAGATGATGTGGTCCTCATGGCTTCTTCAGCCTGATCTCCAACTAAGATCCTTTCTGAGAGCTAATTTGGGTCCTGAAATGACTCTGCCTGTCATGAATGATGTTGAAAGGTTTCTTTATGATGGGAACACACGTACATTTATTTCTAAAATGTATCGCCTGTTGAATGAGGGCCCAAAATCAGGTGGAAAAGTCTAGAATGAGATGGGAGTCAGATCTCGGTATTGCAATTGATGAACAGTTTTGTACTGAATTATGTCAAAACAGCTTGTTAACTATTATCCATGCCCGGTATTGATTGAATAACTATAATTTTATACATCAATAATACCTTACGCCAGAAAAATTTGTATTCATTCGAATCTTACCTGTCAGAAATGTGCTTCAGATTTGATACTGAAGTTGGGTCCTTTTTGCATTGTACCTGGCTGTGTATGAAAGTTAGGCCTTTTTGGCATGATATCAGCTCCACTTTAACCAGGATAACAGGAGTTAATGTTCCCTGAACTTTGTTTATTGGGAACTTCACAAGTATTTGCCGTTCCCTAAACAGTGCAAAACTCGGATTCATTGAAATTGCTCTATGTGTGGCTAAGACGTGCATTGCAGTGTCATGGAAATCTGACTCCCCTCTTCTTATTGACAAGTGTTCTGTTGAGATGAATAGCCTCATTCTCCTGGAAAAAATCACTTATTGTCTCAGAAAACAACATGACACCTTTTTGAAAATTTGGCACTTAATGTAGTCGTCTGTATTTTTTTTACGTTTTGCCCTTTGTTATGTCTATACTGTTAGTATTCTGACTTTTTTGTATAGCATACTTAATTTTTCACTCTGTACGTCTGGATTTTTCACTCAGTTTTGATTTTGTCTCTGTGTAATACCCTGTCATCTACATTATCTGTCCCTCTGTAAAGGTGATGCAACACTCTCATGCAAAAGTGGTGGTGGTATTTGCAGGTGAGGGGGCGATGGCACCTTTCTTGAGAGACTACATGACTCAGAACATCACTGAAATCCAGTGGGTGGTGAGTGAAGCCTTGGTCACAGCATCAGTCTTCTCAGGGAGAGAGTATTACCCTTACTTGGGAGGAACCATTGGGTTTGGCGTCAGAAAAGGTCATATCTCCAGACTGGGTGACTTCCTGCAGACAGTAAACCCTAAGAGATATCCTGACAATGTCCTGGTGCATGAGCTGTGGGAGTCTCTGTATGGTTGCAGTCCTTTTCCATCCTCTGTCACCCAGATGCCACCCTGCTCAGGGCAGGAGTCTCTTCTGGAACAGAACTCAGCCTACATGAATACATCCAGCCCTAGAGTTGCCTATAATGTATATAAGGCTGCATATGCCATTGCTCATTCCCTGCACAACCTCCTTCTATGTCAGCCGGGGAGGGGGCCTTTCCAGAACAACTCATGTGCTCAGAGCAACAACATACACCCTTGGCAGGTACTGTATAATCCACTGTTATTTTACCATCACAAACTGTGGGTCAAAGCCCAATGGTGGGCTTTGTAAGTATTGTATGTGGCGGTGTAGATTGTAGGAATGACAAACACTTTTTCTTTGTTCTAAAAAAAATAAAATAATTCATAATATATTTAAATCTTAATGAAATATGTTATTTATTATGTTTCAATTGTTTATTGTTCCATTGTTAGCACAACACTGGACTTCTAACTTATTGCTAAAAAAGATAATTGCAATTATTTGTGATCAATGTTGACATTGATTTACTTAGTAATGTGGGACAAGATATTTTAATCTCTATGTGATGTGTTCACTTTAATGTTATGCTACATTTCTACTACTGTACAAATTTAGGCCGTGGATTTTTAGGGGCCTTAAAACCTCACAACTCTGAGGACTGGGAAGCTCTGCAAGACAGCATTTTACTGAAAACCTGGTTAAAGTCAATTCAGTATTTCGTTTTGTGCATTTCTTAATTTCCAAGCTGCAACACTACCTCCAGGAAGTGAACTTTCAGATTGCTGGTGAGATGGTGAACTTTGATGCCAAGGGCGACTCTGCACCCTATTATGATATTATCAGCTGGCAGAGAGGCCCACAAGGAAACATTGAATTTGTCAATGTGGGTTTGTTTGATGGCACCAAGGCTGTTGGAGAGGAGCTGTTGATCCAGAAGGACGGGATAATGTGGGCAGGACATCAGAGTGAGGCAAGCTGCTCACACTGTGTTTTTACCTTCATCAGATGCCAACTGTTGAAGTTCTGTAGGTTGAGATGGAGGTAAGTCAGGTGGACAGAACAGACTGGATCTGATATATATTTTCATACACAACGGAGATTCAAGGCCCAGCTGGACTATGATGTGTTTGGTGACCTTCTATCCACTGTTGTTTTCCTCATGGATCTTTCTTTATGGAATGTAAGAGTGAATGGTTGTTTGTTTCTGTGTGCTGGACTGATGTCAGCTGGGATTGGCTCCAGCTCCCCATGACTCCCCATGACATGACATGTGCAGGATGAAGCGGTATACAATGAATGAATCTTTCTTCATGACATTAAATGCTTCTGATAGAGCTCTCATGGATCTACATATAAATATATTTAACAGAACCATAGGTTATGAACAAGCTTATGGGCAGGAACCCAGTCCTGTCCAGATGTGACCATCAAAAAGTGGTCACATCTGGTGACATACCTGTAGTCTAGAGTGTCATCTTCAGTCCAAACATATCTAACCAACACAAAACGCAAACCTGTTAAACACAGTTGAGAAACTAGATAACAAATACTTTATTGACGAGTGGTTTTGAGGAATTTTTCATCTGTTAATAGATTAACCTATAACATTTACCAATATCGGCACATGGTCTTTACGCTCTAGGTGCCAGTATCTGTTTGCAGTGCCAGTTGTCTTCCAGGCTTCCGGAAGGCTGTCCGTCGTGGGGAGCCTATCTGCTGCTTTGACTGTGTGCCATGTGACAGTGGCAAAATTAACAATCAAACAAGTGAGTTTGAGCTGAACAATAAAATGTCAAAGACAATCAATTTTTACAATTGTAGTACAGAAGTAATGCAAGACTGAAAATTGTTCATACCTTCTCCCCTTTAGACTCAGTAGATTGTACAATTTGTCCTGAGGACTTCTGGTCAAACAACGACAGAACAGCCTGCATCTCCAAGAAAGTGGAGTACTTGACCTTCGATTCATTGGGAATAGCCCTAACAGTGATGTCTGTGGTGGGCGCCTGCTTCACTCTGGCTGTCTGTGGAGTCTTCTTCTGTCACAGACACACAGCCATCGTCCGTGTGAATAACTCTGAGCTCAGTTTCTTCATACTGTTTGCACTGACTTTGTGTTTCCTGTGTTCTCTGCTTTTCATTGGAAAGCCAACATATTGGTCCTGCATGCTGCGCCACACTGCCTTTAGCATCACATTTTCACTGTGTATTTCATGCATTCTGGGGAAGACCCTGGTGGTACTGGCTGCATTCACTGCCACCAGGCCAGGGCACAACATCATGAAGTGGCTGGGGCCTAAGCAGCAGAGGACCATCATCTCCAGCTGCACTCTGGTTCAGGTGCTTATCTGTGCTGCCTGGCTCTTTGATGTCCCCCCGTTTCCATCCAGAAATACACAATATGAACATTCAAAGATCATACTGGAGTGTAGTGTGGGCTCTAGCCTGGCATTCTGGTGCGTTCTTGGATATATTGGTCTCCAGGCCTGTCTGTGCTTTGTATTGGCTTTTCTGGCCCGAAAGTTGCCCGGAAACTTCAACGAGGCCAAGTTCATCACTTTCAGCATGCTGATCTTCTGTGCTGTGTGGCTAGCATTCATCCCTGCTTATATCAGCTCCCCTGGAAATTATGCAGATGCAGTTGAGTCATTTGCCATCTTGGCCTCCAGCTTTGGCTTATTGTTCTGCCTGTTTGCTCCAAAGACTTACATTATTTTACTGAAGCCTGAAAAGAATACAAAACAGCATCTGATGGGGAAAGAAAAGAAATGATGAAACACAAATAAACTCAAAGCTATTGAATCAGCAGCAAATGGACTTATGGAGAACCAACAATTAAAACAAAACAAAACAAAACAAACACGTTTAATCAATGTTTTTTAATATAGATATTTTTTTACAGATATAACTCTTCAGTGTACTAAATTGATTACAATCACAAGGTACATTATCTCAAGACACTTTATATAGTAAGACAGAATCCTCACAATATTATTGAAAAGTTTTTTTCAATAATAACAGAGTGTAGTGAATTCTAATTTTCACACTACAGTTTTGCTATCTACCCATTCACTCACTCTTTCATACTGCACATCTTTCATTCCCATTCACAACCAGCTGGCACAGCCCTCAGGGGCAACAGGGGGTGGAGGGGCTCAGTGGTTAAGACCACCTGTGATTAAGACCCTGTGTGCAAAGACTTCATGGTCACAAGCTCAACTCCACCCCTGGCAGGTTGTACTCAGTTCTTTTGTAAGTCGCTTTGGATAAAAGCGTCTGCTAAATGACATGTAATGTAATGTAACATGGGGTCACGTTTCTCAGAGTCGGGAATCAAACCCACAACCTTCCAGTTCCAAGATAACTCACTCTACCCCTGCACATCATGAACATTGTCAGATGGTCTTGTCAGTGGAGTGCATATGCATATAAATATACTGTAACAATCCTGAAAGGCATGTGTTAGTTGCACGATTCATTTTCCGATGTGTGTGTTGACAGAAGTGCTGTTACTGTTTCTTTAAGAGATTCCTTGTTTGGCGCATGCGCAGAGTCGGTGTTGTCGGAGACTCATGAAGTGTGTTTATGTTCTGAGCGGCGTGGGTTGCGGCCGAAAACATCAACCCCTGTTCATGTCTGCGTTGGCACGTTAAATAAACAGTCTTCTTGTTCAAAGAGAAACGTCTGCTGCCTACTGTGTGTGCGCCGACGTTACATTGGTGTCAGAAGTGACTCGGACCGGCGCCGGCTAACAGCTACGAACTCTGTCATCTGCCGGTATGTACACGAGCGTGAAGGGAGAGAAAGAGGAGGAGGAAGACATGGATGTGCGACCGCGTCGCCACGCACGCCGCATAAGTGAGACTGCACTACGGCTCGCAGCTGAGGCTGGATTTTCCCCGGGTTTGGCGAGGCACGGAGGCAGTTTTTCCCGCCATGAATCCGGTAGCGACGCGACCGGGACGCCACGTGATGTAAACAAACATGGCGGCGCCCAGTGTCACGGAGCTCCGGTGAACGTTAAAACACCGAAGTTTAATGGAAAGACGGCGTGGGAGGTGTTCATAGCCCAGTTTGAACTGTTAGCTGATGCTGTTGGCTGGACTGATGAACACAGAGCACTGCAACTCGCTCTGTGCCTGACGGAGGATGCTGCTTCATGTTTGCTGCTGCTGAGTCGGGAGGAGAGAGGCGACTACGGTGCCCTGGTGGGGGCACTTCAGAGACGCTTTGGGCAGTATGGACAGCCTGTATTGCTGCGTTCTGAGTTCCATAACAGACGCCGGCGACCTGGTGAGCCCCTCCGCATCCTTGCAAGCGATATTGAGTACATGTGCAAGCGCGCATATGAGACTATGCCACCAGCGGTGCAACGAGAGCTCGCGAGGGACCAGTTCCTGCAGGCGCTCAGCCCTAAAGAGCTCCGGGTCCACACGCTGCTCGCTCGTCCCACCACACTGAATGAAGCACTCGAGCTGGCTGTTGAGCGGGAGATGCTGAACAGGGATTTTGGTGAAACTGAGGAATCGCCTGTCTCCCCTTCCAGAGCACTTGAGGACAGCTGCACCCGCAGCCAACACCACAGAGACCACCATGCAGCTGCCAGCTGAGTTCCCGGTTGCAGAGGGAGAAGAGGAGCGGGTCGCTGCTGTGAGGCGCATCTGGGCTAAAAACTGTGAGGGGCTAACTCAACAGCAGCAGGATAAACTGTGGCAGGTGCTGCTGGAATTTAGAGACATTTTCGCCCTCAAAGATGGGGAGGTGGGGTTGACGCACATGGTGGAACACTTTATAGACACTGGGGATGCTCGACCCGTTAAGGTGCGACCAAGACGTCTCCCCCTGGCCCGACAGGAGGCTGCTGACAGGGAACTGGAAGAGATGCTGCACGCAGGGATTATTGAGCCGTCTGATAGTCCGTGGACCTCCGCAGTGGTGATGGTCCCCAAAAAGAACAGTACGCGGATGCGGTTTTGTGTGGACTACAGACCCCTTAACAAGGTCACTAGAAAGGACTCCTACCCCCTCCCCAGGATTGATGAGTCCCTCGACTTGGTGGCGGGGTCCTCTTGGTTCTCCACTTTGGACCTACGGAGTGGGTACTGGCAGGTCCCGCTGTCACCAGAGTCCAAGCCAAAGACTGCTTTCTGCACCAATAGGGGGTTGTGGCAATTCAGGGTCCTGAGTTTTGGTCTCTGTAATGCTCCAGCCACCTTCGTGAGACTGATGGACAGTGTGCTGGCTGGGGTCCCACGTCAACAGTGCCTTGTCTACTTGGACGACCTCCTCGTCCACGGGAGATCGTGTGAAGAGGCCCTGGACTCCCTGCGACAGGTACTGGGTAGGGTGGCAGCTGCAGGCTTGAAGCTGCACCCTGACAAGTGTCACTTCCTGCGGAGAGAGGTAGAGTTCCTGTGGCACAAACTGGGCCAGGAGGGCATCGGCACGCTGGAGGAGAAGATTAGCGCCATCAGAGACTGGCCCACCCCTGCAGACCAGACCCAACTGAAGAGCTTCCTGGGTCTGGCTTCTTATTATAGGAGGTTTGTGCGGGGGTTTTCATCAATCGCGGCGCCACTCTTTCGCCTACTGCAGAAGGACTGTGTGTTCAGCTGGAGCCCAGAGTGCCAGCAGGCGTTTGACACCCTCCGGAGAGCCTTCAACTGAGTCCCCTGTTCTAGTACCACCTGACCCCGCCCTGCCTTTCGTCCTGGACACGGACGCCAGTAATGTTGGACTGGGAGCCGTGCTGTCGCAGGTGGGACCAGACGGAGAGAAGGTGGTGGCATACTTCAGCCGGATACTCAACAAAAGTGAGCGGCGTTACTGCGTCACACGGCGGGAGCTCCTAGCTGTTGTGACGGCGGTGAGACATTTTAAATATTACCTGTGTGGGGCGCCCTTTGTTGTCCGGACTGATCACGCTGCCCTACAGTGGCTCATGTCTTTCAAAGAGCCAGAGGGGCAGGTGGCCCACTGGCTAGAAGAACTGCAGACCTTCGACTTCACTGTGGCGCACAGGGCAGGTACACAGCACTCAAATGCGGACGCGCTGTCCCGCCGCCCGTGTGCTACAGAGGGCTGTCGCTACTGCGAGAAGCGAGAGTAGAGGGAAAATGAGCTCACACAGCCCGAAAACCCAGCCCAGCTCTCATGCAGGATGCTGCAAGTGGTGGACACAGCAGAATGGAGGACACAGCAGGAAAACGACCCCGATCTACAGCCGGTGTTACAGTGGCTCGAGGTCGGACAGAGGCCACCATGGAGTGACATCACGGGGCTCTCCATCGCTGCTAAGGGTCTGTGGGCTAAGTTTGAAGCACTTCGGCTGAAAGAAGGCGTGCTGCAGCGGGCGTGGCGGGACCCTTCCATGGGGGAGGAGAGGTGGCAAGTTGTGGTTCCAAGAGCGCTGAGGACAGCTGTGCTGGAGAGTTGCCATAGGGGCGCAGGTGCAGGACACTTCGGTGTTACTAAGACCCTCCGGCGTCTGTGCCAGAGTTACTACTGGGGCCTGCAGCGAAGGGACGTAGAGGATTTCTGCCGCAGCTACGACGCCTGCTCCTCTCACAAAGGGCCCCTGGACCAGTCACGTGCACAGCTCCAGCAACAACCAGCAGGCGCACCGATGGAAAGGGTTGCTGTGGACATCATGGGCCCCTTTCCCTGCTCAGAGCGGGGAAATCGTTATGTTTTAGCAGCAATGGACTATTTCACCAAGTGGCCAGAAGCTTATGCCATTCCAGACCAGGAGGCGGAGACGGTGGCGGATGCCTTGGTGGAGGGGATGTTCAGCCAGTTTGGCACTGCAGGTACAATACACAGTGACCAGGGCAGAAACTTCGAGTCTCGTGTGTTTGCTGCCATGTGCGAACGCCTGGACATGCACAAAACCCGCACCACCCCACTGCATCTCCAGAGCGACGGCCTTGTGGAGCGATTTAATCGGACCCTGGGCCAGCAGCTAGCCATCCTGACGGCCGAGCACCAGCGTGACTGGGACGTCCACCTGCCCCTCATCCTGCTGGCCTACCGCTCTGCTGTACAGGACTCCACCGCCTGCACGCCTGCACTGCTGATGTTGGGCAGAGAGCTGCGGACACCTGCGGAGCTTGCCTTTGGGGTACCACCGGAGGCACCAGATGCAGTACCTGGGCCGGACTACGCCAGGAAATTGCAGGTCCGGATGGAGACAGCGCACATCTTTGCCAGAGTCCAGCTTGCAAAGGCAGGTATGCGTCAAAAGCGGAACTATGACGTCACCACAAAAGGGAGGCATTTTAGCGCTGGTGAACTGGTGTGGGTTTACAGCCCAAAAAGAAAGAAGGGACGGTGCCCCAAGTTGGACAGTAAATGGTTGGGGCCCTGCAGAGTGTTAGAGAGGGTGGGGGAAGTGGTCTATCGTGTGCAGTTACCACCTAGAGGCAGAAGAGTGGTCCTGCATAGAGACAGACTGGCACCTTACAGAGGACATTCTCTTCCTGCCTTTTCAGAGGGACGGCCACCGCCCCCTCCTGCTCCGGAGGTCATGAGCCCACAGAATGAACTGTCTTCTTCCCTGGGTAGCTCAACTCCCCAATCTGTGGGTTTCCCTGGCCCCTCTGCCAGTCCTAGACGGCCTAGGAGGCAACGTCAGTTACCCCCGCGCTTCCGGGACTTTATTGTTCCCTCGGGGACGAGGAACTAACTGTTGGGGGGGCTGTGTAACAATCCTGAAAGGCATGTGTTAGTTGCACGATTCATTTTCCGATGTGTGTGTTGACAGAAGTGCTGTTACTGTTTCTTTAAGAGATTCCTTGTTTGGCGCATGCTCAGAGTCGGTGTTGTCGGAGACTCATGAAGTGTGTTTATGTTCTGAGCGGCGTGGGTTGCGGCCGAAAACATCAACCCCTGTTCATGTCTGCGTTGGCACGTTAAATAAACAGTCTTCTTGTTCAAAGACAAACGTCTGCTGCCTACTGTGTGTGCGCCGACGTTACAATACAGTTGAAACCAGCAGTTTATATAATATATAAAAAGACACATATGCTTTTTTTCTCACTGTCTTACATGAAATCAGACAATCACTTTTCCTGTTTTAGGTCCGTTAGGATTACCAAAATTATTTCTATTTGCTAAATGCCAGAATAATGAGAGAAGGAATTTTTTAGACTTTATTTTATTACTTTCTTCAAAGTCAGAAAAAAACAATTTGGGACAGCCCAAATGAAGATGTCATGTCTTTGGAAGCTTCTGAAGCTTTAATTTCCAGATGCCTGAAGGAGCCAGGTTCATCTGTTCAAACAATTATACACAAGTATAAACACCATGGGAATGTCTAGCCATTATACTGCTCAGGAAGGAGACGGGTTCTGTGTCCCATAGATGAACATGCTTTGGTCCGAAATGTGCATATCAACCCAAGAAAAAAAGCAAAATACATTGTGAAGATGCTGGCTGAAGCTGGTAAGAGTGTGGCATTATCCACAGTGAAACGAGTACTGTGCCGACATGGGCTGAAAGGCCACTCTGCCAGGAAGAAGCCATCACTCAAAAAGAAACATAAAAAAGCCAGATTACATTTTGCCAATGCACACAAGGACAAAGACCTTAATTTTTGGAGAGTGATCTGACGAAACTAAAATCAAACTGTTTGGCCATAATGACCATCGTTATGTTTGGAGGAAAAAGGGGGAAGCTGGCAAGCCTTAGAACACCATCCCAACTGTGAAATACGGGGGTGGGAGCATCATGTTGTGGGGTTGTTTTGCTGCAGGAGGTATTGGTATACTTCACAAAATAGATGGCATTATGAGGAAAGAACATTATGTGGAAATACTGCTTCCAAAGACATGACATCTTCATTTGGGCTGTTCCAAATTGTTTAAAGGCATAATAATATTAGTGTATGTAAACTTCTGACTTTGAAGAAAGTAATAAAAAAATGTCTAAAAAATATAATACATAGCCAGACACCAGCTTCTGGCAGTGTTCCTGAGGAATCTTAGCCCATTCCTCAGGGGAAAAGGCCTCCAGTTCACTAATATGTTTGGGTTTGCGTGCTGCAACCGCCTGTTTTAAATCCCACCTTGAGACTTTCAGTGGAGTTCAAGTCAGGCGACTTTAATGGCCACTCAAGTATCTTCCAGGACTTCTTCTGAAACCAAACCTTGGTGGACTATGCTTGGGATTATTGTCTGGTTGGAAGGTCCAATTACCAATGCCCAAGCTTTAGACAGCTGTCACCCCGGCAGTTTGCCCCGCCCCCTCCTCCGCCTGCCTGCCGGCCCTGATTACACACACCTGCTCACTGCTCAATTAAGCCATGTGAACTTAAAAACATTCTGTTTACTTGTTTCAGTGCCAGTGTGTTTCTGTCCATGCCAGATCACCAGAGCTCTTCGTCACAGCCACAGTTTTGCCAAAGAATCCACAAGTTTTCGATCCTCTTAGTGACACTTTTGTTAGTAAGTTTTCTTATGATAGCCTTTCTGCTGATACCTTAGTTAACATTTATAGCCCTTTTGTTTTCCTCCTAGGGAGAGATATCTGTTCTTTTCACAGCCATTTTAGGAACTCCAATCACTACGATTGTGATTTATTTTTATTTTCTTAAATTTGATTAGATCCAATCATTTAGATTGTGTTTTGTTTTCAACCACATTCTCGGTTAGGTAAAGATCGCCAATCATTAGGATTGTGCTTTTGAGTTAGTTTCCGTTTTGAAGTGTTTAGAGCTTTGTTTTCCTCCTTTTGGAGAGTTTTCTGTTTTGAGTTTCTGGTGTTAACCATAGTCAGAGTTAATTAGTGATTTTTTGTTTCTTGTTAATAGTTCCGCAGCGTTTCTTTTGAAGTGTGCTGCATTCCCCATTTGTTATAGTTTTTCATAGCCTCACTTTTGTTTTCCCTCAGTAAGAGGATCTTTGTCTTGTGTTTTGCTAATGAGTGCTAATAAAGATTATTAAAAGCCCTCTGCGTCTGAGTCCTCTCTGAACCAGCTTGTCAACAGCATGGGATTTTCTCCCAGGATTCCCTGACACTTGATTGAATCCATTTTTTCCTCCACACGCTAAAGAAGCCCCAGAGCATCACTGTGCCACTGCCATGCTTCACTGTAGACAGGGTGTTCTATGCTTTTCCAGACATACCACTGATCCATTGGCCTGAAAACTTCCAGTTTTGTTGATTTGATATAGGTCAGTAATTAGCTATCTGGGACAAGGGTCGCTTTTTTGAGAAGGGGTTTAATAACGGCTACTTTAAAAGTTTGGGTCACATATCCATTTAATAAGGATATATTAATTGAAATTCATATTAATATAGAGCTGTTGATTAAAGGAATCACATGTTTAAAAGGCAAATTGATAATGCACATTTATACGGGAGAAATTGTCTAACTGTACACCTGGTGCTTCTAAAGCTTTTGTGCTAAAAGATGAATCAGTACCACTATGAGGGAGGAAATGATCATTGTTTTCTATTTGATATTTTATTCACAAAGGAGTTCATAAAGTCGTTTAAATTGTTTAAGTTATCAATGTCAATACCATAAGTTAAAACTAGAGTGATGCCTTAATTTCCTGAGTGAATTGGTTTATTCACATGTTGAGCCAAACCAACTGATTGTAACAGCGAATTAAATGCACAACTAAGACTATCATGGTCAACATCGAGATGGATGTTAAAATCCCCTAAAATTATGATTTTGTTTGTCTTTAGTACTAACTCTAATAGGAATTAAGAGAACTGTAATTTGAACTCTGAATAAGGTGTAGGTGGGCAATAAACTTTGACTATAATAATAGTTTTTTTGCATTTTCCAACTATGATGAGAAAGAATGAGAAAAGGGCTTTCAAAAGATAAATATTCAGGTTTGAACTTTAGTTCCTGATTGTGGACTACTGTCCAATCCAAAGCCACACTGTCATTAACAAGATGCAAGACTCAGAAGGTGTGATACTATAGCCTTTATAAAGTGCCTTATCGTTTGCTCTGTCCCTCTCATTCTCTCTTCAGCCCAGTGAAACATTATGACTTCACTTGCTTTATTGTCTTTGCTTTACTCTCTCAGTGTCCTCACTTTAACTGATAGCTCACTTTCTAGCATCACCACTGCAGCTCCACCAGCAGCCTCAAAGTGCACTTTTCTAAACAGCTTTCAGCCAGGATTTGTGGTCCAGGGTGACTATGTCATAGGTGGGATTTTCCCCCTTCATTATAATGTGAAAATATCAGACCTTAATGGCACCTACAGACCACCACCAATACATTGCAATGGGTGAGTTTCATAGATGATAATGGGAGGATTATACTTACTTTTTCCTGTAAATCATGTCTAGTTTTGCACTGTTAATATAAAATGGAGTAGACTGAATGTGTTTATAATCATTAGAGTTGTAAAAATGATTAGGCTATATTCATCTGTATCGACCACAGATTTGATCCCAGGGCTTTCCGGTGGGCTCAGACTATGAGACTGGCAGTGGAGGAGATAAACCAGAATCCAGTGCTGTTGCCGAATCACACGCTGGGCTACAAAATCTTTGATTCATGTTCATATGCATATCCACTGACAGGACAGAGAGCTGTTTTATCAATGCTGAATGGGGTGAGTGAGGAAAACTCTTCTATGTGCACACATGCCTCGTCACTCCTCGCTGTGATTGGGCCTTCTGGATCTGCTCAGTCTATTGTTGTGTCAAAAATCCTGCAGCCATTTAGGATCCCCACGGTAACAGCAACTTTTTTTTAATGTTCATTTTTAATGACATCACAAAAATGTCATTCTTTTCTCAGTAACACTGCGCTCTGTTTTTACACAGATCAGCTACTTTTCCTCATGTGCATGTTTGTCAGACAGACAGAAATATCCAACCTTCTTCAGAGTAATTCCTAGTGATTACTACCAGGTAAAATGTAAAACATGTGGTCAATTATTGTTTTCAGTAAAAGCTTGACACATTTACTACATCAATATTTCTTTGTTCTGCCAAACTTCCACGGTTTATTTTTTACAGAATACAGGCATAACAAAAAAACAAATCATTATGAAGTTATTGCTTTTCATTTGTTCAAGTTGTTGACGTCTGTGACATGAAACTGTGTGAGTTGATTGTCTTTTTCTGTTGAGCCCAGGTGAAAGCCTTTGCACGGCTGCTGGTGCACTTTAACTGGACTTGGGTGGGGCTGCTGCGAGGAGACAATGATTATGGCCGCTTTGCTGCAAAAGGTTTACTGAGAGAATTACAGGAAACCAAAGTATGTGTAGCATACCAAGAAATGATTCCTCTGCCCTACAATCGCCAGGCGGGACTTAGGATAATGAAGGTATGAAAACACTGTGTGCACCGTTTACTTCAACCTTTAAATGCTGAGTGGTCTGTATTTATATAAAGCATTTTTAGTGTTGATGACCAGTCAAAGCTGCTTTACACTACAGTTTATGTTCACCAATTCACATACATTCACACATTTATACATTGCATCTATGTGGAGCGCATTTTATTGTGTCACACATCTTTCATACCCATTCACACACTGCTGGCACAGTAATGTGAGGTTAAGTGTCTTGTCCAAAGAAACATCAGCATATAGACTCGTGGAGCCGGGAATCAAACCCTCAACCTTTCAGTTGAAAGACGACTCACTTTACCACTGACCAATCACCCCTTTAATGTGTTCTTACCATAATATAAAATAATAACACCCTCTGTAACAGCCCCTAGGGCTGGGTAGAGTGGCAATTTGATGCTATAAAAAAATTAATTAAAGGTCGTACAGCATTAATGAGCTTTTGTTTCTTCTGAAGACCCTTTTGTGTTACTAACACATATTAACACATATATTAAAGCTCATATGTGTGGACACCTACTGTGCTTTCAATCAAAAATGACAAAAGAATCAGAATTGCAAAATGTGATACAATGTCCAGAAAATTAAGAGGGTCATAACACGAGGACGATGAATAGTGTCACAGGTGAAACTATTGGGGCAGAGCATAAAATGTCAATGGTGTGAAAATACAGTGTGTGATGTCAAGAGACAATGTTAGTACCAAAATACAACAAGAAGATGATGAATCATGTAAACAGAAACATGATTTGACTTTGAGAAAAAAGTATTTTTTTCAAAATGAACACCTGAAACATCGGCTTATACTAAGGTCGATACTAGAAATACTAGTTATTTTTCACTGTGTACATCTGAGTTTTTCTTATTGTTACTCTTTTGTCTCCTTGTAAAACCCTGTCATCTACATTATCTGACCCTCTATAAAGGTGATGCGTAGCTCTACTGCAAAAGTGGTGGTGGTATTTGCAGGTGAGGGGGAGATGACACCTTTCTTGAGAGACTACATGACTCAGAACATCACTGGAATCCAGTGGGTGGGGAGTGAAGCCCTAATCACGGCATCAGTCTTTTCAGGGAGAGAGTATTACCCTTACTTGGGAGGAACCATTGGGTTTGGCATCAAAAAAGGTCATATTTCCAGACTGGGTGACTTCCTGCACACAGTAAACCCTAAGAGGTATCCTGACAATGTCCTGGTGCATGAGCTGTGGGAGTCTCTGTATGGTTGCAGTCCTTTTCCATCCTCTGTCACCCAGATGCCGTCCTGCTCAGGGCAGGAGTCTCTGCTGGAACAGCACTCAGCCTACATGAATACATCCAGCCCTAGAGTTGCCTATAATGTATATAAGGCTGCATATGCCATTGCTCATTCCCTGCACAACCTCCTTCTCTGTCAGCCGGGGAGGGGACCTTTCCAGAACAACTCATGTGCTCAGAGCAACAACGTAAACCCTTGGCAGGTACTGTATAATCCACTATTGTTTTACCATTAAAAACTGTGTGCCAAAGCCCAATGGTGGGCCTTGTAATATTGTAATAAATATTAAATATTAGTGTTAAATATTCTACTTTGTCAGTATGTGACATCCAGCTTCCGGCAGCGTCATGGGCGGCAGCCTTCCTCTGTGTCTTGCCTCTTTTATTTACTTTTTAAACTACTTTTCTTATATTTTTCCAGTTTAAATTGCTCGTTAAGTTATTTTGACAGTAGAAAGATGTGGCTTTGCACATTCTTTTTTGTTTTTCTTGCACTTGGGATACTTTTTCCGTGCCAGAGCCCCGTCATGACAGAGGCGAACCTGGGCTTCATTGTTTACACCAGGGATCAGCTAATCGGAGTCCGTATCGCATGGCCGGCAAGAGACATGAAATCCCTGGGGAACACTGTAGGAAATACTGGGGCTGCAGAGCCGGGAGGAGACAGTGGCTAAGAAAGAGGAGATACCATCCGTGCCTTCCTTTTTCAGTTATGGGAAATGTGAGATCACTGGGGAATAAGATGAATGAGTTAACATCACTTTCAAGGAGCGAGAGTGTGTTTCATGAGAGTTCTGTTATGTGCTTCACGGAGACATGGCTACACGACAACATACAGGACTCGATCGTGAGCTTCGCCGACTTTCAGTTGGTGCGGGGGGGACAAGAGTTGGACAAGTGGTGCATTCCTGGACACATCATGGTGAAAGAGTGTGTGTGCAGCCCAGACATCGAACCAGTAAGTCTCCGTCCATATTACCTGCCCAGAGAGTTTTCCCAGGCAGTTATCATTGTTTACATTCCCCCCTCTGCAGTCGTGTCACAAGCTGCTGACAAGAACTCTGCCCACTTTTAAAAAGTTTGTACACTTTAAAACTAGAAAAAATAAAACCCCGGATCTGCTGTATGTCAAGGATACATACAGCTCAACAGCTGGACTTAGAGAATGCATAAATGGATATAACTTTTGCACTGACAATATAATCCCCACCAAAACTGTAAGCTGTCTCCCCAATGATAAACCCTGGTTGACAAAGGACATTAAGGCAGCAACAGGAAGAAGGCTGCATTCAGGAGTGGAGACAAGCAGGAGTTAAAGAAAGTGAAGATCGAGTTGAGGGAGAAGATTGCAGAGGGCAAGGAGTGTTACAGGAGGAGGCTGGAACAAGCTTCAACATAACAACTTGAGGGACGTGTGGAGTGGTATGAGAACCATCACTGGTGATGAAAGGAAGTTCAGCCAGTGGATAGAAGGAGACCTACAGCGGGCCAACAAGTTAAGTTTGATTAACTTGCCCACACTGGATTATAGACTACGTGACATTTGTGAGGCTATACGGAACATCACATTAGACATCATCGGGAGCAGCACAGGAGCACCACAAGGGACTGTCCTTTCTCCTTTCTGTTCACACTCTACACCTCGGACTTCAGCTTCTGCTCACAGTCCTGCCACCTGCAAAAATTCTCTGATGACTGTTATCATGGGCTGCATCAGGAGAGACCAGGAGGCTGAATACAAAAGTGTAATGGACAGGTTTGTGGAGTGGTGTGGACCAAACCACCTCCAACTCAACCTAACAAACGAAGGAATTGGTGGTGGACTTTAGGAAACAGAGGTCCTGTCTGAACCCCGTCTACATTAATGGAACTGACGTGGACATTGTGGATGAGTACAAGTACCTGGGCGTCTACATTGACAATAGACTGGACTGGACAAAAACACTGATGCCTTCTTTAAAAAAAGTCAGAGCCGCCTGTATTTCCTCAGGGGACTCCGATCCGTCGACATCTGCAGAAACATGCTGCTGATGTTCTATCACTCGGTGGTGTCTCGTGTAATATTCTACTCTATAGTGTGCTGGGGCAAGAACAGACTCAGTAAACTCATAAGGAAGGCTAGTTCTGTCCTAGGAGAGGAACTCGAGTCTAGTGGAGGTGTCATAGAGGAGGATGCTGAGGAAACTGCTCAGCATCATGGAAAACACCTCTCACCCCCTGTACGCTACACGAGAGTCCTACAGGAGCACCTTCAGCCATAGACTGAGACTTTTGGACTGAGCTCAATATCAACAACATATTTCAGTATTACAGTTCATTACTATGTGCAATAAATCTCAATTTAATGTGCAATATTTTATTTATTGTATTTCAATATTATTGCCTTTATTATGTCCACTATCATGTGCAATATATCTAGATTACATCATGTAATTTGTGCCACTCTTTCGACACTTATTTTGACACTTTATTTTTACACTTATATTTCACTTTTGATGTTCTTTCATGCAAGCTTATATTGTAATTTTTGTACTTGTTATTATTGTAATTTTTGCAAATTTGGAGCAACCTGGACCTCAAACCACGATAAATATCTCCCATTTACCAAAGTCATGTAGCATGCTGTACATATGATAAACATGTTTTGTATGTTCTAAAAAATCTAAATTAAAAAAAAAATATATATACATATATATGTATGTACATATATATATATATATATATATATATATATATATATATATATATATATATATACATACATAAATATTAATGGAATGTGTTTATGAATATTTTTGTTTATTGTACACACATGATATTTTAATTTCCATGTGATGTGCTAACTTTAATGTTATGTTACAGTTCTACGACTGTACAAATTTAGGATTTTTAGGGGCCTTAAAACCTCAAAACGATGAATGAAAGCTCTGCCAGACAGCATTCTACTGAAAACCTTGTTTAAGTCAATTCAGTGTTTCATTTTGTGCATTCCGTTATTTTTAAGCTGCAACACTACCTCCAGGAAGTGAACTTTCAGATTGCTGGTGAGGAGGTGGACTTTGATGCCAAGGGCGACTCTGTACCCTATTATGATATTATCAACTGGCAGAGAGGCCCACAAGGAAACATTGAATTTGTCAATGTGGGTTTATTTGATGGAACCAAGGCTGTTGGAGAGGAGCTGTTGATCCAGGAGGACGGGATAATGTGGACAGGACATCAGAGTGAGGCAAGCTGCTCACACTATGTTTTTACCTTCATCAGATGCCAACTGTTGAAGTTCTGTAGATTGAGATGGAGGTAAGTCAGGTGGACAAAACAGACTTGATCTGATACAGGGTCATTTGTTTTCATACACAACAGAGATTCAAAGCCCAGCTGGACTCTGATGTGTTTGGTGACCATCTAGCCAGTGTTATTTATCTCATGGAGCTTTCTTTATGGAATGTAAGAGTGAATGGTTATTTGTCTCTGTGTGCTGGACTGGTGACTCGTCCTGGGTCTGACCCCGCCTTTTGTCCTTTGTCAGCTGGGATTGGCTCCAGCTCCCCGCGACCCTCATGTGCAGGATAAAGCAGTAGACAATGAATTAATCTTTCTTCATGACATTAAAGGCTTCTGAAAGAGCTCTCATAGATGTATGTATAAATATATTTAACAGAAACCCCGGGGTTATGGAATAGCTTATGGGATGGAACCCAGTCCTCAGTGTCCAACAAGTTGTTTGATGACTACCTGCATATCTGTAGACTAGACTGACATATTCAGAACAAATATATCTAACCAACATAATACTCAAAACTGTTAAACACAGTTGAGAAACTAGATAACAAATACTTTATTGACAAGTGGTTTTGAGGAATTTTCCATCTGTTAATAGATTAGCCAATAACATTCACCAATATCAGCACATGGTCTCTCCACTCTAGGTGCCAGTGTCTGTGTGCAGTGCCAGTTGTCTTCCAGGCTTCCGGAAGGCTGTCCGTCGTGGGGAGCCTATCTGCTGCTTTGACTGTGTACCATGTGACAGTGGCAAAATTAGCAATCAGACAAGTGAGTTTGATCTGAACAATAAAATATCAAAGCAAATCCATTCTTACAATTGTAGTACAGAAATAATGCAATACTGAAAATTATTCATACTTTCTTCCCTTAGACTCAGTAGATTGTACAATTTGTCCTGAGGACTTCTGGTCAAACAACGACAGAACAGCCTGCATCTCCAAGAAAGTGGAGTACTTGACCTTCGATTCATTGGGAATAGCCCTGACAGTGATGTCTGTGGTGGGCGCCTGCTTCACTCTGGCTGTCTGTGGAGTCTTCTTCTGTCACAGACACACAGCCATCGTCCGTGTGAATAACTCTGAGCTCAGTTTCTTCATACTGTTTGCACTGACTCTGTGTTTCTTGTGTTCTCTGCTTTTCATTGGAAAGCCAACATATTGGTCCTGCATGCTGCGCCACACTGCCTTTAGTATCACATTTTCACTGTGTATTTCCTGCATCCTGGGGAAGACCCTGGTGGTACTGGCTGCATTCACTGCCACCAGGCCAGGGCACAACATCATGAAGTGGCTGGGGCCTAAGCAGCAGAGGACCATCATCTCCAGCTGCACTCTGGTTCAGGTGGTTATCTGTGCTGCCTGGCTCTTTGATGTTCCACCGTTTCCATCCAGAAATACACAATATGAACATTCAAAGATCATACTGGAGTGTAGTGTAGGCTCTAGCCTGGCATTCTGGTGTGTTCTTGGATATATTGGTCTGCAGGCCTGTCTGTGCTTTGTATTGGCTTTTCTGGCCCGAAAATTGCCGGGGAACTTCAACGAGGCCAAGTTCATCACATTCAGCATGCTGATCTTCTGTGCTGTGTGGCTAGCATTCATCCCTGCTTATATCAGCTCCCCTGGAAATTATGCAGATGCAGTTGAGTCATTTGCCATCTTGGCCTCCAGCTTTGGCTTATTGTTCTGTCTGTTTGCTTCAAAGAGTTACATTATTTTACTGAAGCCTGAAAAGAATACAAAACAGCACCTGATGGGGAAAGAAAAGAAATGATGAAACCCAAATTAACCCAAAGCTATTGAATCAGTAGGAAGTGGATTTATAGATTTCTTTCAGTGACTTATGGATAACTAACCATTAAAAAACAACAACAAAAAACAAATGTAATCAATGTTGTTTTGATATTGATTTATTTACAGGATATGAATCTGTAGTGACAAGTTTGCGGAATTGATCCAAATCACAAGGTACATTATCTCGAGACACTTTACATCGTAAGACAGACTACTCACAATATTACAGTCATATTATAATTAGAATTACATTATGTTATATGAGAATGCCACATTGTACACATAATGGGGGTGGAGTGGCTCAGTGGTTAAGACCGGTACCCTGTGTGCGAATGACATCATGGTCGCAATGGTCGCAAGTTTGAATCCACCCCTGGCTGATGTACTCAATTCCATTGTAAGTAGCTTTCGATAAAAACGAAAGCCACCACTGTGGCAAAGTGGTGGTAGGTGAGAGGAAACCAACAACGCCACCTCAGGGAATTACACCCCTAGGAAATAACTAAATAATATAAGTAATTTATGTCTGGGCACTGCCATTACGCGTGGTTGCTGATTGAATTTCTCTGGTGATTTCAGGGCACTGGCAAAGAATGTGGATCACATACCCCAACTTGCCACACAACCAATGTGTGCTTGAGACAACATGTGCTTTGCAAATGTGAGCTTTTATGAGTTATTCTATTCAGGGGTATGAATACATTTAAGATTGCATAAGTCATTGAAAGTAGGATATAATTGTGAATTTGGGTAAAATCTTTTTTTGCAAATAAACCTATAATGCAACTCTGTATGCAATTGATTGATTGATATATTTATAATGTTGATGTGGCAAACACTGAAACGGAGGCGGTGCAGACGAAGGAAGTGAGGAGGGCTAAGTGCGTTCGGTCTCTCCTCAACAAGATGGGTTAGCTAAGACTGCGGATTACATTGAGCCATATGGAGTACTGTGCCATGATAATGACGGAGACATGGCTGGACTCAAATACCAGATGATACTTTCGAGTTAGCCGGCCGCATTATTTACTGAGCAGACCGCAACATCAACTCTGGTAAGAGTAGAGGTGGGACTGTGCATCTACATAAGCAACAGATGGTGCACCAACACCAGAACTATTGAAACACACTGCTCTCTAGGCATCTAATACCTGATGCTGAGTTGCCAACCCTTCTACCTACTGAGGGAAATCACATCAGTCTTAATAGTGGCTGTCATACATTCCACCACAGGCCAATGCCGATTACAACTAGCGTTGGACAGACTGAAGAACAGTTTTTTTAACAAGCAGTAAATGTTTGAAACCCACTCCTTCATAGATACTGTCACCACAATAATTTAAAGTCTAAGAATTTCTTTCACTGTTTTTATCATAGTTTTTTAAGAAAATGTGTACATAGTCTTCAGCCATTGTCCATGTTATTGTCCATTGTGTTTATTTGCATTTTTGTATCACCATCACATCGTCTTGCAGCTGAACAAGACAAGTCTTAACAAACATTTGCAGACAAAACAAATGGACATTCATGTAAGACTGTGGGATGGAGCAGAAGTCATTAGTCATAACAGAAGTCATAACATTACAACAAAGATTCATTCTACTTTAAGTTCAAGATTTTGCACATTTCATGTTTTAATAAGTGCACTGAATTTTCATTTATTTTTATATGTTGATACAACACACGCTATATTGCCAAAAGAGTTATTATAGTGTAGAAACTTTGATTTGGGAAATCAGGAAAGTGTATTCCTAGCCCTAAAGCATTTTTTTGTTCTCCATTTCTCTTGCTGTAAGTGTTGCGATTAAAACATGACAGAGTATATCAAGATGTGTCTGTGGTTTGAATTAGAGGCACCAATTTTCAGTCTTGGAAATTCAATGAAAGGTTATGGAGAAGTCATTGAAATGTCATGGAAAACTATTGTTAAAAAAGTATACGAACCCTGTGAAAGCCTAAGGTGATTGAGGCTGCTTTTGGGTGGTGGTGTCTCTATCTTGTGTGCTGTGTTGTCCTGAGCACCCATTGATCTTCATTCTGGCATGTGTGTGTGTGTGTGAGTGGGACTGTGTGCAGGTGTGAATCAGGGTGACCCACTTGGGCTCTCCTCACCACAGGTAAGCCTCAGCCCTAAATTACCCTTGCCCTATTTTAGCTATCATATGGTGTTTGAATGGAATTAAGATTTCTGTTGGATGGAACCACTAGTTCCTGATTGTGGACTACTGTCCAATCCAAAGCCACACTGTCAATAATAAGATGCAAGACTCAGAAGGTGTGATACTGTAGACTTTATAAAGTGACTTATCGTTTCCTCTGTCCCTCTCATTCTCTACTAATCCCAGTGAAACATTATGACTCCACTTCACGCTTTATTTTCTTTGCTTTACTCTATCAGTGTCCTCACTTTGACTGATAGCTCACTTTCCAGCATCACAAATGCAGCTCCACCAGCAGCATCTAAGTGCACTCTTCTAAACAGCTTCCAGCCAGGATTTTTTGTCCAGGGTGACTATGTCATTGGTGGGATTTTCCCCCTTCATTTTAATCTGAAAAAACCAGACCTTAATGGCACCTACAGACCACCACCAATAAATTGCAATGGGTGAGTTTCATAGATGATAGTGGGAGGATTATACTTTTCCCTGCAAGTGATTAATTATATTAATTTTGCACTCTTAATATAAAATGTAGTAGACTGAAATTGTTTATAATCAAAAGAGTTTTTATATTAACAGACTACATTCATCTGTATCAGCCACAGACTTTATCCCAGGGCTTTCCGGTGGGCTCAGACTATGAGACTGGCAGTGGAGGAGATAAACCAAAATCCAGCGCTGTTGCCGAATCACACTCTGGGCTACACAATCTTTGATTCATGTGGATATCCACTGACAGGAAAGAGAGCTGTTTTATCGATGCTGAATTGGGTGAGTGAGGAAAACTCTTCTATGTGCACAAATGCCTCGTCACTCCTTGCTGTGATTGGGGCTTCTGGATCTGCTCAGTCTATTGTTTTGTCAAGAATCCTGCAGCCATTCAGGATCCCCATGGTAACATACTTTTATTTATGTCAATCATCACAAAAAAATGTATTCTTCTCTCAGTAACACTGCACTCTGTTTTTACACAGATCAGCTACTCTTCTTCATGTGCATGTTTGTCAGACAGACAAAAATATCCAACCTTCTTCAGAGTAATTCCTAGTGATGACTACCAGGTAAAATGTAAAGCATGTGGTCAGTTATTGTTTTCAGTCAAAGCTCGACATATTTACTACTCTGTCATCGGAAATAATAATTACAACTACTTTTAAAGCTTTAAACTGTAAAATTAAATCTATGAATAAACACTGGAACACTGAGAAATGGATTTAAATGTATAAGTTTTCCTCTTTCTTTTACTCTATCTTCTTTTCAGGTTTGGCAATTATTATAATATTATATGGTCAGATGACAATCATCAGTATATTAAAATGTTCGTGTATTGTTATAATCTTAATTATTGATATTTGTCTTTTTCATTGTTAGTCTTCCTGCTTGTTTTAGAGTCATAGAAACCATTGCACTGCTTACATTTTATTTAGATGGAACGTTGCTTATATGTATTGTCCCTAACAAATTATACATCGATATATGTTCTACCACACTTTCATGCTTTATCGTTAACAGAATACAGCCATGCTATAACAGGACACAAAACCAAATAATTTATGAAGATATTACTTTGCATTTGTTCAAGTTTTTCATGTCTGTGATATGAAACTGGGTGAGATGATTGTTTTTTTTTCTGTTGAGTCCAGGTGAAAGCCATTGCACAGCTGCTGGTGCACTTTAACTGGACTTGGGTGGGGCTGCTGCGAGGAGACCATGATTATGGCCGCTTTGCAGCAAAAGGTTTACTGAGAGAATTACAGAAAACCAAAGTATGTGTAGCGTACCAAGAAATGATTCCTATGCTCTATACTCGCCAGGGGGGACTTAGGATAATGAAGGTATGAAAACACTGAGGGCACTACTGACTTCTTCTCTGCTTTAAACTACAGTTTTTGTCATTCACCCATTCACATGCATACACTGCATCTATGTGGAGCACATTTTTTCTTTCATACCCATTCACACACTGCTTGCACAATCATGTGAGGTTAAGTGTCTTGCCCAAAAAAGCATCAGCATGTAGACTCTTGGAGCTGGGAATCAAACCCTCAACCTTTAATTTGAAAGACAACTCGCTCTACCACTGACCCTCTTTAATATGTTTTTAGCTTGTTGTTTAAGATAACATAATAACACCCTCTGAATCTCTAGGGGCAGGCTACAGTGGTGATTTGATGCTATAAAAAACGTGCTGCCAACACATTAACACGTAGAGCCTTTAAATCTACTTTTGTGGACCTACTGTCATTAACTTTGGAGACTCAAGGAGAAAACTGTATTGTTGTCTCACTTTCATCCATTTATCTCATGTGGCCCTTATTAGATCCAGAGAGGAGACGAAGAGAGTAATGGTGTGAATTCTGACTCTCTGAATGTATAAAAAATAAAACCTTTACTTAAGAACATCACTTAACTAAGTCCACAATAAGTCAGTACATGTGCCTACAATCAAAAATGACAAAAGGATCAGAATTGTAAAACATGAGACAATGTGCAGAAAATGAAGAGGGTCATAACAAGAGGAAGATTAATAATGTCACAGGTGAAATCATTGAGGCACAGCATAAAATCTCAATGGTGGGAAAATACAGGGTGTGAAATACAAAATACAACAGGAAATCATGAATCATGTAAACAAAAACATGACTTCACTTGTTTTCTTCAAAATATCGACTCATACTAAGGTCGATAGTAGAAATACTAGTTATTTTTCAACGTGTACATCTGAGTTTTTTCTTATTGTCACTTTGATTTTGTCTCTGTGTAAAACTCTGTGATCTACATTATCTGACCCTCTGTAAAGGTGATGCGTAGCTCTACTGCAAAAGTGGTGGTCGTATTTGCAGGTGAGGGGGAGATGACACCTTTCTTGAGAGACTACATAACTCAGAACAGCACTGGAATCCAGTGGGTGGGGAGTGAAGCCTTGGTCACAGCATCAGTCTTTTCAGGGAGAGAGTATTACCCTTACTTGGGAGGAACCATTGGGTTTGGCATCAGAAAAGGTCATATCTCCAGACTGAGTGACTTCCTGCAGACAGTAAACCCTAAGAGATATCCTGACAATGTCCTGGTGCATGAGCTGTGGGAGTCTCTGTATGGTTGCAGTCCTTTTCCATCCTCTGTCACCCAGATGCCGCCCTGCTCAGGGCAGGAGACTCTGCTGGAACAGCACTCAGCCTACATGAATACATCCAGCCCGAGAGTTGCCTATAATGTATATAAGGCAGTATATGCCATTGCTCATTCCCTGCACAACCTCCTTCTCTGTCAGCCAGGGAGGGGACCTTTCCAGAACAACTCATGTGCTCAGAGCAACAACATACACCCTTGGCAGGTACTGTATAATCCACTATGTCTTTACCATTATAAACTGTGGGTCAAAGCCCAATGGTTGGCCTTGTATTCAGTAGGTGGACCTCAGACCAAAATCACTATCTCCCATTTACCAAAGTCATGTAGCACACTGTACATATGGCAAACATACTTTCTGTGTTGCATCTCTATTCTAAATTTTTCTAAATGACACATATTTCATATATTTCATATACATATTAAACATATTTTATGAATATTTTTAAATTGTTTATTGTTCCATTGTTGACACAGCAGGATATTTTCATATATCAATTTCCATGTGATGTGTTCACTGTAACGTTATGTTACATTTCTACCACTTTACAAATTTGGGCTGTGATTTTAAGGGGCCTTAAACGTCAACACACTGGGAAGCTCTGCAAGACAGCATTTTACTGCAACACTTGTTAAGGGCAATTCAGTGTTTCATTTTGTGCATTTCTTAATTTTCAAGCTGCAACACTACCTCCAGGAAGTGAACTTTCAGATTGCTGGTGAGGAGGTGGACTTTGATGCCAAGGGCGACTCTGTACCCTATTATGATATTATCAACTGGCAGAGAGGCCCAGAAGGAAACATTGAATTTGTCAATGTGGGTTTGTTTGATGGAACCAAGGCTGTTGGAGAGGAGCTGTTAATCCAGGAGGACGGGATAATGTGGGCAGGACATCAGAGTGAGGCAAGCTGCTCACACTGTGTTTTTACCTTCATCAGATGCCAACTGTTGAAGTTCTGTAGATTGAGATGGAGGTAAGTCAGGTGGACAGAGCAGACTGGATCTGATATAGGGACAATTGTTTTCATACACAACAAAGATTCAAAGCACAGCTGGACTATGATGTGTTTGGTGACCTTCTATCCAGTGTTGTCCTCATGGATCTTTCTTTATAGAATGTGAGAATGAATGGTTGTTTGTCTCTGTATGCTGGACTGGTGACCCGCCCTGGGTCTGACTCCACCTTTTGTCCTATGTCACCTGGGATTGGCTCCAGCTCCCCATGAACCTCATGTGCAGGATAAAGCGGTAGACAATGAATGAATCTTTCTTCATGATATTTAAAGCTTCTGAAAGAGCGCGCACATATTTACAGATAAATATATTTAACAGAACCACAGGTTATGGCTTAGCTTATGGGCAGGAAACCAGTCCTCGGTGTCCATTGTAACCATGTGATGATCAAAAAGTTATTTGATGACTAACATCATACCTGTAGTCTAGACTGACATCTTCAGGCCAAAAATACGTATCTAACCAACATAAAACACTGTTGAACACAGTTGAGAAACTAGAAGTAACAAATACTTTATTGACTTTGACAAGTGGTTTTGAGGAATTGGCCATCTCTTAATAGATTAACCAATAACATTTAACAATATCAAAACATGGTCTCTCCACTCTAGGTGCCAGTATCTGTGTGCAGTGCCAGTTGTCTTCCAGGTTTCCGGAAGGCTGTCCGTCGTGGGGAGCCTATCTGCTGCTTTGACTGTGTACCATGTGACAGTGGCAAAATTAGCAATCAGACAAGTGAGTTTGATCTGAACAATGAAATGTCAAAGCAAATCCATTGCATTGTAATGGATTGTAATGAAATACTAAATTGTTTATACTTTCTTCCCTTTAGATTCAGTAGATTGTGCAATTTGTCCTGAGGACTTCTGGTCAAACAACGACAGAACAGCCTGTATCTCCAAGAAAGTGGAGTACTTGACCTTCGATTCATTGGGAATAGCCCTGACAGTGATGTCTGTGGTGGGCGCCTGCTTCACTCTGGCCGTCTGTGGAGTCTTCTTCTGTCACAGACACACAGCCATCGTCCGTGTGAATAACTCTGAGCTCAGTTTCTTCATACTGTTTGCACTGACTCTGTGTTTCCTGTGTTCTCTGCTTTTCATTGGAAAGCCAACATATTGGTCCTGCATGCTGCGCCACACTGCCTTTAGCATCACATTTTCACTGTGTATTTCCTGCATCCTGGGGAAGACCCTGGTGGTACTGGCTGCATTCACTGCCACCAGGCCAGGGCATAACATCATGAAGTGGCTGGGGCCTAAGCAGCAGCGGACCATCATATCTAGCTGCACTCTGATTCAGGTGGTTATCTGCGCTGCCTGGCTCATTGATGTTCCACCGTTTCCATCCAGAAATACACAATATGAACATTCAAAGATCATACTGGAGTGTAGTGTGGGCTCTAGCCTGGCATTCTGGTGTGTTCTTGGATATATTGGTCTGCAGGCCTGTCTGTGCTTTGTATTGGCTTTTCTGGCCCGAAAGTTGCCGGGAAACTTCAACGAGGCCAAGTTCATCACATTCAGCATGCTGATCTTCTGTGCTGTGTGGCTAGCATTCATCCCTGCTTATATCAGCTCCCCTGGAAATTATGCAGATGCAGTTGAGTCATTTGCCATCTTGGCCTCCAGCTTTAGCTTATTGTTCTGCCTGTTTGCTCCAAAGAGTTTCATTATTTTACTGAAGCCTGAAAAGAATTCAAAACAGCACCTGATGGGGAAAGAAAAGAAATGATGAAACACAAATTAACCCAACACTATTGAGTTAGTAGCAGTTGCTCTAAAGAGCTACATTATTTTACTGAAGCCTGAAAAGAACACAGCATCGATGGGGAAAGAAAAAAAAAACATCAAACACAAATGAACTCAAAGCTATTGAATCAGTAGCAAATGGACTTTAGATTTTTTTCTGTGACTTATGGAGAACCAACCATTAAAACACTTTTAATCAATGTTTTTTTGATATTGATATTTCTTTACAGATATGACTCTGTAGTGTTCTAAATTGATCCAAATCACAAGGTACATTATCTCAAGACACTTTACATAGTAAGACAGAATCCTCACAATATTATCGAAAAGTCTTTTTCAGTAACAATAAATACACTAAAGAAGCTAGTACAAGATCAAAAATTAGTGTAGTCAATTCTAGCTAATGTACACTACAGTTTTGCTATTCACCCATTCACTCACTCTTTCATTCTGCACATCTTTCATACCTATTCACAACCTTACTGGCACAGCCCTCAGGGGCAATGTGGGTTTAAGTTTCTTGCCCATGTAGACTAGAGTCGGAAATCAAACCCACAACCTTCCAGTTCAAAGATGACTCACTTTACCCCTGCACATCATGAAAATTGTCAGATGGTTGTTGGGGATCAGCTCATTCAAGATGGAGTCCTAAACATCTTGGATGGATACCACATGGCCCTTTGCTCAAAGACAAAGAGGGTCATAAAACTCAGTCTCTAAAGATCCCTTATCTTCCATCAGTTGGAAACCTACCTCAGGTGTCACTTTGTGACATGTGACCCCGTGTAACAAACAGAACAAAGCCAGGCTTCCCCTCCTTTCTCTTCTCTTCTCTATCTCACCGGAGGACACAGACTCCTCTGCTCTCCCCTGTCCTTCTGGGTGCACAGACCTCTACTCTTCAACTGAAGATCCTTCAGCACAGAGCTAAACAAGCTTCCAGCAGCAAGAGAACCCTCTCTACTGATCTTCGAGCTGGCCCGCTCATAGCAGCCTGCTATCCTCCCATCAGAGGCAGCGACACCATAGCCTACCTAAGAATCAAGCAAGGATCCAGAGCCAGGCCAACTTCAACTAGCTAACTTTGTAAGGAGGAACCCGAGCAACAGACACCAGAAACACAGTCAACCATCTACCGTTCCTGGACCAACAGACAACACATCAAACGGACACTTTTGCATCTTTTAAGGACTTGGTAACGTAACTGGGCCTAGCAAAGCATCACACTACTTGGCTAAGCATAGACAAAATGTTGTATTGAGCTTACTTGCTCAGACAAAGTGTCGTTGTAATGCCTAGATTTAGGTTAATATGATGTTAGTGATGTCCATGCTTCTTAGCTTTCAGCTCTAGATGTACATGCTTCTAACCTCTCATCTAAACCTGGCATCTCAGTTTACAAAAGTGGTTAAAGCCCACATAGACCGGAAGCTCCAATTAACGCTGCGTTTCAGAACAAACAGTTCAGCCACTGCTGAGAAAATAGTGTTGTATTGTTTTCCTGGGCTCTGCTAAGCGGATCGGCACTTCCTTAATTTGATGTCGTCATCAAAAATCCTCACCACTCCTCTCACCACCGTAGCGCCTCCTGGTGCGGGCACTAGTCCGGGCACATCCGGTTGCGTACATTCAACCGCAGAAGAAGAAGAACTACTCTCGTTGTAGCTGCTGAGATGCAGAGCATCCACCGTGCCAGAGGGGGAGCTGTGTATCTGAGAGCTGGCCTATCTATTACGTCACTTCCAGGTACCTGGCCAATCACAGGACAGTGGGAAAGCTCTCGTTGGCTGGCCAATCACAATACAGTCCACATTCTAGGGGTGTGGTTTTGGTCTGAAACAGCGCAGCAGACGAGAGCGTCAGTGAGGAGATATTTTGATCGGCTGCAGCGATTAGGAGGTTTTTAATCATGAAAACAAGTTAATATATTTAAGTAGACCTCCATAACTAACATATATGTGTGATACAAGCATTCTATGTCACCTTTAACAAATACACACAGAAGCCATGTGGTCAAGAAGCCATCTTGATTCTGCCATCCTGCTGTAGTTTATTTGTCAACCGCCATCTTGATTTGTAGTCCACCTCTATCTGACTTGACCATTTGACCTGTACACACACAGACTCTCTCTCCCTCTCTTTCACACACACACACACACACACTGTATATAATTACATTTAGTAGATATTCTTGTTTCAATCTTTGATGTCTTTTCAATAAATGTTTTCTAAAATATAGTGATGGAGTCATGAACACTGACCTTAACTGAAGCAAGTGAGGCCTGCAGTTCTTTAAATGTCGTTCTGGGTTCTTTTGTGACCTCTTAGATGAGTCGTTGCTGTGCTATTGGGGTAATTCTTGTCGACTGGCCACTCATGGGAAGGTTGCCCACTGTTCCATGTCTTCTCCATTTGTGAATAATGGCCCTCACCATGGTTCTCTGGAGTCCCGAAGCTTTAGAAAGGTAACCTTTTCCAGACAAATAGATATCAATTACTTTGTTTCTCATTTGTTCCTGAATTGCTTTAGATCGCAGCATGGACGGCCTCCTTCTAAAGACTGTAACCCACCAGACTGTCCCCATTTCCATGCTGCTCTCTGGCAACCATCATGAGAGTGTGCAGTTCCACATCCTGCAGTCTCCTCACCATCCACTTCTCCTGGGGTTCCCCTGGCTCCGTCGTCATAACCCCCACCTCAACTGGGCCACTGGGGCTATCCTAGGCTGGAGCGCATCCTGTCACCAGGTTTGCCTGAAGCAAGCCGCTGCACCCGAGCCGGCCACCAGTTCCAGTTCCGCACCAGATGTGTCGGGGGTCCCTGTTGAATAGCTGGACTTCAGGGAGGTATTTAGCAAGACCAAGGCTACCTCTCTTCCACCACATAGACCTTATGACTGCGGCATCGACCTCCAAGCCGGTGTTGTTCCACCTAGAGGCTGCCTGTATTCCTTATCTGAACCCAAGAGAGAGGCGATGGACAACTATATTAATGACTCTCTGGCGGTGGGCATCATCCGCCCCTCCTCGTCCCGGCCCCCACTTCGCCTCGGTTACCCGGAAGGAGTTCTGCTCACTCCTGGGGGCCACCGTCAGCCTGTCCGCAGGATACCACCCTCAGTCCAGCAGCCAAACGGAGCGAAAGCACCAGGAGATGGAGACGGGTCTTCGCTGCACGACACCTCAGCACCCATCGTCCTGGTCTGAACGGCTCTTGTGGGTGGAATACGCCCACAACACTCTGACCAGTTCTGCTATGGGCCTGTCCTCCTTCCAGTGCTCCTACGGCTTCCAGCCGCCTTTGTTCCCGGCTCTTGAAAGGGAGGCTTCCTGCCCCTTGCTCCAGGCTTTCATTCGCCGATGTCGTCAGACCTGGGTCCAGGCTCGGGCCGCCCTCCTCCGAGCCGCTAGCCACTACGCATCTGCCTCCAACCATCGCCGCTCTAACAAATTAACAAATTTTTGTAGTTGTAATAACAGTTAGTGTTTTTAATAGCAGTATTTGGACATTTTTCCATGGATAAATCCATTATTTTTATATGTAGGCATGCTAAATACATTTCTGAGGTGTAACATGGAAAAAGAAATTTTACACTTTTTACAATTTTACAATTTTGATCTAATTTTAATCAGAATTACTGTTAAATATTACTCCTTGCATTGCTTTTTTTAGGATAAACCTTTTAATTTGTGGGTGGACATATTAAATTAACATTGAAAATCTGTTAAATATAGGTCATTAATTAGCTATCTGGGTCAAGGGTCGCTTTTTAAAGAAGGTGTTTAATAACAGTTACTTTAAAACTTTGGGTCACATATTCAGTTAATAAGGATATATTAATTATTAATGAATTAATTTCCTGAGTGAGTGAGTAAACCAATTAATTGAAACAGCTAATTAAATGCACAACTAAGACTATCACGGTCAACATCTAGATGGATGTTGAAATCCCCTAAAATTACTACTTTATTTGTCTTTAGTACTGTCACTCCGGCAGTTTGCCCCGCCCCCTCCTCTGCCGGCCCTGATTACACACACCTGCTGACAATTAGTGGCAGAGAGTGGGTGGAACGCAACGGTGCTCTACGACATCTTCCTGAAGGGGCTGGCAAAACCGATCCAGGAGCAGCTGGTGCCGCTGGACTTGCCAACGAGCCTGGACGCCCTAATCGCCCTGGCCATCCAGACAGACAACAGACTCCACGAGCTCAGGCAGCGTGACGACCGACCACTGCGCTCCGCAGCGCCGTCTGGGCTGGCGCCCCTCCGATTGCCTCTCGAGCAGCCTCGATACCCCAGGGAGGGAGCGGGAGACCATGGGCAGAAATATCAATGGACTTTGTCACGGGGCTCCTGGTCTCCCAAGGTAACACCACCGTCCTCACGGTGGTGGATAGATTCTCCAAAATGGTCAGATTCATAGCCCTGCCAAAATTACCTACAGCCAAAGAAACTGCTGAAATTATGACTAACCACGTCTTCAGGATTCATGGATCCCCCAAGGACATTGTTCCAGACCGGGGCCCCAGTTCGTATCACGGTTCTGGAGGGAGTTTTGCCGGCTCATCGGAGCCACAGCCAGCCTGACCTCCGGATACCATCTGGAGGCTAACGGCCAGACGGAGCGCCTGAACCAACAGCTGGAGGCCGGCCTCCAATGCCTCGTTTCACAGAACCCCTCATCCTGGAGTAAACACCTGGTCTGGGTAGTAACTCATTGCCCACCTCAGCCACAGGTATGACACCTTTCAAATGTGTCTATGGTCATGAGCCCCCTGTTTTTACCAACCAGGAACCTGAAGTCTCGGTGCCCTCTGCCCACGCCATGGTTCGCCGCTGCCGCCGCATCTGGGCTGCCGCCCGGCAGGTGTTGGTCCGCCAGGGGGATCGGGTCAAAAAAGCTGCGGACCGTAGGAGACGGCCCGCCCCCACCTACCAGCCAGGGCAGAAAGTGTGGCTGTCTGCCAGAAACCTCCATCTGCGGGTCCCCTCCCGGAAGCTGGCACCACGGTTTGTGGGGCCATTCCCAGTCTCCAAGGTCATCGGCCCCGCAGCAGTTCGCCTGCGCCTGCCCCGGTCCCTCCGAGTCCACCCCACGTTCCATGTCAGCCAGGTCAAGCCGGCCAAGGAGAGCTCCATGGTCCCACCCTCCCCGGCCCCTCCTTCGCCGGAAGTGATAGACGGAGGTCCAGTCTACAAGGTCAAGCAGCTGCTTGCGGTCCGAAGCAGGGGCCGGGGCAGGCAGTACCTGGTGGACTGGGAGGGATACAGTGGGTCCCGTCCCGGTTCATCTTGGACCCTAGCCTCATTAAAGACTTCCACAAAGAGCAGCCTGGGCCGTCATGAGTCGGCCCTTCAAGAGGGGGTACTGTCACTCCGGCAGTTTGCCCCGCCCCCTCCTCTGCCGGCCTGCCTGCCCTGATTACACACACCTGCTGACAATTAAGCCATGTGGACTTTAAAAACTCTCTGTTCCCCTGTGTCAGCGCCAGTGTGTTTTCGCCCATGCTTGATCACCCAAGCTCCTCGTCACAGCCACAGATGCCACAAGTTTTTGATCCTCTTTGTGAGCGACGCTTTTCCTTTGTAAGTTTTCTTAGCATAGCCTGTAATTTAATACCTTAGTTAAGATTTATAGCCCCTTTTGTTTTCCTCCTTAGGAGAGATTTTCTGTTTGTTCATTTTCAGAGCTTTTTAGGAAACTCCAATCACTAGTATTGTGACTTACGTTTTATTAGTTAGACTGAGTAGATCCAATCATTTAGATTGCGTTTTGTGTTTGACCTCGTTCTTAGCTAGTTATAGATCGCCAATCAGTAGGATTGTGCTTTGAGTTTGTTTTCTTTTTGAAGTGCTTAGAGCCTTGCTTTTCCTCCGTTTGGAGATTTTTCTGTTTAAGTTTTTCATGGAAACCATAGTCTGAGTTTGTTTCCTCTTCAGAGTGATTTTTTGTTTCCGCGTTTATAGTTCCGCAACTTTACTTTTGAAAAGCGTTGTGCTCCCCATTGGTTATAGTTTTTCATAGCCACGCTTTGTTTTCCCTCAGTAAGAGGATCTGCCTTGTGTTTTGTTAAGAGTGCCAATAAAGACAATTAAAAGGCCTCTGCGCCTGAGTCCTCGCTGTTCCGTCTTGTCAAGTACTAACTCAGATAGGAATTCAGAGAACTCTAATAGGAACTCTAAATAAGGTGCAGGTGAACGATAAACTTTGACTATGAGAATAGTTTTTTGCAGAAAGAATGAGAATAGGACTTTCAAAATATAAATATTTAGTTTTGAACTTTAGTTCCTGATTGTGGACTACTGTCCAATCCAAAGCAACACTGTCATTAATAAGATGCAAGACTCAGAAGGTGTGATACTTTAGCCTTTATAAAGTGCCTTATAATTTCCTCTGTCCCTCTCATTCTCTCCTCCCAGTGAAACATTATGACTTCACTTGCTTTATTTTCTTTGCTTTACTCACTCAGTGTCCTCACTTTAACTGATAGCTCACTTTCAAGCATCACCACTGCAGCTCCACCAGCAGCCTCAAAGTGCGCTCTTCTAAACAGCTTCCAGCCAGGATTTTTTGTCCAGGGTGACTATGTCATTGGTGGGATTTTCCCCCTTCATTATAATGTGAAAATGCCAGACCTTAACGGTACCTACAGACCACCACCAATAAATTGCAATGGGTGAGTTTCATAGATGATTGTGGGAGGATTATACTTACTTTTTCCTGTAAACTATGTCTAATTGTGCACTCATAATATATAATTGAGTAGACCGAATGTGTTGAATTAAGTTTTTAAATGAACAGACAGCATTCATCTGTATCGACAGATTTGATCCCAGGGCTTTCCGGTGGGCTCAGACTATGAGACTGGCAGTGGAGGAGATAAACCAGAATCCAATGCTGCTGCTGAATCACACTCTGGGCTACAAAATCTTTGATTCATGTGCATATCCACTGACAGGACAGAGAGCTGTTTTATCGATGCTGAATGGGGTGAGTGAGGAAAACTCTACTTTGTGCACAAATGCCTCATCAATCCTCGCTGTGATTGGGGCTTCTGGATCTGCTCAGTCTATCGTTGTGTCAAGAATCCTGCAGCCATTCAAGATCCCCATGGTAACAGTAACTTTTATTTACGTCAATGATCACAAAAATGTCATTCGTTTCTCAGTAACACTGCACTCTGTTTTTACACAGATCAGCTACTTTTCTTCATGTGCATGTTTGTCAGACAGACAAAAATATCCAACCTTCTTCAGAGTAATTCCTAGTGATGACTACCAGGTAAAATGTAAAACATGTGGTCAGTTATTGTTTTCAGTCAAAGCTCGACACGTTTACTACTCTCATCAGAAATAATTATTTCAACTTTAAACTGTAAAATTAAAACTTTGAATAAAAAAGAGGCAAATCTTTGAGGTAAAACACTGAGAAATGGATTTAAATTTGTATTCTTTCTTAAATTAGTTAGTGTTCTTTTCAGCTTTGATTTTTGTAATAATCACTGATGATAATCACCAGTATATTTATATTTTTGTTTGTTACAATCTTTTTTATTGATGTTTGTCGATGTTTTTCACTGTTAGTCTGTCTGCTTGTTTTAGAGTCTTTTATATATATACAGCACTGCGTACATTTTATTTAAATGAAACCATGCTTATAGATGTTCCCTATCAAATAGTTCATCAAAATGTCTTTGTTCTGCCGAAATTCCATGCTTTATCGTTTACTGAATGCGGGCATGTTATAGCAGGGCACAAAACCAAACCATTTATGAAAATATTGCTTTTCATTTTTTCATGATTTTGATGTCTGATATGAAACTGGGTGAGTTGATTGTCTTTTTCTGTTGAGCCCAGGTGAAAGCCTTTGCACAGCTGCTGGTGCACTTTAACTGGACCTGGGTGGGGCTGCTGCGAGAAGACAATGATTATGGCCGTTTTGCTGCAAAAGGTTTACTTAGAGAATTACAGGAAACCAAAGTATGTGTAGCGTACCAAGAAAGGATTCCTTTGCTCTACACTCGCCAGGTGGGACTAAGGATAATGAAGGTATGAAAATGCTGTGTTTAATGTAGTATGGTAACACTTTATATTAGGGAACACATATTCACCATTTACTACGTGCTTACTAACATATAAGTAGCATACTAGCTCTTTATTAGTAATTATACACATATTATAGTAAGGTTGATCTCAATTCCCTTGTAATTCGCTTTGGATAAAAGCATCCGCTAAATGACATGTAATGAAATGCAATTATTAAGCACGTACTAATACTTTATTCTACATATCCTTATTCTACCTCTATTATCACATGAATTAAAATTTTACATAAGGTGTCAATATGTGCTTAATATTTACTAATAAAGGGCTAGTATGCTACTGATATGCATGTTAGTAAGTACCTATTAATGGTTAATATGTGTTCCCTAACATAACGTGTTACCATATTTATATACAGAATTTCTTGTGTTTATGACCACTAAAAACTGCTTTACACTAAAGTTTTTAGTCATTCACCCATTCACATACATTCACACATGTATACATTGCATCTATGTGGAGCACATTTTGTCACACATCTTTCATACCCATTCACACACAGTAATGTGAGGTTAAGTATCTTGCCCAAAGAAACATCAACATGTAGACGCATGGACCCGGGAATCAAACCCTCAACCTTTCCGTTGAAAGACGACTCACTCTACCACTTACCCACCGTCCCCCCTTTAATGTGTTCTTACCACATAAGAAGTTCTTACCATAATAACAACCTCTGGAACTCTAGGGGCTGGGATGAACTAAGTTATAATAGTTTTAATGAGTTTCAGTTAAAGACACATTTGTGCTGCTAACACATATGAATACATACACATTAAAGCTCCTATTTGTGGTCCTACTGTTTTCATTACATTCAGAGACTCCAGGAGAAAACTGTTTATTTGTCTCATTTTCATACGTTTATCTTATCAGGCCCATATTAGATCCAGAGAGGAGAAGAAGAGAGTCATGGTGTGAATTGTAACTCTCTGCCCATATATCGAAAAAAAAAAACAAAGAACATCACTTAACTAAGTCCACATTAGGTCAGTACATCAAAAATGGCAAAGAATCAGAATTGCGCAATGCCAAACATTGTCCAGTAAATGAAGAGGGTCATAACACGAGGAAGATGAATAATGTCACAGGTGAAACTGTTAGAGCAGAGCACTTTGGCAGAATTTTGCATAAGCTCGGTTTTTTTTCACTTTGTACATCTGAGTTTTTCTTATTGTCACTCAGTTTTGATTATGTCTCTGTGTAAAACCCTGTCATCTACATTATCTGACCCTCTGAAAAGGTGATACAACGCTCTACTGCAAAAGTGGTGGTGGTATTTGCAGGCGAGGGGGCGATGACACCTTTCTTGAGAGACTACATGACTCAGAACATCACTGGAATACAGTGGGTGGCGAGTGAAGCCTTCGTCACAGCATCAGTCTTTTCAGGGAGAGAGTATTACCCTTACTTGGGAGGAACCATTGGGTTTGGCGTCAGAAAAGGTCATATCTCCAGACTGGGTGACTTCCTGCAGACAGTAAACCCTAAGAGATATCCTGACAATGTCCTGGTGCATGAGCTGTGGGAGTCTCTGTATGGTTGCAGTCCTTTTCCATCCTCTGTCACCCAGATGCCGCCCTGCTCAGGGCAGGAGACTCTGCTGGAACAGCACTCAGCCTACATGAATACATCCAGCCCTAGAGTAGCCTATAATGTATATAAGGCTGTATATGCCATTGCTCATTCCCTGCACAACCTCCTTCTCTGTCAGCCAGGGAGGGGACCTTTCCAGAACAACTCATGTGCTCAGAGCAACAACATACACCCTTGGCAGGTACTGTATAATCCACTATTGTTTTACCATTACAAACTGTGGGTCAAAGCCCAATGGTGGACTTTGTAAGTACTGTATGTGGAGGTGTAGATTGTAGGAATGACAAACACCTTTTCTTTGTTCTAAAAAAGTTAAAATAAAATAAATTAAAATATATTTAAATTTTAATGAAAAATGTTATTTATTAAGTTTCAATTGTTTACTGTTCCATTGTAGACACAGCACTGAACTTCTAACTTATGGCTAAAAAAGATAATTGCAATTATTTCTGACATTGATTAATTTAGTAATGTGGGACAAGATATTTTAATTTCTATGTGATGTGTTAACTTTAATGTTATGTTACATTTCTACTAATGTACAAATTTAGGCCATGGATTTTTAGGGGCCTTAAAACATCACAACTCTGAAGCTCTGCAAACATTTCACTGAAACACTTGTTCAGGGCAATTCAGTGTTTCATTTTGTGCATTTCCTATTTTTTAAGCTGCAACACTACCTCCAGGAAGTGAACTTTCAGATTGCTGGTAAGGAGGTGGACTTTGATGCCAAGGGTGACTCTGTACCCTATTATGATATTATCAACTGGCAGAGAGGCCCACAAGGAAACATTGAATTTGTCAATGTGGGTTTGTTTGATGGAACCAAGGCTGTTGGAGAGGAACTGTTGATCCAGGAGGACGGGATAATGTGGGCAGGACATCAGAGTGAGGCAAGCTGCTCACACTGTGTTTTTACCTTCATCAGATGCCAACTGTTGAAGTTCTGTAGGTTGAGATGGAGGTAAGTCAGGTGGACAGAGCAGACTGGATACAGGGTCATTTGTTTTCATACGCAACAGAGATTCAAAGCCCAGCTGGACTATGATGTGTTTGGTGACCAACTATCCACTGTTGTTTTCCTTATGGGTCTTTCTTTATGGAATGTAAGAGTGAATGGTTGTTTGTCTCTGTATGCTGGACTGGTGACCCGTTCTTGGTCTGATCCAACATTTTGTCCTATGTCAGCTGGGATTGGCTCCAGTTCCCCGCGACCCTCATGAGCAGGATGAAGCGGTAGACAATGAATGAATCTTTCTTCATGACAAAATACTTCTGAAAGAGCTCTCATAGATCTACATATAAATATATTTAACAGAACCACAGGTTATGAATTAGCTTATGGGCAGGAACCCAGTCCTGTCCAGCTTGCAACCATGTGACCATCAAAAACTTATTTGATGAATACCTGCATACCTGTAGTTTAGACTGACATCTTCACTCCAAATATATCTAACTAATACAAAATGCTAAACTGTTAAACACACTTGAGGAACTAGATAACAAATACTTTATTGACAAGTGGTTTTGAGGAATTTTCCATCTTTGAGTGATTGTCCAATAACATTCACCAATATCAGCACATGGTCTTTCCAATCTAGGTGCCAGTATCTGTGTGCAGTGCCAGTTGTCTTCCAGGTTTCCGGAAGGCTGTCCGTCGTGGGGAGCCTATCTGCTGCTTTGACTGTGTACCATGTGACAGTGGCAAAATTAGCAATCGGACAAGTAAGTTTGATCTGAACAATAAAATGTCAAAGCAAACCCATTGCATTGTAATGCAATAATGAAAATTGTTCATACTTTCTTCCCTTTAGACTCAGTAGATTGTACAATTTGTCCTGAGGATTTCTGGTCAAACAACGACAGAACAGCCTGCATCTCCAAGAAAGTGGAGTACTTGACCTTCGATTCATTGGGAATAGCCCTGACAGTGATGTCTGTGGTGGGCGCCTGCTTCACTCTGGCTGTCTGTGGAGTCTTCTTCTGTCACAGACACACAGCCATCGTCCGTGTGAATAACTCCGAGCTCAGTTTCTTCATACTGTTTGCACTGACTCTGTGTTTCCTGTGTTCTCTGCTTTTCATTGGAAAGCCAACATATTGGTCCTGCATGCTGCGCCACACTGCCTTTAGCATCACATTTTCACTGTGTATTTCCTGCATCCTGGGGAAGACCCTGGTGGTACTGGCTGCATTCACGGCCACCAGGCCAGGGCATAACATCATGAAGTGGCTGGGGCCTAAGCAGCAGAGGACCATCATCTCCAGCTGCACTCTGATTCAGGTGGTTATCTGTGCTGCCTGGCTCATTGATGTTCCCCCGTTTCCATCCAGAAATACACAATATGAACATTCAAAGATCATATTGGAGTGTAGTGTGGGCTCTAGCCTGGCATTCTGGTGTGTTCTTGGATATATTGGTCTACAGGCCTGTCTGTGCTTTGTATTGGCTTTTCTGGCCCGAAAGTTGCCGGGAAACTTCAACGAGGCCAAGTTCATCACATTCAGCATGCTGATCTTCTGTGCTGTGTGGCTAGCATTCATCCCTGCTTATATCAGCTCCCCTGGAAATTATGCAGATGCAGTTGAGTCATTTGCCATCTTGGCCTCCAGCTTTGGCTTATTGTTCTGCCTGTTTGCTCCAAAGACTTACATTATTTTACTGAAGCCTGAAAAGAATACAAAACAGCACCTGATGGGGAAAGAAAATAAATGATGAAACACAAATTAATCGCAAAATAACATTTTGATTGTTAAATAATAGTTTAGCCTGTTGTCACTGGTGTAAAAAATTTAATTTTGACATTGCACATGTAGTGTATAAAAAATGTAATGATTAAATTGAGTTCATCACTTTAATCTATAGCTTGAAGAAAGAAATGTATACAAATACAAATAATTCATCTGAAATAAAGACGTGAGGGAAAGACTCGTAGACTCGAGTGTGAGTAGCTAACATTGTTGCCTGACAGCAAGATGGTCACTAGTTTGTATTCTAGTTCGGTCAAGGGCCTTTCTTTGTGGAGTTTACATTTCTCTGCGTGTGAGTGGGTTTTCTCTCTCCCACATCCTGCAGATCAGGTTAAATGGACACTCTACTCACTATGGGTGTCAATGTGAGACTGAATGGCTGTGTGTCTCTGTATATGTCCTCTTATTTTGTGAAACAAAGTTACATTTCTTTTTTCGAATTTTGAAACAAAATAATAAACAGCTCAATTATCATTTATAGCAGTGAAAAGGAAAAAAGAACATGTGCACCTTAAAAGCTCCCATTTGAAGTATTTTTACTGACAACAGTGACATTTCATTTACAACAGAAGAGCTAAATGATATGAGTCCCTCACAGCACATGATTTAAATAATTCCACACTCTGTCATGGTTTGATTTGTCTGTCATGTTTCATGAGTTGTCTTCCTGTTTTATTTTGTGAGCACTCACCCCTGTCTCAGGTTCCTGTTTGCCCTGCCCCCTTCTCGTCTGTGTCCACCTGCTGCCTGATTGGACTGCGCACCTGCATGCACTTACTCCCTAATCAGCACTGCTGTTAAACCCTCTCTGTGTCTCCTCTCGTCGCCAGTTCGTTTGTAGCTTTGTCTCGCATTCCAGCACTCTTGTCCCACGTACCTTGTCTCAGTTCTTGTCTTCCCGCTCTTCAACCCTTGCCTGCCAGATTGTCACAACCCCGTCTCTTGACTTGTGATTCTGTTACCTCTGCCTGCTTGAACTGATTTCCCGTGAACTGACTTGGACTGAGTAAACGTTTTTGCAATTTGCCTGAACCTCAAGTCTCTGCATTTGTGTCCTTCCCCTGGCTTCCACGACCTTGTTCGTGACACACTCATGTTTTCAGGTCTTTTTCCGTAGAATTGATTCCAGCCATTTCCGTTCTCATTTGTTGTAGAACTTAATGTTGTCTGAAGAGCTTTTGGTGCCTATTCAACAAACCATACTTCTACCTTTAAGTAACACAAAGATTAGTGTCCTGTTTTTCAGCTATGCAGGGCCTAAAAAAGCAACCATCAAAGATATCATGAAGAAATAAAATGAGATCAGTCCAATAATATGAAGTGATGAAGTGCAACTTGCCATCTGCTCCCTACATAAAGCATAAAATAAAAAAATGCCAAAAATACTTAGTTCATCTGGTATTTTTTCCAGTCACAACTTTCTTATTATTTCTTTCAGGTTGCAATAAAATAATATAACATTTGGGGACAAAAATACACAGTAATAGCCCGAAAGTGGAAGCTAATATAGCAAATATTTCTACAGCCACAGTAAATTTCCCAGGAGAGCTAACATAAGCTGGTATGAAAGTAATCCACACAGCCCAGAAAATCAACATGCTAAATGTGATTAGCTTGGCCTCATTGAATGCATCAGGTAACTTGCGCCCGAGGAACGCCAGGAGGAGGCAGAGGAATGCCAGGAGTCCAATGTAGCCCAGGACCAGGTAAAATCCAGGAGGCCATGTCTCTTTACACTCTACAACGATCTGATTATGTAAAAAAAAAAGAACATCAATAGCAATACAACACAATTTCAGTGAGAGTTTAAATATATTCATTTTCTTTGATGATAATGCACAATGAAGACCCTGTGTGATTTACATTTTTGGTAGAACAAAAAAGCACATCATCCTTACTTTTCCAGTTGAGGCTTGATAGTTTGTGTTCCTAAAAGGGAAAGGGGGTTCCCCCAACAACCAACCAGCACAGAGACAAACCTGAGAGCACACAGTAAGATAGCAAATCATTAAAACATCCTAAAATCTTCAGAACTTGAGGAACCTAGTTTCTCACCTGAGGAGCTGTAGTGCAGAGGATCAGTGCTCTCTGTTGAGAGGGCCCAAACATCTTAATAACTCTGGAACCAGGTACTCTTGCCTGGAAGGCCAAGAGAACAACAATGGTCTTTACAAGGAGGCAAGACAGGCAGAGGACAAAGCTGAGCCCAAACGCTGCCTGCCGAAGCCTGCATGACCACGCAGATGGCTGACCAATGAACACCAGGGAACACAAGAAGCACAGCTGCAGTGAGACAAGGAGCAAGAAACTTATCTCTGAGTTGTTGGCCTTGACAATGGGTGTGGAGCGGAACCGGTGAAAGACAGTGGTGATGATGGTTGTCAGGACAACACCCAGCAGAATGAGTAAGAGCAGGATGATGCCCATGGTGTCGGAAAAGGACAGGAACTCTTCAACCCCGGCAATGCATTTCACCCTGTCTTTGTCTGACCAGTGAAACTCTGGACATTTGGTGCACTCACTGGAACCTTCAAGGGACATTTAGAAACACACACACACACACACACACTGCTGTGTAAGCAGACATGACTGTGGGAAAAGTGAGGCTCAATTATTATCAAAGCTGTCGACACAACGTATAATGTGATGTGATTTTAAATTTCTTCCACCAAAACAATACACACAGCTTTTAGATGTGCATGTCTTTCGGAGAATAAAATAAAAACTTTCTCCGTTTGTAGAAGTCTAGTCTATTTTTTTGTCGTGAAATAACATTTGCAGAACTACATTTATAAGAACCTAATTGTTATCCCTTTTACATGTAATGGAGAAAAACTGAGACGTGATTGCACACGTGTGGTTTAGAATGTTATCTGAGTGAAAGCCGTGGAATTATACATAGTTCAGCAGTTTGAAGTGATGTTAATCATGACTGACATGAGTCAGCTTCAGTTTTTGTGTAAAATTCATAATGGCCAACAGCTTCACAGTGTATATGAATGAAGAACATGTTCAGCACCTGTCACATTACTGATCTCTCCATCAGCACAGGGAAGACAATCAAAGCAGCAGTGAGGCTCTCTTTGACGCCTGGCCTTTCGACTGCCAGCAGGACATGGAGCACTACACTGAGACACTGGCACCTGTGGAATAACAAGAATTCCAAATCAAGATTTATTTCTGATGAGATGCTTATTCAAACTATTAACATAAAGAAATACAACCATGCTAATTATGTAGCCCAGAAAGAAAGGATTTTGCAATGTTTAAAACAGACATTTAGGAGATGTATGACCTGTGACTGCCCTCTTGTCCATACAATGGCACTCTGCTCCATCTGCAATTGTTGCCCAAGTGGAGCTGAACCATCAAAGCTTCCCACTTTGACAAACCTAGATAGAAAAGATAAAAAAAAATCAGTAAGGCTAAATAATAGCTGTGATACAAAAGCAGTGAAAGACCCACAACAAACATAAATACAGGTTCTTAATCATGGTTACATGTACAAAAAGTTGTTTTCCTGCGTCTTTCAGTGTAATATCTAACCTAATGTCACCATTGCCGTCCTTCTGCCAGTTAATGATGTCATACAGAGGGACTGGCTCTCCACTGGAGTCAAAATATACTTTCTCCTCAAACTGGTCAGTAAAGTTTACTGTTTTCAAATGATGCAGCAGCTGAATGTAAGAAGCAAGAAGAAAAAAAAGATTATGACACAAATAAAAAATCACACAGACCCCCATGCTGCTGTTTAATGTTCAAGTTACCTCTGTGGAAGTAAATGATATGTCTTTAACACACTCCCCTGTAAGACCTGTAGAACTGCAGTTGAGCAAAGTGTGCAGAGCGTGGGCTATAGCATACACAGCTTTGTACACATTGTAGGATATTCTGACCTGAGATACATCAGTGTAACTGCTGTTTGTTTTCCGCAGATCCTCTGAACCTGTGCATACAGGCTTCTCATCAGCCAACACTTTTAATGTGAGCTTTTGCTCAACAGTGGGCACAACCAAGTTGGTTAAAGAATCTGATTTGTCACCAAAAGCATCTGATCCCATCTCATTATTTACAGTACCTGCTGCATCAGTTTCAGATCTGTTTCTGAACTGTAATCTACAGCCAAAGAGGTCTTCCCAAAACATGTTCACAAATTCCATCCCTGGTTCAGGAGATGGCCGGACATTCAGCAGGAATTCTTCCAAGGTGGGGATTCTGGCACCAGGGAAGGAGAAGCCCAATGTGCCCTCTAGGAGAGGGTGGAAGCTGGGTGAGGTCAGCACACTAGCAGTCACCCAGGCTTCACTAGCTACCCACTGGATCCCTGTCACATTTCTTTTAGCCAGCTGTGAGGGCACGTGAAGAAATATGATTATCATACCTTACTGCATGAAAAATTTTTGACATGAGTGACCACACAATACATGATGGTTCACCTCTGAAAACAGTTCCAGTAGCTGACCCTCTGTGGCGAAGACCACTACAACCTGTGCATTTGAACGCTGCAGCTTGCCTGCCATTATTTGTATCTCAGCTTCTGTGGGTGACTTGTGGATCGTTAGATGAAATGCCACACACCCACCTCGCTGCCTAAACTGGTTAGAGAACGCTTGGATTCCGTAGTGACTGTAGTCATCCTTGGAAATAAACAGAAATCATTTGTAACTCATTTTGGTCCATTTTACTTACAAAAGCAAAGTGATTTTCTCACCGTGGTCCCTACTGTTCCCACCCAGAGCCATTCTAAGGATGTAACCAGTTGTACAAGACCTCTAACTTGAAAGAGATCACTCGGAACAGTCCGCAAGAAGGATGGGTACAGCTGCTTGTCAGTAAGGCAAGTACATGTGGCAAAGTAACTCACCTATTTGAAAGAAACAAAACATTTTTTTTTTTAAATCAGTTTTGTTATCTGAAAAACTGTGACTTGCCTTTTAGTACTTTTCTCACCAGTGGGATATTGAAAGGACCGAGAGTGTGAGCAACAGCTCTTGTAGGGGAAGAGGATGCAAGGCCAATCACTGCAGACACAGGAGACCCAGCTAAACACAAAATCTCAGATTGTTTACTTTTATCCATTCTCTCCTCTGTAATGTTTCTTGTTATGTCATTTTCTTTATGGTCATGCAGCACTGTGCTTTCATCCTGTCTACCACCTATGTCCTTTGACGTATTTAATCTGTTTCCAGTTTTTACAGATTGTTTCACTTTTGTTGTCACAACTTTGACATGGCTGATTAAAGGGAAAAGAGCTTGCATGCTGGTGTGGACATGGTCACAGCTGTCCATGATCCTGAAACCAAGTGTGACACCTGGTAACAGACTTGAATCACGATTAATTTCCTCCAATGCAAACACCATGGTCATCATCCAGCGGAAGGCTCTGTGGTCAAAACTGCAGAACATTGAACACAGCTGAATTCATTCTTGGTTTTTCATCATGAGACAGAAAATAACACAAAATATGATACATTAGAACATGTAAGCAGAGTACAGGCAACATGTATGAGAAAGTATTGCCGGAAAAGTTCATGATTTTCACTATGATCGTACTCACCCACTGCAGTGTGTGCGGTGTGGTTTGGTAGAGTAGCTGTGCTGTGGCTTAGGAGCCACATAATGCAGAGGAAAAAAACCACCAATCACAATATCTCCTTCTGACTGCAGGGCCAAAGACTCTGTTTCGACAAGTTTCACACACTGAGGTGAAATAGAATCCAAACCACCCTGTCTTTGTTTCCTCCAAACATTTAATCTGTCTCTTATAGCCTCCTTTCCCTTTACTGCATTTCCCTCCGAACATTCAGGAAGACTGGAAAAAACAGGAAAAGGAAGGTGAAATGAGGTCCACAAAAGCAGCCACAGAGCAGCCATCATCAGGGCTGAATGCTGAGTCCATATTGATGCCATACAGACTGTCAGTGAGTGTGCGTGGATGTTTGTGTGGGCGTAATGGGGACAGAGATTCTCCACCACAGTCTCTGAAAGTCATGGTGTGGATTATATAAAACTTTATTCCTTAGGACTTCATTTCATTGGTGATTTAAATTGTGATGTCACAAAAACAGTAAACGGCAGATGTGGCCTGTTTTTGTTGGTCTGTTTGCCTTGGATGGTCATTGGTTTGTCTGCTGATGTTTGTCTTTGTTGATCTGTTCATCTGGACAGATAAACTATACATACAAAGTAACGATAATAACTGATGTTACCAGATGTTTTTTAATTGTAATATGGTACAACCCTCATGTTTGAGTTTTATTTTATACATTTAAAAACAACTCTCACATTTTTTGTTGCTTATAACCACCACCGCCACATATTTGGCTTTATTTGTCATTTTGTACTAATTAAAAAGGACATTTTGTATGTTTATTTTCTTTCTTTCACTTTTTCCTAACCTTAGATGCACTAGGATTGATTTTTGTTCATTAATTGTTTCTTGGTGTTCTTCTCTGGCCGAAACAATATGATGAAACACTTTGGAGCAAAAATACATAAAAATAGTCCAAAACTGGAGGCCAGGATGGCAAATATCTCCACAGCCACAGTAAATTTACCAGGTGAGCTGACGTAAGCTGGGATAAATGTGATCCAGACTGCACAGAATATCAACATGCTGAAGGTGATGAGCTTGGCTTCGTTAAAATTGTCAGGTAGTTTTCGAGCCAGGACAGCTAACACGAAACAAAAGACGGCCAATAGGCCAATGTACCCAAGAACTGCCCAGAACCCAAGAGCTGAACCTAAAGCACACTCCAGGATAATCTTCTCTTTGTATGTGGTCAGGTTTTTTAGTGGAAAAGGGGGGCTAACAGCCAACCAGATAGTACATATTAAAACTTGAATAAATGTGAAGGACACTACTGTCATTCTTTGCTGTAGAGGACCAAACCACTTCATGACATTACTACCAGGAAGTGTAGCTTTGAAGGCCATTAGCACCACCATAGTTTTCCCAAGAACACAAGAGATGCACAGGACAAAGGTGATTCCAAACGCTGTGTGACGCAGCATACAGGACCACTCAGAGGGTGTTCCTATAAATGTTAATGAACATAAGAAACACAGAGCCAGTGAGAAGAGCAGCAGGAAGCTCAGTTCAGAGTTATTAGCCCTGACAATCGGTGAAGTCCTGTGATGAAAGAACACTGCTGCTGTAATAATGGCCAGACAGGCACCGCCAACGGAGAATACAGCCAGGATGATTCCGAGGACCTCGTCAAAGGAAAGAAACTCCACTGGTTTTGGGAAACATGTGCTTCTTTCTGCATTAGACCAGAACTCCCTTGGGCAAGGGAAGCAGTCTGATGAATCTGGAAAAAAGAGTTCGGACGGCAAATCAGAATTCTTTCAAAATCAGACATTTTAAGGTAGACTGTCCACACTGTTAATTGTTGGGGATCAAATCTGATTGATCTGTCCAGACATGATCCACTTGTCTACACGGGTTGGATTGGTAATGGTGTAGCATTTGTGGTGCAACTTTCAAACACAACTCGACATGCATTCAGAATTTTTCTGACGGTCTTCTTTAAGGCCAAAGACTTAAAGCAGTCATATTTTTATGCTGCTTCTAAAACATCTAATTTTACCTGTAGAATTGCTGATTTCTCCCTCAGGACATGGAACACAATCATAACAGCAGATGGGTTTCCCTTTCTGTAAGACTTTACGAGTTCCTGGAGGACAACTGTCAGTACACACTGATGATGGCACCTGTCACAGAGATACAGACAAACTCACACACAGATCTGCCCTTGATGCACAGCCGATAGATGTTGAATTATTGCTCCTCACTTGTGTGCTACCCCCCACCCAGGTGAGGTTTTTGTTGATGCTGAATTCCTGGCCAACTGGCAGTGATGCATTGTAATGCCCCACTGTCACCAACTTAACACTGCCACTCTGACTCTGTTGCCAGTTGACCAGGTCATATGTGGCCACAGGATCCCCATTGGCATCAAATGACACTTCATAACCATTTTGAGAAAAACTGACTTTTTTCAGCTGAGTCAGAACCTGTGACATTAAAGTGAGATAATGTAAGTAAACATGTAAAGTTAATGTGTTCATCTTACAAAAGAAAAGTACCATAAGCAGCATTATCACTGACCTGTGTGGAGCCTATTTTGGTGAGTCTGTCGCACTGAGCTGTAGAATTTGTTTTCTGACACACTGAGTTGTGAATGGCATGTGCTATTGCATAGACGGCCTTGTACACCATGTTAGTGATTCGAAGCTGGGACGTGTCAGTGTACGGGCTCTGGAGAGTCTGAATGTTTTCAGTTCCATCACACTGACTCTTCTCACTGCTGACACTTGACTCTAAAAACACAGCAACAAGAAACATGTTTTTTAGCAGCATTGCTTTATTATTACTACTGTGTTTCTATTTAGTGTTGTGAAATATGCTGAATTTACCTTTTCTATGCAATAATATGCTATTTTATTTTGTTCTTTATATATATATATGTATATATATATGTATATATATATATATATATATATATATATATATATATATATATATATATATATATATATATATATATATATATATATATATATTTCCCAAATCTGTACCAAATTGCACTTGTTGTTATTTTACTTTAAACATGAGCTGATGTAACCCAGTTTATTGTGTTCAGAATACACAAATGTCTGTCATTGTTTCCCTTCATACTAGTTAACGCACTTTTTTAATTTAGCTTGGTGGCCAGAAGTCTGTCCATGTTTTTAAGACTACATTTGTGAAATTTTGCTTGTTTGGTCAAGACAGTGGTGATACATTTCTCGAGTAGAGATAAAACATTCATTATTCCCATTCCAATAACTATAAATATCCATTTAAAAAATAATCTGGAGTTTGATATTAAAGAAGTATGATTATGTAAACACATCATAACCAGGAGGATCCAACTGTTAGTGTCACCTCTGTATTTACCTTTGCCCAGCTTGCAGTTGAATTCATTCTCCCAGAATTCAGTCAGCACTGGAGACGCAGCCACTTTATTGGGAGGCAGATCCATCAGGAAGTCTCTCAGACCAGGAATGACAGATCTTTCGATGCCGATTCCAATGGCTCCAGCAAAGAAAGTGAACCTCAGCATGTCTGGGTCAGTTACCCAGGCCTCACTGCCTATCCACTGACGAGGAGGCGAAGGTTTCTGCAACAGCTCCTCAAACAGGAGCCTCATGTCTCCTGGGGCTGCAAAAGCCACAATAACCATAGCTGTTGACCTGGAAAGACAATAACGACAATTTATTAAAGTACAAATTATAAAAAACTACAAATTAAAAAAAAAAATTACATATCAGTTATGTGTGATTTAATATTAGATAATGGATGTGTTTTGGTGTGATGATGGTGTTATGATCAAAAAATCATAATATATATGTATATATATATATGTATATATATATATAAACCTGCGAATAACATCAGCCACTTTCTGGATCTTGCTAAGTGGGTGGGTCCGATAGAATGATTCAGAATATTCGACACAGATTCCCTCTTTGTGCGCTGCTTCCAAGAAAGAAGCCATGCCATTATTGCCATAGTCAGAATCTGAATGGACAGCACCTATCCATGTCCAGCCAAAGTGCTTTACCATCTTCGCCAGTGCTTTTGCCTGGTAGTGGTCACTGGGAATTGTTCTGAAGAAGCTTGGGTACTGCTGCTTATTGGACAAGCAGGCACACGTAGCAAAGTGGCTCACCTACAGCAAAACAAAATTGTGTAATGATTTAAAATTAATAAGATAAAAGCATAAATATTTTTGAACAAATATTTTACTACACAATCCATGTATTTACTTGAGGAATATTAAAGGGCCCAAAGACGCGCGACATGCTGATGGATGGTGTGGAACCAGACTCACCCACGATGGCTATCACTGTACCAGATTGTGAGCAGTGGTCACTGGTGTTAACCTCCAGGTCCTCACCGTTAGAAAGCTGGAATGCCAAATGCACTGCCATGGGCACTGCAGCGCACGAGTCATATATCTGGTAACCGAGCCTGATGCCTGGCAGGAGATCTGTGCTGTTGTTGATCTCATCGATAGCAAAGACCATTGATCGAGAGAATCGCAATTCACGAGAGTCGAAACTGCACAAAGACATGTATGTTACTGGTTGAAATTATCATTAGATCACAGTTTACACAGAAAACACACCATTAATTACAGCAATTCACTGTCATTCAGAATTCACAGAAGTCTTTTTCAAGATTATAATCAGTCAAATAAAACTTAATAAAAAGTATCAATTTTCAAGCATATGAAAAACATTTCTCTCCCCACACAGCTTTGCACACTCATTTTATCCCCACTCGTCCCCCTTACTGACCTCCCTGTGCACCTCAGTGGCTCAGGTGTAGAGGTGTAGTTATGCTTCACTGTGTGCAGGGAGTAGTGTATGGAGAAAACACCACCAATAATATAGTCACCGTCCATAGAGAAAGCAGGTAGATGAGCTTTCCCCAGCAGCTTACATTTCACAGTACTGATCCCGGCACCAGACCTGGGCTGTGTGAGCCCAGACCTTTGTTTCAGACCAACCTGAGAACCATTGAAGACAACAGCTGAGTTCAGTTCAAACACACCCAGAGCTAATCTCAGGCCAATAAAGAGAGCTGAGATCTCCATCACCTGTGTCTGCATGTAGAAGTGTGTTATCACTGCTTTATATAGCTTTTCAAACTGTAGATTCCCTCCCACTCTATGTCAACTATTTGTTCATCTGAGAGGCAAGGCCTTTACTGAATGGTCTTTGATGACTTATTTTAATATTTTTTCTTTTTAGTTCTTTGTACACGTAGAAGCACAAACCTCAACAATTGATTTTAAACCAATAGGCAAAGTAAACAGCCATAATAAAGATTTGTATTTTTTAAATGAATGAAAAATTAATTCCATCTAGTGGACATGCTTATAGCCACTTCACACCTGTGTATAACCAGCAGGTTAAGTAGTGCATGGTAGAGTTCTCAAGGGGCCTGAAAATTACAACCCAACTCGACCCAGCCCACGGGTCACGTAAAACCGGTGCGCATGGAGTGGCGTCAGGTCTGCCCCTCTCCATCAAGTAGCAATGCGTTCAACACCGATGATTGACATCAATCAACATATAATTTACAAATTGCAAGAAATTTGTTTTGTGAGGGGAAAAAAGGAAGCCTGACAACTGAAAAAGTGAGAACAAATGGTTGAGCCGTGTTGGCTCAGCGGTAGGGCGAGTTGTCTTTCAACTGTAAAGTTGTGGGTTCAACTTCTCACCCTGCTAGTCTACTGTATATGTGTCCTTGAGCAAGACACTTAAGCCCAGGTTGGAGCGTGTAAATGGGTGAATGACAAAATTGTGCCCAGCCATGGGAAAACCAGAAACGAGTCTCCAGATGGGGCATTTTGAGTTATTTACAGTTTCTGAAAGTGTGATTTCTAAGCTTTCCAACAACGTCTAACACAAAAGAAGAAGAAGATGTGGCCTTTTGAATGTAGGCACTACTCAAACTGGTTTAGGGAGAATTTTATCCTCAAAGATTTACATCTTCTGGGAGCCAAATGACAGTATCATCACATTTACATAGTCCAACCCCCCTCCTGGTCTAGCTGTCAGTAACATCTGATATCTGTTAGCCCACAGGTTGAGAAACTATTGTAGTAGTTTGAACAATGGTTATCAATAGCACGTCTTGGGACCCCAAGTTCAACGCAGGGGTCCCAGACGTTCCCAGAGAAAAATAAAATTAAATATGAATATACATTTCATAAAAATGAAAAACAAGAAAGGTAATATACTTAAAAGTTAGAAGAATCAAAGATAGATACATATTTCTAATATAAAATAAAATACATTTAAGTGGCTCTGTGGTGTACTGTGTATGGATCAGTATGTTGCTGAATGAGCTGATGATGTGCTAACTCTCAGCTAGTTGCTAAATCATTAGCATAGCAGTTAATACTTCATGCCCAAAGCTGTGTCATTCACAAATTATTCAAGCACGTCAGGTTGGTTTGTTATTCATATTAATAGCAGATGCTAACATGCTCCTTACAGTTTATAATACAATTATCTGATCAAACAGAAATTTCGATGTACGTATCATTTCCATTTTAAAAGGAGAATAGTAAGCTAGCTAATAACAATGTAAGCCACATAACATTCTGAAATGCAAAGGGGATTATTAAAAGATAGCGTCTAGCAAGAAAAAACATGTTTTCCCTGTGACTTCTAATGAACACTAACGTGACGTAGATTAACGACATTAATGAAAACTCACTCTATAGGAAGAGTAGAGGTTATTAAGTGGTGCTGGGTGCTTTCTTTTCATTGCAGGCACCATGTCATCATCTCAGAAGTAACTACTGTATGTATGTTAGCCTCAAGGTGTCCAATTATGTCTCATGTCCTGCCACTCTCTTTCGGCTGCTAAAGAATCCATCCGTTTGTTGTACATAAACTCTGGAGAAAGTTTGTGGCTACATGTTGCGACTTTTTCTCCCGTAGCATTTCCATAGCATAGCAGAAGTGAAGATCGGTATCTGCATGGTCAGAAGCTTCTGTGTTTGTTAAGAAGTACAGCCAAAGATTTGCGCTGTAACTTCCACGATTTAGTTCTTTTGTAATGCGTTTGTCCTTGTCCATCTTCATTCAACGGTGAAAACAAACCCTACCTTCTCAAAGTAGCAGTAACAATAATAATACTTCACAGGATTGGCTGCATATAAAGTAGCCACGTGTTTCCTCTGTGATGTGCAGCTGATTGGCCCCCAATACCCCAAATACTGTGATTTGAAGCATGCAGTGGCTTCTTTGTGATTTCAACTTGCATATTCTGTAAAAAATGAAAATCTTGGATAAAAGTTGCTAGAAATATAAATCACAAAGTAAAGTACATGATGTGTGAATTTTGTATCTATGTACTGTTACAAAATGCGCTGGTCAGTGTCCTGCCAAGCCCATCCAACCTGCATAGCTGGGGTCTTGCAGAAACTCCAGCTTGCCCTCTGTGTCAAGCAGAATGGAACACATGTTGAGTTTCTGCCCCAGATCCTTGGGAGAGGGGAGATTTACTTGGCACCACAACCAGGTCTTGAAAGCAGTAGCCGATGCTGTCTGCACCGGGATACAGCAGGCCAGACACCAGCTCCCAGCCAGGCACAATATTACCAGGAGAGAAGCCTCCAGACCAGCTGAGGACCTTCAACAGGGTTACTAACGTTGCCTCATGATTGGCAGCTACAGGTTGATTTTTGGAGACAGCTGAAGTTTCCAGACTACATTGCCTCAACAACACTTTGGCTGGACTTGGTTTTAACATCTGACTCATCCAAGCAGGTTATGCTGTTGGAACTCACAGTCCCCTGGGAAGACCAAATTGAGGAGGCCCACAAACGGTAAAGGCAAAATACCAGGAGCTTGGTGAGGTCTGCAGAAGCAATGGGTGGAGGGCCCGCTGTGATCCTACTGAGGTGGTCTGCTGGGGATTTGCATGGCAGCCTCTGCACAGCGTACGCAGGCTCCTTGGCATCAGAGGGTTGGAGGACAGGAAAACCACCAAGAACATCAGCATAGTGTTATGACCCTGGGTCATAATATATTTGAGTTTGCCTGTTCTGCTGTTGTTCCTCCCTGCCTGAGGGTGGTGCTACTACCCTTGGTGTCTCTTTTCTTAGGTGCAGGTACTGACTGCTGATTGGAGAAGGAAGATTGGGAGGAGTATAAAATGGCTGCCGCTTGAGCTCTTCTCTTGGCCCTACTCCCAACAGCACCATGGCTTTGTTCTATCTAGTGGTATTTGTATTTATTGTTGAAGCTTTTGGGTCCAGTAATGCAGGTAGTGGTAAGGGTGGGTAGCTCTTTTCTTTAAAGCTCCTTTTCTCCTGTTTATTTTATAGGGAGTCAGGTCAGAAACCTGTATTTTATTTTCTTTACTTTTGATAGGGAAGTTAGGTTGGGTTATAGATTGTTTTGTTTGTTTTGAGCCATGCTCACCCTGATGATAATTGCTACCATGGTCTTTTTGGAGTATTATAATAAATGATTGTTTGTGAGCTCCAGCCTTTTGGCCTTGGTTGTCTTTGGGAGTGGGCAAAGAGGGGAGCAACGTTTCCTGTTAGGCACGGTTCCCCTAGTACTTCCATGTGGTTGTGGATCAAAATCCATGGTGTAGCATGCTGCTACACACAAGCCAGGGGCTGATAATCCCCAGCTGGGTCGTCCAGGTGAAGGTGTTGGAAAATCAAAGGCCGGAAACACCCAATGACCCTGGGTTATTTTCTGATAAAGTGTGCAAGCTGCCCATCTACACAGATGGTGTTTCCTTAAACAGTTATTGTGTTTTAACTAGAACAATGTTCAACTGAGGACCAGGATTATATTCAATGTGAGGCAAATATGATACATTTATAAGACCCAAACTGTTTTCAACACACTACTAAAAACTCAAACTTAAAGCTCAAGGTCCAGGAAAAACTATAACAAAGACACTGAATCCTGAGCTGAACTGTCTCGGTTTGTGCGATTTCCTGATGTCAACACTAAACAGTCAATAAATCCACTTTCAGACATTTTTCTTCATAATGTGTTCAGTTTGTTTTGACAATTGTTATTGTCCTATTTGAAATGACAAGTCAAGTTGCAGTTAAATATATCATGTGTTTGTCTGGGAGCACTTTAAAAACCGAGAGAACATCTAATCTAATCTAGTCGAGGAGTGGGTTGCAGAATATCACAGTGCATAGTAGTACGACCAGTATTTTTACCAACTTTTCAAACAATCCTTTCAGATCAGTTCACACTGTATTTCATTGTATACAACTTTGTTTGTATCTGTATCTGTTTGTATCTTTTTAATATTTATTTATCAGACACATGGTTTGTTATCTTAGTGTGTTTCAATTGTAATTGCTTGTGTTACCAAAAAGTGTAGATCGTCAGTGTGTGTGTGTGTGTGGCAAGTGATGTCACTCAAACCCTTACATCATCCAACCAGATCACATGGGATTCTGCTGAAATACCAGATAACATCATCAGGTCCAACATTCCCTAAAGAGTGTGCATTGCCTTCAGTGTGGCACTTTCTTTTAATTATTAAATGTGAACAGGTTGTTGTTCATTTAATTTATTTTTCATGTACAGCACTACATGTTCCTTTTTTTTAATTTCTGAAAAAAATAAGAATACATTCACAAAATGTTCACGTGAAAAGCAGTTAATGTCAATATGCCAATGCTTTTGTCTTTTCTCTTTAACTACATCCTAACCTTAGATACACTAGAATTAGTTTTTGTTCATTAATTGTTTCTTGGTGTTCTTCTCTGGCCGAAACAATATGATGAAACACTTTGGAGCAAAAATACACAGAATTAGTCCAAAACTGGAGGCCAGGATGGCAAATATCTCCACAGCCACAGTAAATTTACCAGGTGAGCTGACATAAGCTGGGATAAATGTGATCCAGACTGCACAGAATATCAACATGCTGAAGGTGATGAGCTTGGCTTCATTAAAATTGTCAGGTAGTTTTCGAGCCACAACAGCTAACACGAAACAAAAGATGGCCAATAGGCCAATGTACCCAAGAACTGCCCAGAACCCAAGAGCTGAACCTAAAGCACACTCCAGGATAATCTTCTCTTTGTATGTGGTCAGGTTTTTTAGTGGAAAAGGGGGGCTAACAGCCAACCAGATAGTACATATTAAAACTTGAATAAATGTAAAGGTCACTACTGTCATTCTTTGCTGTAGAGGACCAAACCACTTCATGGCATTACTACCCGGAAGTGTAGCTTTGAAGGCCATTAGCACCACCATAGTTTTCCCAAGAACACAAGAGATGCACAGGACAAAGGTGATTCCAAACGCTGTGTGACGCAGCATACAGGACCACTCAGAGGGTGTTCCTATAAATGTTAATGAACATAAGAAACACAGAGCCAGTGAGAAGAGCAGCAGGAAGCTCAGTTCAGAGTTATTAGCCCTGACAATGGGCGAAGTTCTGTGATGAAAGAACACTGCTGCTGTAATAATGGCCAGACAGGCACCACCAACGGAGAATGCAGCCAGGATGATTCCTAGAACCTCGTCAAAGGAAAGAAACTCTACTGGTTTTGGGAAACATGTGCTTCTTTCTGCATTAGACCAGAACTCCCTTGGGCAAGGGAAGCAGTCTGATGAATCTGGAAAGTTCAGACGACAAATTAGAATTCGTTCAAAATCAGACCTTTTAAGATAGATTGTCCACACTAATTATAGGGGATCAAATCTGATTGATCTATCCAGACATGATTAACTTGTCTGCATGGGTTGCAGTGGTAATGGTGTAGCCATACCCACATTTGTGGTGCAACTTTCAAACACATGCATTTGACATGCATTCAAAATTTTGCTGGCCGTCTGGACCAAAAGCTTAAAGCAGTCATATTTTTTATGCTGCTTCTGAAACATCTCATTTTACCTGTAGAATTGCTGATTTCTCCCACAGGACATGGAACACAATCATAACAGCAGATAGGTTTCCCTTTCTGTAAGACTTTACGAGTTCCTGGAGGACAACTGTCAGTACACACTGATGATGGCACCTGTCACAGAGATACGGACAAACTCACACACAGATCTGCCCTTGATGCACAGCCGATAGATGTTGAATTATTGCTCCTCACTTGTGTGCTACCCCCCACCCAGGTGAGGTTTCTGTTGATGCTGAATTCCTGGCCAACTGGCAGTGATGCATTGTAATGCCCCACTGTCACCAACTCAACACTGCCACTCTGACTCTGTTGCCAGTTGACCAGGTCATATGTGGCCACAGGATCCCCATTGGCATCAAATGACACTTCATAACCATTTTGAGAAAAACTGACTTTTTTCAGCTCTGTCAGAACCTGTGACATTAAAGTGAGATAAAGGAAGTAAACATGTAAAGTTAATGTGTTCATCTCATAAAAGAAAAGTACCATAAGTATCTTTATCACTGACCTGTGTGGAGCCTATTTTGGTGAGACTGTCGCACTGAGCTCTAGAATTTGTTTTCTGACACACTGAGTTGTGAATGGCATGTGCTATTGCATAGACGGCCTTGTACACCATGTTAGTATTTCGCAGCTGAGATGTGTCAGTGTACGGGATCTGGAGAGTCTGAATGTTTTCAGTACCATCACACTGACTCTTCTCACTGCTGACACTTGACTCTAAAAACACAGCAACAAGAAACATGTTTTTTAGCCAATACAACAGCATTGCTTTTCAATGACATGACAAGCTATTTCACTTTGTTCGTTTTTATATTTTAAACCTTATTTAACAAATCTGTACCAAATTGGACTTCTTAGTTACTTTACACATGAGCTGATATGATCTAGTTTATTGTGTGCAGAATACACACATCTCCGTCATTGTTTCCCTTCATACTAGTAAATGCACTTTTTTGAATTTAGCTTGGTGGCCAGAAGTCTGTCAATGTTTTAGGATTACAATGAATGATGATGAAATCTTTTTTTTCCAAGACAGTGGTGTTTATATGTGCAGTCTTCATTCCAATAACTAGAGATTTACCACTGTATTGACTTTTGCCCAGCTTGCAGTTGAATTCATTCTCCCAGAATTCAGTCAGCACTGGAGACTCAGCCACTTTATTGGGTGGCAGATCCATCAGGAAGTCTCTCAGACCAGGGATGACAGATTTCTCAATTGCAAATCCCATGGTTCCTGCACAGAAAGTGAACCTCAGCATGTCTGGGTCAGTTACCCAGGCCTCACTGCCTATCCACTGACGAGGAGACAAATGTTTCTGCGACAGCTCCTCAAACAGGAGACTCATGTCTCCAGGGGATGCAAAAGCCACAACAACCATAGCTGTTGACCTGGAAAGACCATTATGACAATTTATGAATGTAAATATTGTTACAAAAATGAATTACATATCAGTATTGTGTGGTTAATTATTTAACATTAGCCAAAGAGCAATAAACATGGTTAAAAAATGTTTGTAATCATCATAATACACACACATATATATGTATATATATATATATATATATATACATATATGTTAATATTTGATTTTAAGTTTTGTGCAGACAGTGGTAATACAAGAAATGAACAACAATGATGTACAAACCTGCGAATAACATCAGCCACTCTCTGGATCTTGCTAAGTGGATGGGTCCGAAAGAATGATTCAGAATATTCGACACAGATTCCCTCTTTGTGCGCTGCTTCCAGGAAAGATGCCATGCCATTATTGCCATAGTCAGAATCTGAATGGACAGCACCTATCCATGTCCAGCCAAAGTGTTTCACCATCTTAGCCAGTGCTTTTGCCTGGTACTGGTCACTGGGAATTGTTCTGAAGAAGCTTGGGTACTGCTGCTTATTGGATAAGCAGGCACAAGTAGCAAAGTGGCTCACCTGCAGAAAAAACACAATTGTGTATTTATTAAAAATGATTAAAATGAATACAAAAAAGTTTTGAACAAAGAATTTACTACACAATCCATGTATTTACTTGAGGAATATTAAAGGGCCCAAAGATGCGCGACATGCTGATGGATGGTGTGGAACCAGAATCACCAACGATGGCTATCACTGTACCAGATTGTGAGCAGTGTTCACTGGTGTTAATCTCCAGATCCACACCGTTAGAAAGCTGGAATGCCAAATGCACTGCCATGGGCACTGCAGCGCAAGAGTCATATATCTGGTAACCGAGCCTGATGCCTGGCAGGAGATCTGTGCTGTTGTTGATCTCATTGATAGCAAAGACCATTGATCGAGAGAATTGCAATTCACGAGTGTTGATACTGCATAATCATAGTTTACATAGAAAGTACACCATTAAAAACAGCAATCAATTGTCATTCAGAATTCATATATAAATTAATTTAGTGTCATGACTTCACATCATCACAAATTGAAAAAGTGACATGAGACAATGCAATATATGAGTCATTTAGAAAAGGTTAAATAGCTTTTGAGCTACTGCAGACCTGCACTTCTCTCTCTGGGAGTTTGTTCCAAATGTGTGCAGCATAATCATTTAATTTTGCTTCTCAATAATGTTTTCAGTATTATTTAGTAACATGATTTTCAGCACAGAAAACAAACACACAGTCCTCACACAGTCTGTTCCGCGTTAATCCCCCACTTCTCCCTCTTACTGACCTGCCTGTGCACCTCAGTGGCTCAGGTGTAGAGGTGTAGTTATGCTTCACAGTGTGCAGGGAGTAGTGTATGGAGAAAACACCACCGATAATATAGTCACCGTCCATAGAGAAAGCAGGTAGATGAGCTTTGCCCAGCAGCTTACATTTCACATTACTGATCCTGGCACCAGACCTGAGCACTGTGAGCCCAGACCTTTCTTTCAGACCAACCTGAGAACCATTGAAGACAAGAGCTGAGTTCAGCTCAAACAAACCCAGAGCTAATCTCAGGCCAATAAAGAGAGCTGAGATCTCCATCACCCAAGTGTCTGCATGTAGAAGTGTGTTATCACTGCTTTATATAGCTTTTCAAACTGTAGATTCCCTCCCACTCTATGTCAACTATTTGTTCATCTGAGAGGCAAGGCCTTTTCTGAATGGTCTTTGATGACTTATTTTAATATTTTTTCTTTTTAGTTCTTTGTACACGTAGAAGCACAAACCTCAACAATTGATTTTAAACCAATAGGCAAAGTAAAGAGCCATAATAAAGATTTGTATTTTTTAAATGAATGAAAAATTAATTCCATCTAGTGGACATGCTTATAGCCACTTCACACCTGTGTATAACCAGCAGGTTAAGTAGTGCATGGTAGAGTTCTCAAGGGGCCTGAAAATTACAGACCAACTCGACCCAGCCCGCGGGTCTTTACACCCGAACCCAACCCGGCCTGATATACCAGCATGAATTTTCCACCCGATCCCGACCCAGCCCGAAATACATTTTCTCATTGAACGAAGCATGGTGTTTTATTTGCAGCAGGAGCAGGTGCTGCTGCTGGTGACGCAGCACCAGTCTCCTGGCTCGTGTCATCTGGGTCCTCTGGTACCGAATTTTGGCCACAGGAATGTTGCAGCTTTGCGGAGTGGTGCGCAAAACCGGTGCGCATGGAGTGGCGTCAGGTCTGCCCCTCTCCATCAAGTAGCAACACGTTCAACACCGATGATTGACATCAATCAACATACAGTATAATTTACAAATTGCAAGAAATTTGTTTTATGAGGGGAAAAAAGGAAGCCCGACGACCGAAAAAGTGAGAACAAATGGTTGAGCCATGTTGGCTCATTGGTAGGGCGAGTTGTCTTTCAAATGTAAAGTTGTGGGTTCAACTTCTCACCCTGCTAGTCTACTGTATATGTGTCCCTGAGCAAGACACTTAAGCCCAGGTTGGAGCATGTAAATGGGTGAATGACAAAATTGTGCCCAGCCATGGGAAAACCAGAAACGAGTCTCCAGATGGGGCATTTTGAGTTATTTACAGTTTCTGAAAGTGTGAGTTCTAAGCTTTCCAACAACGTCTAACACAAAAGAAGAAGAAGATGTGGCCTTTTGAATGTAGGCACTACTCAAACTGGTTTAGGGAGAATTTTATCCTCAAAGATTTACATCTTCTGGGAGCCAAATGACAGTATCATCACATTTACATAGTCCAACCCCCCTCCTGGTCTAGCTGTCAGTAACATCTGATATCTGATATGTTAGCCCACAGGTTGAGAAACTATTGTAGTAGTTTGAACAAAGGTTATCAATAGCAGGTCTTGGGACCCCAAGTTCAAAGCAGAGGTCCCAGAGAAAAATAAAATTAAATATGAATATACATTTCATAAAAATGAAAAACAAGAAAGGTAATATACTTAAGAGTTAGAAGGATCAAAGATAGATACATATTTCTAATATAAAATAAAATACATTTAAGTGGCTCTGTGGTGCACTGTGTATGGATCAGTATGTTGCTAAATGAGCTGATGATGTGCTAACTCTCAGCTAGTTGCTAAATCATTAGCATAGCAGTCAATACTTCATGCCCAAAGCTGTGTCATTCACAAATTATTCAAGCACGTCAGGTTGGTTTGTTATTCATATTAATAGCAGATGCTCACATGCTCCTTACAGTTTATAATACAATTATCTGATCAAACAGAAATTTCGATGTACGTATCATTTGCTTTTTAAAATGAGAATAGTAAGCTAGCTACTAACAAATAAACCACATAACATTCTGAAATGCAAAGGGGATTATTAAAAGATAGCGTCTAGCAAGAAAAAACATGTTTTTCCCTGTGACTTCTAATGAACACTAACGTGACGTAGATTAACAACATTAATGAAAACTCACTCCATAGGAAGAGTAGAGGTTAAAAAGTGGTGCTGGGTGCTTTCTTTTCATTGCAGGCACCATGTCATCATCTCAGAAGTAACTACTGTATGTATGTTAGCCTCAAGGTGTCCAATTATGTCTCATGTCCTGCCACTCTCTTTCGGCTGCTAAAGAATCCATCCATTTGTTGTACATAAACTCTGGAGAAAGTTTGTGGCTACATGTTGCGACTTTTTCTTCCATAGCATTTCCATAGCACAGCAGAAGTGAAGATCGGCATCTGCATGGTTAGAAGCTTCTGTGTTTGTTAAGAAGTACAGCCAAAGATTTGCGCTGTAACTTCCACAATTTAGTTCTTTTGTAATGCGTTTGTCAGCTGTTTGGCCCCCAATACCCCAAATACTGTGATTTGAAGCATGCAGAGGCTTCTTTGTGATTTCAACTTGCATATTCTGTAAAAAATGAAAATCTTGGATAAAAGTTGCTAGAAATATAAATCACAAAGTAGAGTACATGATGTGTGAATTTTGTATCTATGTACAGTTACAAAATGTGCTGGTCAGTGTCCTGCAAAGCCCATCCAACCTGCATAGCTGGGGTCTTGCAGAAACTCCAGCTTGCCCTCTGTGTCAGGCAGAATGGAACACATCTTGAGTTTCTGCCCCAGAGCCTTGGGAGAGGGGAGATTTACTTGGCACCACAACCAGGTCTTGAAAGCAGTAGCCGATGCTGTCTGCACCGGGATACAGCAGGCCAGACACCAGCTCCCAGCCAGGCACAATATTACCAGGAGAGAAGCCTCCAGACCAGCTGAGGACCTTCAACAGGGTTACTAACGTTGCCTCATGATTGGCAGCTACAGGTTGATTTTTGGAGACAGCTGAAGTTTCCAGACTACATTGCCTCAACAACACTTTGGCTGGACTTGGTTTTAACATCTGACTCATCCAAGCAGGTTATGCTGTTGGAACTCACAGTCCCCTGGGAAGACCAAATTGAGGAGGCCCACAAACGGTAAAGGCAAAATACCAGGAGCTTGGTGAGATCTGCAGAAGCAATGGGTGGAGGGCCCGCTGTGATCCTACTGAGGTGGTCTGCTAGGGGTTTGCATGGCAGCCTCTGCACAGCGTACGCAGGCTCCTTGGCATCAGAGGGTTGGAGGACAGGAAAACCACCAAGAACATCAGCATAGTGTTATGACCCTGGGTCATAATATATTTGAGTTTGCCTGTTCTGCTGTTGTTCCTCCCTGCCTGAGGGTGGTGCTACTACCCTTGGTGTCTCTTTTCTTAGGTGCAGGTACTGACTGCTGATTGGAGAAGGAAGATTGGGAGGAGTATAAAATGGCCGCCGCTTGAGCTCTTCTCTTGGCCCTACTCCCAACAGCACCATGGCTTTGTTCTGTCTAGTGGTATTTGTATTTATTGTTGAAGCTTTTGGGTCCAGTAATGCAGGTAGTGGTAAGGGTGGGTAGCTCTTTTCTTTAAAGCTCCTTTTCTCCTGTTTATTTTATAGGGAGTCAGGTCAGAAACCTGTATTTTATTTTCTTTACTTTTGATAGGGAAGTTAGGTTGGGTTATAGATTGTTTTGTTTGTTTTGAGCCATGCTCACCCTGATGATAATTGCTACCATGGTCTTTTTGGAGTATTATAATAAATGATTGTTTGTGAGCTCCAGCCTTGTGGCCTTGGTCGTCCTTGGGAGTGGGCAAAGAGGGGAGCAACGTTTCCTGTTAGGCACGGTTCCCCTAGTACTTCCAGGTGGTTGTGGATCAAAATCCATGGTGTAGCATGCTGCTACACACAAGCCAGGGGCTGATAATCCCCAGCTGGGTCGTCCAGGTGAAGGTGTTGGAAAATCAAAGGCCGGAAACACCCAATGACCCTGGGTTATTTTCTGATAAAATGTTCAAGCTGCCCATCTACACAGATAATGTTTCCTTTAACAGTTATTGTGTTTTAACTAGAACAATGTTCAACTGAGGACCAGGATTAGATTCAATGTGAGGCAAATATGATACATTTATAAGACCCAAACTGTTTTCAACACACCACTAAAAACTCAAACTTAAAGCTCAAGGTCCAGGAAAAACTTAAACAAAGACACTGAATCCTGAGCTGAACTGTCTCGATTTGTGCGATTTCCTGATGTCAACACTAAACAGTCAATAAATCCACTTTCAGACATTTTTCTTCATAATGTGTTCAGTTTGTTTTGACAATTGTTATTGTCCTATTTGAAATGACAAGTCAAGTTGCAGTTAAATAAATCATGTGTTTGTCTGGGAGCACTTTAAAAACCGAGAGAACATCTAATCTAATCTAGTCGAGGAGTGGGTTGCAGAATATCACAGTGCATAGTAGTACGACCAGTACTTTTACCAACTTTTCAAACAATCCTTTCAGATCAGTTCACACTGTATTTCATTGTATACAACTTTGTTTGTATCTGTAATTTTTAATATTTATTTATCAGACACATGGTTTATTATCTTAGTGTGTTTCAATTGTAATTGCTTGTGTTACCAAAAAGTGTAGATCGTCAGTGTGTGTGTGTGTGTGGCAAGTGATGTCACTCAAACCCTTACATCATCCAACCAGATCACATGGGATTCTGCTGAAATACCAGATAACATCATCAGGTCCAACATTCCCTAAAGAGTGTGCATTGCCTTCAGTGTGGCACTTTCTTTTAATTATTAAATGTGAACAGGTTGTTGTTCATTTAATTTATTTTTCATGTACAGCACTACATGTTCCTTTTTTTTAATTTCTGAAAAAAATAAGAATACATTCACAAAATGTTCATGTGAAAAAGCTGTTAATGTCAATATGCCAATGCTTTTGTCTTTTCTCTTTAACTATATCCTAACCTTAGATACACTAGAATTAGTTTTTGTTCATTAATTGTTTCTTGGTGTTCTTCTCTGGCCGAAACAATATGATGAAACACTTTGGAGCAAAAATACACAGAATTAGTCCAAAACTGGAGGCCAGGATGGCAAATATCTCCACAGCCACAGTAAATTTACCAGGTGAGCTGACATAAGCTGGGATAAATGTGATCCAGACTGCACAGAATATCAACATGCTGAAGGTGATGAGCTTGGCTTCATTAAAATTGTCAGGTAGTTTTCGTGCCAGGACAGCTAACACGAAACAAAAGACGGCCAATAGGCCAATGTACCCAAGAACTGCCCAGAACCCAAGAGCTGAACCTAAAGCACACTCCAGGATAATCTTCTCTTTGTATGTGGTCAGGTTTTTTAGTGGAAAAGGGGGGCTAACAGCCAACCAGATAGTACATATTAAAACTTGAATAAATGTGAAGGACACTACTGTCATTCTTTGCTGTAGAGGACCAAACCACTTCATGGCATTACTACCAGGAAGTGTAGCTTTGAAGGCCATTAGCACCACCATAGTTTTCCCAAGAACACAAGAGATGCACAGGACAAAGGTGATTCCAAACGCTGTGTGACGCAGCATACAGGACCACTCAGAGGGTGTTCCTATAAATGTTAATGAACATAAGAAACACAGAGCCAGTGAGAAGAGCAGCAGGAAGCTCAGTTCAGAGTTATTAGCCCTGACAATGGGCGAAGTTCTGTGACGAAAGAACACTGCTGCTGTAATAATGGCCAGACAGGCACCACCAACTGAGAATGCAGCCAGGATGATTCCTAGGACCTCGTCAAAGGAAAGAAACTCTACTGGTTTTGGGAAACATGTGCTTCTTTCTGCATTAGACCAGAACTCCCTTGGGCAAGGGAAGCAGTCTGATGAATCTGGAAAGTTCAGACGACAAATTAGAATTCGTTCAAAATCAGACCTTTTAAGATAGATTGTCCACACTAATTGTAGGGGATCAAATCTGATTGATCTGTCCAGACATGATTAACTTGTCTGCATGGGTTGCAGTGGTAATGGTGTAGCCATACCCACATTTGTGGTGCAACTTTCAAACACATGCATTTGACATGCATTCAAAATTTTGCTGGCCGTCTGGACCAAAAGCTTAAAGCAGTCATATTTTTTATGCTGCTTCTGAAACATCTCATTTTACCTGTAGAATTGCTGATTTCTCCCTCAGGACATGGAACACAATCATAACAGCAGATAGGTTTCCCTTTCTGTAAGACTTTACGAGTTCCTGGAGGACAACTGTCAGTGCACACTGATGATGGCACCTGTCACAGAGATACAGACAAACTCACACACAGATCTGCCCTTGATGCACAGCCGATAGATGTTGAATTATTGCTCCTCACTTGTGTGCTACCCCCCACCCAGGTGAGGTTTCTGTTGATGCTGAATTCCTGGCCAACTGGCAGTGATGCATTGTAATGCCCCACTGTCACCAACTCAACACTGCCACTCTGACTCTGTTGCCAGTTGACCAGGTCATATGTGGCCACAGGATCCCCATTGGCATCAAATGACACTTCATAACCATTTTGAGAAAAACTGACTTTTTTCAGCTCTGTCAGAACCTGTGAGATTAAAGTGAGATAAAGGAAGTAAGCATGTAAAGTTAATGTGTTCATCTCATAAAAGAAAAGTACCATAAGTATCTTTATCACTGACCTGTGTGGAGCCTATTTTGGTGAGTCTGTCGCACTGAGCTGTAGAATTTGTTTTCTGACACACTGACTTGTGAATGGCATGTGCTATTGCATAGACGGCCTTGTACACCATGTTAGTGATTCGCAGCTGAGATGTGTCAGTGTACGGGATCTGGAGAGTCTGAATGTTTTCAGTACCATCACACTGACTCTTCTCACTGCTGACACTTGACTCTAAAAACACAGCAACACGAAACATGTTTTTTAGCCATGACAACAGCATTGCTTTTCAATGACATAACAAGCTATTTCATTTTGTTTTTATAATTTAAACCTTATTTAACAAATCTGTACCAAATTGGACTTCTTAGTTACTTTACACATGAGCTGATATGATCTAGTTTATTGTGTGCAGAATACACACATCTCCGTCATTGTTTCCCTTCTCACTAGTAAATGCACTTTTTGGAATTTAGCTTGGTGGCCAGAAGTCTGTCTATGTTTTAGGATAACAATGAATGATGATGAAATCTTTTTTTTTCCAAGACAGTGGTGTTTATATGTGCAGTCTTCATTCCAATAACTAGAGATTTACCACTGTATTGACTTTTGCCCAGCTTGCAGTTGAATTCATTCTCCCAGAATTCAGTCAGCACTGGAGACTCAGCCACTTTATTGGGTGGCAGATCCATCAGGAAGTCTCTCAGACCAGGGATGACAGATTTCTCAATTGCAAATCCCATGGTTCCTGCACAGAAAGTGAACCTCAGCATGTCTGGGTCAGTTACCCAGGCCTCACTGCCTATCCACTGACGAGGAGACAAATGTTTCTGCGACAGCTCCTCAAACAGGAGCCTCATGTCTCCAGGGGATGCAAAAGCCACAACAACCATAGCTGTTGACCTGGAAAGACCATTATGACAATTTATGAATGTAAATATTGTTACAAAAATGAATTACATATCAGTATTGTGTGGTTAATTATTTAACATTAGCCAAAGAGCAATAAACATGGTTAAAAAATGTTTGTAATCATCATAATACACACACATATATATGTATACACATATATATATATATATACAAATATGTTAATATTTGATTTTAAGTTTTGTGCAGACAGTGGTAATACAAGAAATGAACAACAATGATGTACAAACCTGCGAATAACATCAGCCACTCTCTGGATCTTGCTAAGTGGGTGGGTCCGAAAGAATGATTCAGAATATTCGACACAGATTCCCTCTTTGTGCGCTGCTTCCAGGAAAGATGCCATGCCATTATTGCCATAGTCAGAATCTGAGTGTACAGCACCTATCCATGTCCAGCCAAAGTGTTTCACCATCTTAGCCAGTGCTTTTGCCTGGTACTGGTCACTGGGAATTGTTCTGAAGAAGCTTGGGTACTGCTGCTTATTGGATAAGCAGGCACAAGTAGCAAAGTGGCTCACCTACAGAAAAAACACAATTGTGTATTTATTAAAAATGATTAAAATGAATACAAAATAAAAAAATCTAGTTTTGAACAAAGAATTTACTACACAATCCATGTATTTACTTGAGGAATATTAAAGGGCCCAAAGATGCGCGACATGCTGATGGATGGTGTGGAACCAGACTCACCAACGATGGCTATCACTGTACCAGATTGTGAGCAGTGTTCACTGGTGTTAATCTCCAGATCCACACCGTTAGAAAGCTGGAATGCCAAATGTACTGCCATGGGCACGGAAGCGCAAGAGTCATATATCTGGTAACCGAGCCTGATGCCTGGCAGGAGATCTGTGCTGTTGTTGATCTCATTGATAGCAAAGACCATTGATCGAGAGAATTGCAATTCACGAGTGTTGATACTGCATAATCATAGTTTACATAGAAAGTACACCATTAAAAACAGTCATTCAGAATTCACATATAAATTAATTTAAATAGTGTCATGACATTACATCATCACAAATTGAAAAAGTGACATGAGACAATGCAATATATGAGTCATTTAGAAAAGGTTAAATAGCTTTTGAGTTACTGCAGACCTGCACTTCTCTCTCTGGGAGTTTGTTCCAAATGTGTGCAGCATAATCATTTAATTATGCTTCTCAATAATGTTTTCAGTATTATTTAGTAACATGATTTTCAGCACATAAAACAAACACACAGTCCTCACACAGTCTGTTCCGCGTTAATCCCCCACTTCTCCCTCTTACTGACCTGCCTGTGCACCTCAGTGGCTCAGGTGTAGAGGTGTAGTTATGCTTCACAGTGTGCAGGGAGTAGTGTATGGAGAAAACACCACCGATAATATAGTCACCATCCATAGAGAAAGCAGGTAGATGAGCTTTGCCCAGCAGCTTACATTTCACATTACTGATCCTGGCACCAGACCTGAGCACTGTGAGCCCAGACCTTTCTTTCAGACCAACCTGAGAACCATTGAAGACAAGAGCTGAGTTCAGCTCAAACAAACCCAGAGCTAATCTCAGGCCAATAAAGAGAGCTGAGATCTCCATCACCCAAGTGTCTGCATGTAGAAGTGTGTTATCACTGCTTTATATAACTTTTCAAACTATAGATTCCCTCCCACTCCACGTCAGCGATTTGTTCATCAGAGAGACAAGGCCTTTACTCAGTGGTCTTTTAATTATTTTTTTCTTTTTAGTTCTTTGTACACGAAGAACCACAAACCGCAACAATTGATATTCAACCAATAGGAAAAGTAAACAGCCAAAATAAAGATATGTATTTTTTTATATGAATGAAGAAATTCATCTAGTGGACATGCTTGTAGCCATTTCCCATTCCAAGAAATAACCATCCTACTGGCCAAAAGAGGGAGATGCACAGTGGTGGTCAACGCAGCAGATTACCATGTCAAGATGACTAGTCTTCTCAGTGATACTGCCACCTATGAGACACTGAAGTGGGACCCCACCAGAGGATACAAAACAAAAGTCGTGAAATTGCCTACAACAGTTGGAAGCACTCCACGCAATAGACCACCAGCTGTACTACCGGCTGTACCCTGGGGATTCCATTCCTCGCATTTATGGACTATCAAAGTGCAAATCACGGGATAGTCGGAACTGAAGAAACCTCTTGGAAGAGATGTGAAACGTATTCAACTTAACTCAGTCCAGTTGTCCATTGCTACTGAACTACTACTACTACTGAATAATATTATGACCTGGATGACTGAGAGCCTTCACCAACAAATCGGGCTGTGCTTAGTTTACTGTTACTCTTAGCTTAAGTTAGTTTGTTTTGTCATTTGTTAATTAATTTACTACTCATGATTGTGTATTGAGTTTACAATTTGTAGTTCGGCATTAACTGTTTGAAGAGTTATCATTTTGTATTTATATTGCTTCAGTTTCTTTCTGTTACATTTTCTGTACGAGAAGCTACGTGTGTTTTAACCTTTCCTTCCTGTCCTCTCTCTCTCTCTCTCTCTCTCTCTGTGTGTCCTCATCTTGCGGGTTGCAGGATCCAGATCCAGTTTCAAGGCTGTTATTATTATTATCGATCATATCATATAATCACCCTTATTATTATGCTATAATTAATGTTGATATCGGTATTTTTTTTAAATATCTTTGTGTAACCATGCCAGATTGCTACAAATCTCTCCTAACAGAAGACATAAAATTAACTCTCAACTCTCACCTGCATTTTTAAAACGTAAATTCTCAGTGGCCACCTATACTCATTGTATCTGGTCTTGTCCTAAAATTCAAGCATACTGGATAGATGTTTTGCAAGATCTGGAAAATATATTTGGTGTTGTGTTGTACATGGACCCTCTTTCTTTAGTCCTGGGTTATCCTAGTCAAGACACTATTATGGATGCTAGCTCTGCCTGAGCTGTCTGCTTCACTCTTCAGAGGGACAGTTTATGCATATCTGTACTCCATAAATTCACTTTTCCCACTCTACTGTGGCTTCAGTGCATTCAAGTGTTGTCCTTGGCTCGACTTTTGCTCTTTATTGCTCCGTATTGTTATTATTATTATTATTACTATTATTATTATTATTTATTTATGTCCTGTTCATTGTACTGGACAGATGCATGTGAGATATGAATGTGTGTAGGTTGTCTAAACCAATGTTGTTCTGAGTGCTATTGTTGTTTTATCATTGTGGTTATGTTCATTTGTAAAAAAAAAAAAAAACTCAATAAACATATTTGAGGAAAAAAAAAGAAAATATGAGAGTATGAATTCAGTAATGCAGACACAGGTGCACAGCAGAGGACAAGCTGAAAGTGCCACATTTGGGCAAGTGAATGGCAAAACTATGGGCAAAAAAGGCAGATTTTAGTCAGGAATCCAAAAAGTATGAACAAATGTTTCAATCTTAAAAAAATAAAGGTCAACCAAGACTTTACCACGAGAAAATCCACTATGACCTGGAAAAGACAGGTGAGGAGAACCGGGTATTTATAGCAGGTGTTTGATCAGTGAATATCAGGATGATGAGCAACCAGTGTGTGAAAAGTTTGTCAGAAGCAAGACAATGGGTGAGCCACATCCAGGCTGTACACTTACAACATTAAAACAGATGAGGGAGACAAACAACAAATAACAGGACGGGAAAAGGGAAAACAGCAGAGAAAAAAAAACAGAGATACTGCTGATCCTAATTGTGAAAACACACCACATGTAGTTAGAGTTAAATTAGATCATTGATAAGCTGTATTTTATTGTGCAGCTGTTTTTTTTTTTTTAATTTTTCAAGTTTATTTTCAACAAAGAACACATGATATTTACTGTACAATGTGGGGGAATGGAAAGTCTGGCTTATTTCGATAGGACTAGCTCATTTAATTTGGAGTTCTGTTCCATCCTCACAGCTTCAATGAATCACCTACTAGAGGTGATTCATCTCAGCATTTTCATTCACAAAAATAAATCAATTAAAACCTTAACAGTATTGGATAAGTCAAATATTAAATGCAACAAGCGGCAACAGAAATATAAAAATAAAATAATAAAATAAAATATTGCATTCATTCCACAAAGAGCCATCCTTCTGTCTCTGATCAATGGTCTGGTCAATTAAGGTCAGGCCTATTTAAGCTGGACCAACACCTGCATGAAGCCGCAGACAACTACTTATCATGTGTATATTATAATTTTAAAAAAAAGTTCCTGTTCCTCTTGATGTCTCTTCCATACAACTGCAGTCTTTTTTTAGTGACTTTGATGGAATATCCGCCCCTGTCCTACATGTTTTGAACGCTTCCCTGCTGCTACAAAGCTGATTCAGATGAATGGGTTGTTATTACAGCTTAAAGATAAGTCAAACATTTGCATCCGGTGTGTTGAACAGAGAAACCTCTAGAAAAGGGGGTGTCAAACTCATTTTACTTCCAGGGCCATATAAGGCAAAATTTGGCAAAATATTACAATACATTACAATACTACTAAAAAAATGCAATACAAAAAAATGGATTTAATAAAAACAAGTCTACCTTTATCAAAAGCACTTGAGATTATTTTATGTTTATTTGACTATACAGGTATTGTGTTTTAAAGAGAACTTTGCATTTTCTTATTTACCAAATATGATAAATTGATGCGATGACGCAAACTTTTTTCAGTTATGTTGTGATACTGTGTATCCAAACAGCCTTCAATAAAAACTCTTAAAACTTTTATGTCTCAAGCTCCAGGAAAAACTATACCAAAGACACTGAATGAGCTGAACTGTCTCTGAACGATTTGTTCCAGATTTCCTGATTTTTATTCATAATGTGTCCAGTTTGTTTTGACAATTGTTATTGTCCTATTTGAAATGATGACTAAAGTTGCAGTTAAATAAATCCTGTGTTTTTGTTTGGGAGCACACAATTGTGCACTTTACAAACTGAGAGTTTGTAAAGTGCACAATTGTCTAATCTAGGAGTGGGTTACAAAATAGTAAAGCGTATAGTAGTACGACCAGTACTTTTACCAACTTTTCAAACAATGTTCTGATCAATTCACATAATATTTCATAGTAACTTTTTTTGTATTTATATTTTTAATGTTTAATTATCAGGCACTTGGTTCGTTATCGCAGTGTTTTTCAATTTTAATTGCCTGTGTCACACTCCCTCAAGATTGTTAGTGTGTGTGTGTGTGTTACATCATCCAACCAGATCACATGGGATTCAGCCTAATTACCAGATAACATCATCAGGTCCAACATTCCCTAAAGACTCTACATAGCCTTCAGTGTGGCAATTATTAAAAGTGAACAGGTTGTTGTTCATTTAATTTATCTTTCAATTACAGCACCACATGTTCCTTTTTTTTAATTTGTGAACTAAAATAAGACACAATTAATAAGAATAAATGAAAAAGCTGATAATATAAATTAAGTCTATGAGTCTGTTTAAGGGAGTTTTGTCTTTTTTCTTTCACTATTTCCTTAGATGCACTAGAATTGGTTTTTGTTCATTAATTGTTTCTTGGTGTTCTTCTCTGGCTGAAACAGTATGATGAAACACTTGGGAGCAAAAATACACAGAATTAGTCCAAAACTGGAGGCCAGGATGGCAAATATCTCCACAGCCACCGTAAATTTACCAGGTGAGCTGACGTAAGCTGGGATAAATGTGATCCAGACTGCACAGAATATCAACATGCTGAAGGTGATGAGCTTGGCTTCGTTAAAATTGTCAGGTAGTTTTCGAGCCAGGACAGCTAACACAAAACAAAAGACGGCCAATAGGCCAATGTACCCAAGAACTGCCCAGAACCCAAGAGCTGAACCTAAAGCACACTCCAGGATAATCTTCTCTTTGTATGTGGTCAGGTTTTTTAGTGGAAAAGGGGGGCTAACAGCCAACCAGATAGCACATATTAAAACTTGAATAAATGTGAAGGACACTACTGTCATTCTTTGCTGTAGAGGACCAAACCACTTCATGGCATTACTACCAGGAAGTGTAGCTTTGAAGGCCATTAGCACCACCATAGTTTTCCCAAGAACACAAGAGATGCACAGGACAAAGGTGATTCCAAACGCTGTGTGACGCAGCATACAGGACCACTCAGAGGGTGTTCCTATAAATGTTAATGAACATAAGAAACACAGAGCCAGTGAGAAGAGCAGCAGGAAGCTCAGTTCAGAGTTATTAGCCCTGACAATCGGTGAAGTCCTGTGACGAAAGAACACTGCTGCTGTAATAATGGCCAGACAGGCACCACCAACTGAGAATGCAGCCAGGATGATTCCTAGGACCTCGTCAAAGGAAAGAAACTCCACTGGTTTTGGGAAACATGTGCTTCTTTCTGCATTAGACCAGAACTCCCTCGGGCAAGGGAAGCAGTCTGATGAATCTGGAAAAAAGAGTTCAGACAGCAAATCATAATCATTGTTCATAATCAGACCTTTTAAGGTAGACTGTCCACACTTATTATAGGGGATCAAATCTGATTGATCTGTCCTGACATGATTAACTTGTCTGCATGGGTTGATCTGGTAATGGTGTAGCCATACCCACATTTGTGGTTCAACCTTCAAACACAGCTGGACATACATTCAAAATTTTTCTGGCCTTCTGAACAAGGCCAAAGATTTAATGCAGTTAAATATTTTTATGCTGCTTCTGAAACATTTCATTTTACCTGTAGAATTGCTGATTTCTCCCTCAGGACATGGAACACAATCATAACAGCAGATAGGTTTCCCTTTCTGTAAGACTTTACGAGTTCCTGGAGGACAACTGTCAGTACACACTGATGATGGCACCTGTCACAGAGATACAGACAAACTCACACACAGATCTGCCCTCACTGCACAGCTGATAGATGTTGAATTATTGCTCCTCACTTGTGTGCTACCCCCCACCCAGGTGAGGTTTCTGTTGATGCTGAATTCCTGGCCAACTGGCAGTGATGCATTGTAATGCCCCACTGTCACCAACTCAACACTGCCACTCTGACTCTGTTGCCAGTTGACCAGGTCATATGTGGCCACAGGATCCCCATTGGCATCAAATGACACTTCATAACCATTTTGAGAAAAACTGACTTTTTTCAGCTCAGTCAGAACCTGTGAGATTAAAGTGAGATAAAGGAAGTAAGCATGTAAAGTTAATGTGTTCATCAAGAAAAGTACCATAAGCAGCATTATCACTGACCTGTGTGGAGCCTATTTTGGTGAGTCTGTCGCACTGAGCTGTAGAATTTGTTTTCTGACACACCGAGTTGTGAATGGCATGTGCTATTGCATAGACGGCCTTGTACACCATGTTAGTGATTCGAAGCTGAGACGTGTCAGTGTACGGGCTCTGGAGAGTCTGAATGTTTTCAGTTCCATCACACTGACTCTTCTCACTGCTGACACTTGACTCTAAAAACACAGCAACAAGAAACATGTTTTTTAGCAGCATTGCTTTATTATTACTACTGTGTTTCTGTTTAGTGCTTACTTGTAAAATGTGCCATGACCGTAACTACTTTCTTCTCAATAGTTGATGTTATTTTTTTTTTATCTGGTTGAATATATTTTTCAGCTTTTTTTTTTTTATTCTATTTTTTCAGACTTTATTTTTTATTTTATCTAAACCAAGTTACCATTGTTATTCAAATGTTTGATTTAAACATGAACTTTTATTACCAAATGTATTGCGTTCAGAATTCACAGTAGCTTCTCAGTGTTTACTTTCAATTGGTTTGCTTTAAGTTTGTACAACAATGGTTGGAAACTGTGCCTTACTGTCCAAGTCAGCTGTGTAGAGTTTTCCCTTACCAGATAATCAGGAGTTTGATCTAAAAACAGCATGATGACTTAAAAATATGCAGCTCCAAAATTCTATCAAGACAAAACAACACATCACAAGGAGAATCCAACTGTTACTGTCACAGCCACTAGAGATTTACCTCTGTATTTACTTCTACCCAGCCGGCAGTTGAATTCATTCTCCCAGAATTCAGTCAGCACTGGAGATGCAGCCACTTTATTTGGTGGCAGATCCATCAGGAAGTCTCTCAGACCAGGAATGACAGATTTTTCAATTGCAAATCCAATGGCGCTGGCACAGAAAGTGAACCTCAGCATGTCTGGGTCAGTTACCCAGGCCTCACTGCCTATCCACTGACGAGGAGGCAAAGGTTTCAGCAATAGCTCCTCAAACAGGATCCTCATGTCTCCAGAGGCTGCAAAAGCCACAACAACCATAGCTGTTGACCTGCAAAGAAAAAAGACAATTTATTTATACACATATATCATATGTGATGCATAGATATCAACAAACAACAGTGATAATGACAGGTAAAAACCTGCGAATAACATCAGCCACTTTCTGGATCTTGCTAAGTGGGTGGGTCCGATAGAATGATTCAGAATATTCGACACAGATTCCCTCTTTGTGCGCTGCTTCCAGGAAAGAAGCCATGCCATTATTGCCATAGTCAGAATCTGAGTGGACTGCACCTATCCATGTCCAGCCAAAATGTTTCACCATCTTAGCCAGTGCTTTTGCCTGGTACTGGTCACTGGGAATTGTTCTGAAGAAGCTTGGGTACTGCTGCTTATTGGACAAGCAGGCACACGTAGCAAAGTGGCTCACCTGTAGCAAAACAAAATTGTGTAATGATTTAAAATTAATAAGATAAAAGCATAAATATTTTTGAACCAATATTTTACCACACAATCCATGTATTTACTTGAGGAATATTAAAGGGCCCAAAGACGCGCGACATGCTGATGGATGGTGTGGAACCAGACTCACCCACGATGGCTATCACTGTACCAGATTGTGAGCAGTGGTCACTGGTGTTAACCTCAAGGTCCTCACCGTTAGAAAGCTGAAACGCCAAATGCACTGCCATGGGCACTGCAGCGCACGAGTCATATATCTGGTAACCGAGCCTGATGCCTGGCAGGAGATCTGTGCTGTTGTTGATCTCATCGATAGCAAAGACCATTGATCGAGAGAATTGCATTTCACGAGAGTTGATACTGCACAAAGACACTGAAAGTCACTGATTCAATTCATAGTTAGATGACAGGGTACACGGAAAACATTTAAAAGAGCAATTAATTGTCATTCAGAATTCACAGAAGTTTTCTCCAAGATTGTAATCAGTCAAATAAAACTTAAGTATTAATTTGTTTCTTGCTTGTTGAATATTGAAAAACAAATGTTTTCTTTTAGGAAACACATTTTCAAAGCGAGACAATTATTAAAATTGCTACAATACATATAATTAGATGACATGATGACATATTGCAAAAGTGACATATGAAAATGCAAAATATGAGGCTTTTAAAATGTAAAAGAATATAAGAGACTGTATGTGCAGGATAATAATTTAAAGCTGCTTCTCAGTAAAGTTTTCATTATTATTTAGTAATATGATTTTAAGCACATGAAACAAACATTTCTCTCCTCACACAGTCTGTTCATCCCCCACTTCTCCCTCTTACTGACCTGCCTGTGCACCTCAGTGGCTCAGGTGTAGAGGTGTAGTTATGCTTCACTGTGTGCAGGGAGTAGTGTATGGAGAAAACACCACCGATAATATAGTCACCGTCCATAGAGAAAGCAGGTAGATGAGCTTTGCCCAGCAGCTTACATTTCACAGTACTGATCCTGCCACCAGACCCGGCCACTGTGAACCCAGACCTTTGTTTCAGACCAACCTGAGAACCATTGAAGACAAGAGCTGAGTTCAGCTCAAACAAACCCAGAGCTAATCTCAGGCTAATAAAGAGTGCTGAGATCTCCATCACCCAAGCGTCTGCATGTAGAAGTGTGTTATCACTGCTTTATATAACTTTTCAAACTATAGATTCCCTCCCACTCTATGTCAGCGATTTGTTCATCTGAAAGACAAGGCCTTTACTCAGTGGTCTTTTAATTATATTTCTTTTTAGCTCTTTGGGATGCACACATGTATAAGCACAAACCTCAACAACTGATGTTGATTCAACAGTGGAGGGAAAATAAACAGCCAAAAGACAAATTGATATTTTGAAATGGTTGACAAATCCACTAAATATACTGTACTTTTTTACTTTGTTCCACTCATCCTGAAATTAAAGGCCCCACAAAAAGGTTTGATGTATTGCTACCATCTAGTGGACATGCTCGTAGCCACTTCACATTCTGTGAATTTGTTTGAGTTGTTTGACTGATGTGTAGAACTTATTATCCGCTCAATGGTTTTTGGACATGAATAATAACATGTATTAGTTTAACGGATTGTCGTGTTTACCATTCTGTCTGGTGTCCAGTTTAGTCTGTTGATGTTACTCTTTAGGCTCAGATGTTACTGGTAGAGTTACTATGGTTGTAAACCATCACTGCAATGGCTCCTTAGTCATGTAGAATTACAAAACTCCATCAACAAAGTTGTCACTGCACTTCAGATCCGGCACACTGGTCACTTATCTCAGTGTTTCTCAATTTTCATTGCCCATGTCAACAACAAAGTGACTCAGGTTGCACACTCTCTATGGACAAAAAGAAATCTAGGATAAAGCATGTGCAGTCAAGTTCTGTGCTTTTCTGGGGTTATGTCTGGAATCGACTTAAGCAAATTCTGTGTTTATAATTTTAACTCCTTCCTAAACTTACACGTACTTGGATTGACCTTTGTTCATTTTTGTTCTCTTGTGTGAACTATATGATGAAACACTCTGGCACACTCCCTAAAGATCTTCTGTGTGTGTGTGTGTGTGTGCCAGATGATGTAACTTCATGCAGTGTGTCATCAGCACTCCAATACTAACTGTTTAACATGTCAACATGCAATGGCCTCAAACCCTTACATCACCCAACCAGATCACATGGGTGTCAGCCTCATGATTAGAGATCAGATACCATCAGGGCCAATGTTCCCTAAAGACTAGATACACCCTACAATGTAACAATTATAATAAATTACATTTTCACCAACTTTTTCAAAATTGGGATAATTTGTGACCCAAACTTTAGAAGTGAACACATTGTTGTTTATTTTACACTAAAGCACAACAGGTAAAAGATTGTAGTAATTTGGGGGAAAACATTTAACCATTAACACAATTATCACATGAATAGGTTGTTAATATAAATACGCCATTTGTCTATTTAAGGGACTTTTGTCTTTTTTCTTTCACTATTTCCTAACCTTAGATGCACTAGGATTGTTTTTTGTTCATTAATTGTTTCTTGGTGTTCTTCTCTGGCTGACACAATATGATGAAGCACTTTGGACCAAAAATACACATAATTAGTCCAAAACTGGAGGCCAGGATGGCCAATAAATCTCCACCGCCAAATAGATTTACCAGGTGAGCTGACATAAACTGGAACAAATGTGATCCAAACTGCACAGAATATTAACATGCTGAAGGTGATGAGATTATTTGTCAGGTAATATTTGAGCCACAACAGCTGACACAAAACAAAAGACGGCCAATAGGCCAATGTACCCAAGAACTGCCCAGAAACCAAGAGCTTAAAGCACACGCCAGGATAATCTTTTTCTTTGTATGTGGTCAGGTTTTTAAGTGGAAAATGGGGGCTAAGAGCCAACCAGATAGTACATATTAAAACTTGTGAAGGACACTACACAACAGTCAGCAGAACAATAAATAAAAATCTCTAAAGGTCTCTTAGCTTCTCAGAATAAGTCACAGCACTGTCACATCCTCAATATCTAGGTAAAAAAGAAAAGACAACGTACAAACAACAAAACATAATGAAAGACACAATATTTCCATTACAAACCAAATGGTGGCTTTACTGTTATGTTTACTGTTTACTGTAGGGCTGGGAAATATACTTTTTTCCATCATGCAATATACATATGTATATGTATATATATCCTGTCTGTGTAATGTAAAGATATGAAAAGGTCACTTTGGTTTTAACATTGTTTCATTTTGTACAAGTTGAACATGACAACTGTAGCTCATTCTGCAAAGAAATAAAAAAAAAGGTATATTTTAAGTACAATTCTAATACGCACAGGTTCAAAGCTTCAACTTTTACAGGAGAACAAAATCAATTATTTCTATCCACCCATCCATTTTCTACCACTCAATAGGCGGGTACACCCTGGACAGTTTGCCAGTCCATCGCAGGGCCACATATAGAGACAAACCACCATTCAGTCTCACGGTCAATTTAGGGTGTCTAATTTACCTAACTCCCATATTGCATGTTTTTGGACTGTGAGAGGAAGCCAGAGAAAACCCACGGACACATCGCGATCAGCAGTGCTGTCGCTAAATACACAAGACTTGTCTGGTAAATATTGAAATTTTAGACATTTCCCTGGTAATTGTTGGAGATTAACCCACGTTTTTAGGATTGTTAAGTGATTGCTTGATTCTTGTGTCAGATGTCTTGCTCATGCCTCTTCCTGTGACGGCACTCTGACCAATCAGTGGCTGGCAGTCTGGCGACATCGCGCATAGTATTGCCTTAGCTCGCTTGGAACCTAGCCAGAGCAGGTACTAAAAAAGGTACCGGGTACCAGGTACTACCGGTAGTGGAATTGCAATTTATTTAAGAGGAGCAGAAAGAAGAGCAGACACCTGCTGTGAGGCTGCAGTACCACTGATGGAGACAGAGGGAGAAAGAGAGCAGGACTGTAGCTCAACCAGCTCTGTGCACAATGTCATTAAACTCATTAAATCCTAATAGTGAAAATCTTGTTTTACTACATGTTTGTTCAACAAGGAGTTTAATACCAGTGCATTTACATTTGGCCACACGGTGGGTGTCGTAGTTAGCACTCTTGCACTGGTCGAAACAAGGGCCTTTTGTGCATGGAGTGTGAGAGTGGCACGAGTGCCCATCGCAACCCTCATGTGGAGGATAAAGTGGTAGAGTAAAGAGTGAGCATTTAAATTTATATTTGATACAAAAATTGAAAAACAACAATATTTAGCTGGGTCCCACTAAAGCATACATATGCATGTGTGTGTTCTGCCCTTCCAGTGGACAACACCCTCCCACCACACACACACACTTTATTTATGGGCATTTGAAGATTTCTGGATGGAAACACACAAAGGATATAAGCCTTACATTAGAGAACGTGTTTAAAATTTTAACTCCTTCCTGAACTTACATGCACTTGGATTCACCTTTGTTAGTTTTTGTTATCTGGTGATTCACTCTGGTACATTCCCTAAAGATCTTCTGTGTGTGTGTGTCACTTCATGTCATATGTCATCAGCACTCCATCACCCACTTCACATGTCAACATGCAATGCCCTCAGACGCTTACATCACCTAACCAGATCACATGGGTGTCGGCCTCATGATTAGAGATTAGATACCATCAGGGCCAATGTTCCCTAAAGACTGGATACACCCTATAATGTAACAATGATAATAAATGACAATGTCAAAAACCTTTTTCAAAATTGTGATATATTGTGACCCAAACTTTATAAGTGAACACATTGTTGTTTATTTTACACTTCAAGCTCAAATGTAAGTAATTTGTGGGAAAACATTTAAACATTCACACAATTGTATTAATTTTAATTGTAATTATACAATAAAAATTGTGCATTATAATTAAATATAATAACACCAATAGTATATTGGAGGGATTTTGTAGTTTTTCTTTCACTATTTCCTTACCTTAGATACACTAGGATTGGTTTTTGTTCATTAATTGTTTCTTGGTGTTCTTTTCTGGCCGAAACAATATGATGAAACACTTTGGAGCAAAAATACACAGAAAGAGTCCAAAACTGGAGGCCAGGATGGCAAATATCTCCACAGCCACAGTAAATTTACCAGGTGAGCTGACGTAAGCTGGGATAAATGTGATCCAGACTGCACAGAATATCAACATGCTGAAGGTGATGAGCTTGGCTTCATTAAAATTGTCAGGTAGTTTTCGAGCCACAACAGCTAACACGAAACAAAAGATGGCCAATAGGCCAATGTACCCAAGAACTGCCCAGAACCCAAGAGCTGAACCTAAAGCACACTCCAGGATAATCTTCTCTTTGTATGTGGTCAGGTTTTTTAGTGGAAAAGGGGGGCTAACAGCCAACCAGATAGTACATATTAAAACTTGAATAAATGTGAAGGAAACTACTGTCAATCTTTGCTGTAGAGGACCAAACCACTTCATGACATTACTACCAGGAAGTGTAGCTTTGAAGGCCATTAGCACCACCATAGTTTTCCCAAGAACACAAGAGATGCACAGGACAAAGGTGATTCCAAACGCTGTGTGACGCAGCATACAGGACCACTCAGAGGGTGTTCCTATAAATGTTAATGAACATAAGAAACACAGAGCCAGTGAGAAGAGCAGCAGGAAGCTCAGTTCAGAGTTATTAGCCCTGACAATGGGCGAAGTCCTGTGACGAAAGAACACTGCTGCTGTAATAATGGCCAGACAGGCACCACCAACTGAGAATACAGCCAGGATGATTCCTAGGACCTCGTCAAAGGAAAGAAACTCCACTGGTTTTGGGAAACATGTGCTTCTTTCTGCATTAGACCAGAACTCCCTCGGGCAAGGGAAGCAGTCTGATGAATCTGGAAAGTTCAGACGGCAAATTAGAATTTGTTCAAAATCAGACCTTTTAAGATAGATTGTCCACACTAATTATAGGGGATCACATCTGATTGATCTGTCCTGACAACTTGTCAGCATGGGTTGCACTGGTAATGGTGTAGTGATACCCACATTTTTGGTGCAACTTTCAAACACAACTCAACATGCATTCAAAATTTTGCTGGCCGTCTGGACCAAAAGCTTAAAGCAGTCATACTTTTTATGCTGCTTCTGAAACATCTAATTTTACCTGTAGAATTGCTGATTTCTCCCTCAGGACATGGAACACAATCATAACAGCAGATGGGTTTCCCTTTCTGTAAGACTTTTCGAGTTCCTGGAAGACAACTGTCAGTACACACTGATGATGGCACCTGTCACAGAGATAGAGTCAAACTCACACACAGATCTGCCCTCGATGTACAGATGATAGATGTTGAATTATTGCTCCTCACTTGTGTGCTACCCCCCACCCAGGTGAGGTTTCTGTTGATGCTGAATTCCTGGCCAACTGGCAGTGATGCATTGTAATGCCCCACTGTCACCAACTCAACACTGCCACTCTGACTCTGTTGCCAGTTGACCAGGTCATACGTGGCCACAGGATCCCCATTGGCATCAAATGACACTTCATAACCATTTCGAGAAAAACTGACTTTTTTCAGCTGAGTCAGAACCTGTGACATTAAAGTGAGATAATGGAAATAAACATGTAAAATTAATGTGTTCATCTTACGAAAGAAAAGTACCATAAGCAGCATTATCACTGACCTGTGCGGAGCCTATTTTGGTGAGTCTGTCGCACTGAGCTGTAGAATTTGTTTTCTGACACACTGAGTTGTGAATGGCATGTGCTATTGCATAGACGGCCTTGTACACCATGTTAGTGATTCGCAGCTGAGACGTGTCAGTGTACGGGCTCTGGAGAGTCTGAATGTTTTCAGTTCCATCACACTGACTCTTCTCACTGCTGACACTTGACTCTAAAAACACAGCAACAAGAAACATGTTTTTTAGTAGCATTGCTTTATTATAACTACTCTGTTTCTATTTAGTGTCGTACAATATCCCGGATTCATCTTTTTTGTAACATGACCTTATTTATTTTGTTTTTTTATACTTTGAATTATGTCTTTTAACCCATATTTTAATGTATTTATAGCAAGCCATCCCTGTAAAAAGTTAACCTTAAACCTGAGCTGATATAATCCACTTTATTGTGTTCAGAATACACAAATGTCTCTCATTGTTTCCTTTTTTAATTCAGATTGGTGGCCAGAAGTCTATCCATGATTTTTTTTCATTGATGAAATTGTGCTTTTTTTCCCCAAGACAGTGGTGTTTAAAAATGCCTTAGATCATGTACATATGTGCAGTTTTCATACCAATAACTAGAGATTTACCTCTGTATCTACTTTTGCCCAGCCTGCAGTTGAATTCATTCTCCCAGAATTCAGTCAGCACTGGAGACTCCGCCACTTTATTGGGCGGCAGATCCATCAGAAAGTCTCTCAGACCAGGGATGACAGATTTCTCAATTGCAAATCCAATGGCTCCGGAACAGAAAGTGAACCTCAGCATGTCTGGGTCAGTTACCCAGGACTCACTGCCTATCCACTGACGAGGAGGCACAGGTTTCTGCAACAGCTCCTCAAACAGGATCCTCATGTCTCCAGAGGATGCAAAAGCCACAACAACCATAGCTGTTGACCTGGAAAGACAAAAATGTATTTATACACATATATCATATTTAAAAAAAAAAGAATGACATGTCAGTTATGTGTGATTTATTATTAAACAACGTATGCATTAAGTGTCAATACCAGGATCACAAAACAACAATGATGTAGAAACCTGTGAATAACATCAGCCACTCTCTGGATCTTGCTAAGTGGGTGGGTCCGATAGAAGGATTCAGAATATTCGACACAGATTCCCTCTTTGTGCGCTGCTTCCAGAAAAGAAGCCATGCCATTATTGCCATAGTCAGAATCTGAGTGGATAGTACCTATCCACGTCCAGCCAAAGTGTTTCACCATCTTAGCCAGTGCTGTTGCCTGATACTGGTCACTGGGAATTGTTCTGAAGAAGCTTGGGTACTGCTGCTTATTGGACAAGCAGGCACACGTAGCAAAGTGGCTCACCTACAACAAAACAAACCTATTATTGCAAATGATTAAAATAAAAGCATAAGTCAATTCTTGAACAAAACACAATCCATGTATTTACTTGAGGAATATTAAAGGGCCCAAAGACGCGCGACATGCTGATGGATGGTGTGGAACCAGACTCACCCACGATGGCTATCACTGTACCAGATTGTGAGCAGTGGTCACTGGTGTTAACCTCCAGGTCCTCACCGTTAGAAAGCTGAAACGCCAAATGCGCTGCCATGGGCACCGCAGCGCACGAGTCATATATCTGGTAACCGAGCCTGATGCCTGGCAGGAGATCTGTGCTGTTGTTGATCTCATCGATAGCAAAGACCATCGACTGAGACATCTGTAGTTCACGAGAGTCGATACTGCACAAAAACATTTACATTACATTTTCACAGATATTTTCTGCAACATTATAATCAGTCAAATAAAAATTGAGAAATAATTTGTTCCTGACCGGGTTGAATATTAAACACACAAAGAAGGAAACTGAAACACCTTAGTCTTGCATCTGCATCTAACACCAATAAATTATAGGACTAATACTGATGTGGTCCCGTACATACATTTTCACCAAATTTTAGCAAAACAGCTGTAAATTACATATAAATGACCTTGTGATAAATGGCAAAAGAATCACTAGACAATACAAAAGAGGCATTGAGAGATAAATTGCATAATAATTTAAAGCAGCTTCTCAATAATGTTTTCAGTGTTATTTTGTAACATGACTTTAAGCATTTTAAGCACATGAAGAAACATTCCTCTCCTCACAGTCTGCCCTCCTTTAATCCCCCATGTCTCCCTCTTACTGACCTCCCTGTGCACCTCAGTGGTTCAGGTGAAGAGGTGTAGTTATGCTTCACTCTGTGCATGTAGTGGTGTATGGAGAAAACACCACCGATAATATAGTCACCGTCCATGGAGAATGCAGGAAGGTGAGCTTTGCCCAGCAGCTTACATTTCACAGTACTGATCCTGGCAGCAGACCTGAGCACTGTGAGCCCAGACCTTTGTTTGAGACCAACCTGAGAACCATTGAAGACAAGAGCTGAGTTCAGCTCAAACAAACCCAGAGCTAATCTCAGGCCAATAAAGAGAGCTGAGATCTCCATCACCCAAGTGTCTGCATGTAGAAGTGTGTTATCACTGCTTTATATAACTTTTCAAACTGTAGATTCCCTCCTATTCTACGTCAGCTATCTGTTCATCTGAGAGACAAGCCCTAGTTGGTGATTGTTTTAAGGCTTCAGGTGTTTGATTATGTCCTTAGAGTTTCTCAGTAATATAGTAGAAAATAATAGATATTTATTGTGCCTTTCTGCATGGAGTTTGCATGTTCTCCTCGTGTGTGCGTGGGTTTTCTTCAGGTTCTCCAGTTTTCTCCCACATTCCAAAAACATGTAGATTTGGGGATTAGGCAAATTAAACACTCCAAATTGACCATAGATATGAGTGAAAGGGTGAATGGTTGCTTGTCTCTATGTTTCCCTGTGATGGACTCTCCATCAAGGTCCAGCAGGTGTTGGGGAGAATGGCTTGACACAGCTTCCTAAGTAAGTACAGTCTTTGTAGTGCCTTCACCACTGGAGTGAATGGACTCGATGAAGTCGGCTGAGATGTGGACCCCAAGAAATTTGAAGCTCTCGATCCTCTCTACCTCCTCTCTGTCAATTTAGAGGGCTACAAGTCAATTATCACCTCCATGGTCTTGGCTGAGTTCAGGACCAGGTTGTTATTGTCACACCATTGCCTCAGATACCAGACCTCCTCTCTTTAGGCTTATTCATTGTTGTCCTTAATCAGTCCTATGATGCTGGTCAGCAAATTTGACGATGGTGCTGCTGGTGTGAATGGGACAACAGTCATGTGTGAAGAGGGAGTAGGGCAGGGGGCTGAGGACACACTGAGCGCTGTTATTAGGGCATCCTCTGTTGACATGTTTGCTCTATATGCAAACTAGTATGGCTCAAGGTCTACAGGAATGGTGGCCTTAACGTGAGACAGGATGAGTCTCTAAAAACTCCCGTTATTTTGTGATGATGGGAGTTAAAGCAACTGGGCGACAGTCGTTCAAGCAGCTCACTGTGTTCTTGGGCACTGAAACAATTGTGGCTGACTTAAGGCAGGTTGGAACTGCAGACTGCAGTAGCGAGACGTAGAAGATGGTGGTGAAAAACTCAGATACGGAGCCAAGTCGGGGCCGGTCTCCACCTGTCGCCCTACAACGGATGTCCACGGAGGATGATCCAGAGGCATTTCTGGACATCTGCGAGGGCACGGCGGAGGCGTGTGGGTGGCCCGAGGAGGAGAGGGCGGTCCGGCTCCTCCCCTTGCTCACCGGGGAGGCGCAGCTGGCCGCGCACAGTCTGCCAGCAGCCGCGCGTCACAACTTCACCCAGCTGAAGAGAGCCATTTTGGACCGGCTGGGCAGGACTCCGGAGGGACACCGGCGGCGGTTCAGGGGACTCTCCTTCGAAGAAGCCGGCTGCCCCTTTGCATACGCGCAGCAGCTCCTGGACGCAGCGAGGCGCTGGCTCCAGCTGGGGACCAACTCTGCAGAGGACGTCGTGGGACAGGTGTCCCTGGAGCAGTTCATAGCTGGGTTACCATCGTCGACTTCTAATTGGGTCCAGTGCCACCGTCCCCCCAACATCGAGGCAGCGGTCGTACTCGCAGAGGACCACCTCTCCCTTCCCCGGCAGAGCATGAGGGAGGAGGCCAAGCCAGCGGCGCTTCCTGCTGGCCGTCCCACTCCAGCCCCAAGGAGGAGATTCTCAGCGACCGCCACACCAGCAGCACACACACACACACACACACACCCGGAGCATGCATTGCTCCGGTCCACTAATAACCCTCTGCCTTCTGTCCCACAGGGCCCAGCCTACATGTCTGATCACTCGGCACCCCGGGGGGCTCCTCAGACGCCAGGGCAGGTGTGCTGGCGGTGTGGGCAGCCCGGCCACATCCGGGCAGAGTGCCCTCTCATGGAGGTGGGGCAAGTGGTTCGGGTTGCTGGGCCGCCGGCCCCCTCCCCCGGTTCGGAAGGGACGTACCGTATACCGGTATGTATACAAGGGGGTACACACCAGGCTCTGCTGGATTCTGGTTGTGAACAGACCATGATCCACCAGCATCTGGTTCGACCCGGGGCATTGTTAGAGGCATCATGGGTGAGGGTGAGGTGTGTGCATGGGGATATTCACGATTATCCAGTGGTGGCTCTGGAAATTTATTTTAAAGGGCGAAAACATAGAGTCAAGGCTGGAGTTAGTACTCGCCTCACGCACCCTTTAATCTTGGGCACAAACTGGCCGGGGTTTGCGAGCTTAGCAGGGGAAACGATGAGGGTGCGGTCACGTACGTCAGGGAAATGTGAGTGGTGTGCTGTGCTTAGTGGGGAGGCAGAGGTGCCGCATCCCGACGCTGCCAGGGGGGGCGCGGGGCCAAAGGGGCCGGCACAGCTGGCTCCAGGGGCCCCGCAGATAGCCCCCATGGAAGATTTTCCACTTGAGCAGTCTCGGGATGAGACCCTCCGTCATGCTTTTGACCAAGTGATGAAAATTGATGGTTGCCAGGTTCACCCTAACGCAGTACTCACTCACCCCTACTTTGTTATCATTAGGGACAGACTGTACAGAGCGAGTCGTGACGCTCAGACCGGGGAAGAGCTCACCCAGTTATTGGTACCGAAAAGCCGCCGCGAAAAAATTTTCCAGGCAGCTCATCACAACCCAATGGCGGGCCACCTGGGATATGATAAAACACTGAACCGGATCATGGCCCGATTTTACTGGCCGGGCATTCGGGCGGATGTAAGTCAGTGGTGTGCATCCTGCAGTGAATGCCAGTTAGTCAATCCACCGGCCACCCCAAAAGCACCATTGCGCCCGTTACCACTAATTGAGGTCCCTTTTGATAGAATTGCCATGGACCTCATCGGGCCATTAGACCGGAGCGCACGGGGATATCGCTTTGTGTTAGTCCTAGTGGAATACGCGACGCACTATCCTGAGGCAGTGCCCCTGCGCAATATCTCTGCGAAGAGTGTTGCACAAGCGCTGTTTCAAGTTATCTCCCGAGTTGGGATCCCGAAAGAGATCCTGACTGATCAGGGCACATCATTTATGTCTCGTACACTACGCGAGCTATATGAATTACTGGGCGTGCGGTCAATCCGGACTAGTGTCTACCATCCCCAGATCGACGGCCTGGTGGAGCGGTTTAACAAGACACTAAAGAACATGTTTCGTAAGTTTGTACACGAGGATAGCCGTAATTGGGATAAATGGTTGGACCCTCTGTTGTTTGCGGTACAGGAGGTTCCCCAGGCCTCCATGGGATTTTCCCCCTTTGAACTCCTGTTCGGCAGAAAACCTCGGGGTGTCTTGGACCTGGTTAAAGAAAACTGGGAGGCGGGTCCAAGCACCAGCAAAAACGAGGTACAGTACGTCCTGGACCTGCGGGCAAAACTCCATTCACTGGGTCAGTTATCACGGGGGAATTTGCTCCAGGCTCAGGAACGTCAACAGCGTCTGTACAACAGAGGGGCAAAACTTAGACACTTTCTGCCAGGAGATAAAGTGCTTGTATTGCTGCCATCATCTAGCTCAAAATTGCTCGCCAAGTGGCAAGGGCCCTTTGTGGTCACACGGCGAGTGGGGGATGTTGACTATGAGGTTGTGCGTTCTGACAGGGGCGGAGCAATGCAGATTTATCACCTCAACCTCCTCAAAGCCTGGAGGGAGGTGGCGGCTGTTTCTCTGGCTACCACCATGTGATAGAGAGGGATGAGTTGGGGCCGGAGGTGACTAATTCGAACCGGTCAGTGCCGGTCCCCGTTGACGACCATCTCTCGCAGGGCCAGAGAGCGGACGTGGCCTCGTTGCAGCGGCGGTTTGGCGACGTGTTCTCTCCCCTGCCAGGGCGCACAAGTCTCATACACCACCACATAGAAACACCCCTGGGCCTGACAGTGCATTCACACAAGAGAAAAATTGTTCAGGCAGAGCTTCAGGCTATGTTGGAGATGGGGGTAATAGAAGAGTCCAACAGCGACTGGTGTTGCCCCATCGTGCTGGTGCGCAAGTCCGATGGGTCAATACGGTTCTGTGTGGACTATCGTAGGGTCAACGAGGTGTCCAAATTCGATGCCTATCCAATGCCCAGGGTCGACGAACTCCTGGATCGGCTGGGCACGGCTCGCTTTTTCACGACACTGGATTTGACCAAGGGCTACTGGCAGATTCCCGTATCGCTAGAGTCCAGGGAAAAGACGGCCTTCTCCACTCCGTATGGTTTGTACCAATTTGTCACACTTCCATTCGGGTTGTTCGGGGCCCCAGCTACATTTCAGCGCCTCATGGACCGGGTGGCAGCAGGTGGGAGCAGTGCTTGAGTCCCTGAGGAATGCGGGGCTCACGGCCAATCCGGGGAAGTGTGCGGTTGGACGGAGGGAGGTACGGTATTTGGGGTACCACTTGGGGGGCGGGCAGGTGCGTCCACAGATACAAAAGACGGCAGCGATTGCAGCCTGCCAAAGCTGACCAGCCCCCTAACTGACCTGACCCGAAAGGGTGCCTCAGATCCGGTCCAGTGGACGGAGCCTTGTCAGCTGGCGTTTGAGAGGGTTAAGCGAGCCCTCTGTGGGGAGCCACTTTTGTACACACCTAACATTTCTCTCCCTTTCATCCTGCAGACCGACGCCTCGAACAGCGGGCTGGGTGCCGTTTTGTCACAGGAGGTGGAGGGGATCGACCGCCCCGTACTGTACATTAGCCGGAAGCTGGCTCAGCGGGAGGTGAACTACAGTACGGTAGAGAAAGAGTGCCTCGCCATACGGTGGGCGGTTGGGGCCCTCCGCTACTACCTCCTGGGGCGCCCATTCACCCTCTGGTCGGACCATGCCCCGCTCCAATGGCTCCACCGCATGAAAGATGCCAACGCGCGGATCACTCGCTGGTATCTGGCGTTACAGCCCTTCCGGTTCGAGGTGATCCATAGGCCGGGTAACCGCATGGTCGTGGCTGACTTTCTCTCCCGCTCCGCGGAGGGGGGGGGGAGTGGGCTTGCGGCCGGTGGGGTCCCGGCCTAAGTCGGGTGGTGGGGGTATGTGGCAGTGGGGTATGGTTAGAGCGGCGGCTGCTGGAGGAGAGGGAGGAGAGGGAGGAGTGGCTCAGCCGGTGATCAGGCAGCTGGACAGAATCAGGTAATCAGTCAGCTATATAAGCACACTTGTAACCTGGTTCTGGTCTCTTGCAGTAGGCTGGGTCCGGAAGGAGGAAGCAGGAACGAGAGAGAGAGAGAGAGAGAGTGCGACGACGGCAGCAGTTTATTTGTATGTTTGGTGGACTTTTTTCTGTTGAAATTAAAAGATTATTTTCCACCACCACACTGACTGATCCTTCCTGAACCCGCCGTGAGCAGAGAAGCTCACAATTATCATGTGAAAAATGTGTAAATGTAGAAATATGCCAAAAATCAGCTCAAACTAATTCTATGTTTATAATTTTAACTCCTTCCTAAAATTGAATGTACTTGGATTGACCTTTGCTATTTGTTGTTCTCTGGTGTGAACTATATGATGAAACACTCTGGCACTCCCTAAAGCTCTTCTGTGTGTGTGTGTGTCAGATGATGTAACTTCATGTAGTGTGTCATCAGCACTCCAATAACCACTCTTTTACATGCCAACTGGCAATGCCCTCAAACCCTAACATCACCCAGCCAGATCACACGGGAGTCGGCGTCATGATTAGATACCATCAGGAGCAATGTTCCCTAAAGACTGGATACACCCTACAATGTAACAATTTATTAATAATAATAATAATAATAATAATAATAATAATAAATGACAATTTCATTTTTTCAAAATTGTAATATATTGTGACCCAAACTATATGAGTGAACACATTGTTGTTTATTTTACATTTCAAGCACAAAAAAAAAAGAAAAAATGTAATCTGGGGAAAAACATTTAAACAATCACACAATCATAATGTGAAAAAGTTGTTAATATAAATATGCCAATAGTCTATTTAATGGACTTTTTCCTTTCTTCTTTCACTATTTCCTTACCTAAGATCACATGTGTCAAACTGGTGGTCCGGGGGCCACATGTGGCCCTCCAATCGATTACATGCAGCCCACCCACCACTGTGGGAGGTAATGGAATAGAGACAGGATATAAGACTAAATGTATTTGCCGGCAATATTTTTATAATAGTAATAAGACATTCGGTTGTAATCATTGCTTTATTAAATGTGTTACACTCAACATGAAATTACATATATTTAAGCTGTTTTAATCACAATTATCCTCTTCATTATTTGCTACATTTTTTATGTAATTCTCTGTTTTTGTTCATCATAAATATGTTTTTATTGTGAATCATTTTATATAAAAAAAAAGCACTTTTACTTTGCAATTTTGTCTAATATCATCATGAATATCTTATATCGCCCACCGGCTATAAATAGTTGTTTTTTCCACTTTTTTTCCTCTGTCGTCCACTGCTTGACCAGACTAGATGGTAATTGGCCCCCAGGTCATATGAGTTTGACACCCCTGCCTTAGATGCACTAAGATTGGTTTTTGTTCATTAATTGTTTCTTGGTGTTCTTCTCTGGCCGAAACAATATGATGAAACACTTTGGAGCAAAAATACACAGAAAGAGTCCAAAACTGGAGGCCAGGATGGCAAATATCTCCACAGCCACAGTAAATTTACCAGGTGAACTGAAGTAAGCTGGGATAAATGTGATCCAGACTGCACAGAATATCAACATGCTGAAGGTGATGAGCTTGGCTTCATTAAAATTGTCAGGTAGCTTTCGAGCCAGGACAGCTAACACGAAACAAAAGACGGCCAATAGGCCAATGTACCCAAGAACTGCCCAGAACCCAAGAGCTGAACCTAAAGCACACTCCAGGATAATCTTCTCTTTGTATGTGGTCAGGTTTTTTAGTGGAAAAGGGGGGCTAACAGCCAACCAGATAGTACATATTAAAACTTGAATAAATGTGAAGGACACTACTGTGATTCTTTGCTGTAGAGGACCAAACCACTTCATGACATTACTACCAGGAAGTGTAGCTTTGAAGGCCATTAGCACCACCATAGTTTTCCCAAGAACACAAGAGATGCACAGGACAAAGGTGATTCCAAACGCTGTGTGACGCAGCATACAGGACCACTCAGAGGGTGTTCCTATAAATGTTAATGAACATAAAAAACACAGAGCCAGTGAGAAGAGCAGCAGGAAGCTCAGTTCAGAGTTATTAGCCCTGACAATCGGTGAAGTCCTGTGACGAAAGAACACTGCTGCTGTAATAATGGCCAGACAGGCACCACCAACTGAGAATACAGCCAGGATGATTCCTAGGACCTCGTCAAAGGAAAGAAACTCCACTGGTTTTGGGAAACATGTGCTTCTTTCTGCATTAGACCAGAACTCCTTCGGGCAAGGGAAGCAGTCTGATGAATCTGGAAAAAAGAGTGCAGACGGCAAAATCAGAATTCTTTCAAAATCAGATCTTTTAAGGTAGATTGTCCACACTAATTATAGGGGATCAAATGTGTTTCATCCTTCCAGACATGATTAACTTGTCTGCACAGGTTGATCTGGTAATGGTGTAGCCATACCCACATTTGTGGTGCAACTTTCTAACACAACTCAAGATGCATTCAGAATTTTTTTGGTCGTCTGGACAAGGCCAAAGACTTAAAGCAGTCATATTTTGTATGCTGCTTCTAAAACATCTCATTTTACCTGTAGAATTGCTGATTTCTCCCTCAGGACATGGAACACAATCATAACAGCAGATGGGTTTCCCTTTCTGTAAGACTTTACGAGTTCCTGGAGGACAACTGTCAGTACACACTGATGATGGCACCTGTCACAGAGATAGAGTCAAACTCACACACAGATCTGCCCTCGATGTACAGATGATAGATGTTGAATTATTGCTCCTCACTTGTGTGCTACCCCCCACCCAGGTGAGGTTTCTGTTGATGCTGAATTCCTTGCCAACTGGCAGTGATGCATTGTAATGCCCCACTGTCACCAACTCAACACTGCCACTCTGACTCTGCTGCCAGTTGACCAGGTCATATGTGGCCACAGGATCCCCATTGGCATCAAATGACACTTCATAACCATTTTGAGAAAAACTGACTTTTTTCAGCTCTGTCAGAACCTGTGAGATTAAAGTGAGATAAAGGAAGTAAACATGTAAAGTTAATGTGTTCATCTTATAAAAGAAAAGTACCATAAGCAGCATTATCACTGACCTGTGCGGAGCCTATTTTGGTGAGTCTGTCGCACTGAGCAGTAGAATTTGTTTTCTGACACACTGAGTTGTGAATGGCATGTGCTATTGCATAGACGGCCTTGTACACCATGTTAGTGATTCGCAGCTGAGACGTGTCAGTGTACGGGCTCTGGAGAGTCTGAATGTTTTCAGTTCCATCACACTGACTCTTCTCACTGCTGACACTTGACTCTAAAAACACAGCAACAAGAAACATGTTTTTTAGCAGTATTGCTTTATTATAACTACTGTGTTTCTATATAGTGTTGTACAATATCCTGAACTAACCTTTTTGTAACATGACCTTATTCAATTTGTTCTTTTCTTCTTTTAATTTATCCATACCCAGTCATCCTTGTAAAAAGTTAACCTTAAACAGCTGATATGACCCAGTTTATTGTGTTCCGAATTGTTTCCCTTCATACTAGTAAATGCCTAGTGCTTTTTTCATTCAGCTTGGTGGCCAAAAGTTGATTAATGATTTTAGGTGATGAAATTGTGCTTTTTTCCAAGACAGTGGTGTTTAATAATGCCCTAGATCATGTACATATGTGCAGTTTTCATACCAATAGCTAGAGATTTACCTCTGTATTTACTTTTGCCCAGCCTGCAGTTGAATTCATTCTCCCAGAATTCAGTCAGCACTGGAGACTCCGCCACTTTATTGGGCGGCAGATCCATCAGAAAGTCTCTCAGACCAGGAATGACAGATTTCTCAATTGCAAATCCAATGGCACCGGCACAGAAAGTGAACCTCAGCATGTCTGGGTCAGTTACCCAGGCCTCGCTGCCTATCCACTGACGAGGAGACAAATGTTTCTGCGACAGCTCTTTAAACAGGATCCTCATGTCTCCAGAGGATGCGAAAGCCACAACAACCATAGCTGTTGACCTGGAGAGACAATAAAGACAATTTTATTACACACAGGGTAAGAAATTTGCATTAGCATTTGAAGATCATATGTTAATCTAATAAAGGACAAATTGCACTAAACCAAATTGATTGTTTTATTATAAAGTAAGTGATGTAATTGAAGTGATTACCTGGTCTTGCTCTTTCATTTCATTGCCTCAGCGTGAGAAAAGTCATGTGTGGAGTGTGAGCGTGTGAACTTTACTTGAGACTTCTGTTAATACACATATCTCATATTAAAAAAAACATTAAGTTATGTGTGATTTATTTTTAAATAATTTTAGCATGCTGGTATGATGAACATTTAGTGTTCATTTAATTAGGGACTCTACAATCATTTTATTTGATCAGTTTTATTGTGTTTTTGTGAACAAAGTCAGTGTCAATACCAGGATTATAAACAATAATGATGTAAAAACCTGCGAATAACATCAGCCACTCTCTGGATCTTGCTAAGTGGGTGGGTCCGATAGAATGATTCAGAATATTCGACACAGATTCCCTCTTTGTACGCTGCTTCCAAGAAAGAAGCCATGCCATTATTGCCATAGTCAGAATCTGCGTGGATAGCACCTATCCACTTCCAGCCAAAGTGTTTCACCATCTTCGCCAGTGCTGTTGCCTGGTACTGGTCACTGGGAATTGTTCTGAAGAAGCTTGGGTACTGCTGCTTATTGGACAAGCAGGCACACGTAGCAAAGTGGCTCACCTACAACAAAACAAAACAATTATCGCAAATGATTAAAAGAAAAGCATAAATAACATCCAAAACGTCAATTTTTGAACAAGACACAATCCATGTATTTACTTGAGGAATATTAAAGGGCCCAAAGACGCGCGACATGCTGATGGATGGTGTGGAACCAGACTCACCCACGATGGCTATCACTGTACCAGATTGTGAGCAGTGGTCACTGGTGTTAACCTCAAGGTCCTCACCGTTAGAAAGCTGAAATGCCAAATGCACTGCCATGGGCACCGCAGCGCACGAGTCATATATCTGGTAACCGAGCCTGATGCCTGGCAGGAGATCTGTGCTGTTGTTGATCTCATCAATAGCAAAGACCATTGATCGAGACATCTGAAGTTCACGAGAGTCGATACTGCACAAAAACATTTAAATGACATTTTCACAGATATTTTCTCCAGTATTATCAGTCAAATTAAGAAATAATTTGTTCCTGACCGGGTTGAATATTAAATACACAAAGAAGGAAACTAAAACACCTTAGTCTCGCATTTGCATTTACATACATTTTCACCAAGTTTTAACAGCAAAACAGCTGTACATTACATATAAATGGCCCTGTGGTAAATGGCGAAAGAAACACAAGACAATACATAAAAGAGGCATTGAGAGACAAATGAAAAATTATTTAAACAAAGAAATAAATAATAGAAATTACAGCACAAGGTAGAATAAAGGTCATTCATTTGATTTAATAAAAGGCTGTGAGGAAAAAAGCAAAGTTTTCATCAACTTTTAGTTACTACAGACCTGCACTAATCTCTCTGGGAGTTTGTTCCAAATATGTGCAGCATAATAATTTAAAACTGCTTCTCAGTTATTTATTCAGTATTATTTCGTAACATGACTTTCAGCACATGAACATTTTTCTCCTCACACAGTCTGCCCTCCTTTAATCCCCCACATCTCCCTCTTACTGACCTCCCTATGCACCTCAGTGTCTCAGGTGTAGAGGTGTAGTTATGCTTCCCTCTGTGCATGTAGTGGTGTATTGAGAAAACACCACCAATATTATAGTCACCGTCCATAGAGAAAGCAGGTAGATGAGCTTTTCCCAGCAGCTTACATTTCACAGTACTGATCCTGGCACCAGACCTGAGCACTGTGAGCCCAGACCTTTGTTTCAGACCAACCTGAGAACCATTGAAGACAAGAGCTGAGTTCAGTTCAAACAAACACAGAGCTAATCTTAGGCTAATAAAGAGAGCTGAGATCTCCATCACCCAAGTGTCTGCATGCAGACATGTGTTATCACTGCTTTATATAACTTTTCAAACTATAGATTCCCACCCACTCTACGTCACCTGTTTGTTCATTTGAGAGACAAGGCCTTTACTCGGTGGTCTTTTAATTATTTTTCTTTTTAGTTCTTTGGTCTGCACACATGTATAAGCATAAACCTCAACAAGTGTTTAGTGTTTAGTGTAGGGGGTGGAGTGGCTCAGTGGTTAAGACCGGTACCCTGTGTGCGAAAGACATGATGGTCGCAATCGTCGCAAGTTGGACTCCACCCCTGCCTGATTGTACTCAATTCCATTGTAAGTCGCTTTGGTTAAAATGCTAAATGACATGTAATGTAATTTTTGATTCTGTCTTTAGAGTTTCTCAGTAATATAATAGAAAATAATAGCTATTTAATGTACCTTTCTGTATGGAGTTTGCATGTTCTCCCAGTGTGTGTGTGGGTTTTCCCCGTGTTCTCAACCTAACATGTAGGTTTTGGGAATAGGCAAATTGGACATAGGTGTGAGTGTGAGGGTGAATGGTTGTTTGTCTCTATGTGACCCTGTGATGGACAGGCAACCTGTCCAGGGTGTACCCCACCTTTTGCCCTTTGTCAACTGGGATTGGCATCAGTGCCCCCATGACCCTCATGTGGAGGATAAAGCGGTAGAAGATGAATGAGTGAGATATTTATTGTCACTGTTGCAGGAAAAATGAAAAACAGTTTATTAGCTCTTGTCACGGGGTCACCTGCTTAGGGACTGTTTTTGTTTATTTTTCCTGTGTTTATCTGCCTTCACTAACTCTCTTGTCATTGCAGATCTTGTCACTCACATCGGCCCTGCAATCACCTCATTCCACTTCCACACCTGGCCCTCATAATCCTCATCAGCCTCCCATTCAGTCTCCCTTAGAAATACAACCCATTCTCATTCACCCACTGTCAGATCGTCATGCCACATGTCCTGCTCTCGTCCTGCCAGTTTTGCTCTGCCCAAGAGATTTGCCTGCTACTTCTGCCAGAGGTTTTTCTGGACCTATCTCCCTCAGTTAGTTTACTCCTTTGTTTGCTGCTTAAGTTTTTTTTACTTTAAATAAAAACCTTTTTATGGACACTTTGAATCATGCTCTTTGGTCTAGTGTTTTCCCAGACCTTACAGTACAATCTGACCAAGAAATGGACCCAGCCAATTCAGACCCAATACTGCAGGAGCTGTTAACTCAAGCTGTTGCTAGCCAACGTCAGAGGATTCAACTCAACTCTGTTGCTGAGGGTGTTCAGGAGTTTGCCACTCGTCAGGATAGGATTTTGGATGCCATAGATTTCCTGCCCGGCACATCTCCCCTTTGGGGTCACATTTTCTCTTTGTCTGCTCCAGACACCCAAACCATGAAGAAGTACATCAATAACCCGTTGGCAGCAGGCCTCATCCACCCTTCTTCGTCCCCTGCTGGGGCTGGATTCTTCTTTGTAGAGAAAAAGGACAAGTCGCTGCGCCCCTGCATTGATTATCAAGGTCTGAACGACATAACCATGAAGAACAGATACCCTCTCCCACTCATCTCCTCTGCTTTCGAACTTTTACAATGGGCCACTGCGTTTTCCAAACTCAACCTTAGGAACGCATACCATCTGGTGCACATTCAAGAGGGGGATGAATGGAAAACTGCCGTCAACACTCCTCGGGGTCATTATGAGTATCTTGTCATGCCTTTTGGACTCACTAATGCCCCTGCAGTTTTCCAGGGCCTAGTGAATGATGTGCTCAGAGACCTGCTCAGTTCCCGTGTTTTCATTTATTTGGATGATATTTAAATTTTTTCAAAGTCCAAACAGGAGAATGTCCAGCATGTGCGGCATGTTCTCCAGAGGCTCCTGGGGAACAGACTATATGTGAGGGCCGAGAAATGTGTTTCATGTCTCTGAAGTGTCTTTTCTGGGCTTCATCGTCAAGGAGGGGAGCATCCAGATGGACCCCAGCAAAGTCAGTGCTGTCTTGGATTGGCCTACTCCCACCTCCTGCAAGGAACTGCAACGATTCTTGGGCTTCGCCAATTTCTATTGGCGGTTCATCAGGAACTACAGTGCCGTGGCAGAGCTCAACTCCCCCTTTGTGTGGTCCCCTGAGGCAGAGAGGTTGTTTGGTGGGCTAAAACGTTTATTTACATCTGCTCCGATACTCATCTTCCCTGACCCTTCACATCAGTTTGTTGTGGAAGTGGATGCTTCTGATTCTGGAGCAGGGGCTGTCCTCTCTCAGTGGTCCACCAAGGACCAGAAACTTCACCCCTGTGCCTTTTTTTCCCCACAAGTTATCTCCCACTGAGAGGAATTACGACATAGGGAACCATGAACTGCTGGCCGTTAAGATGGCTTTGGCGGAATGGAGGCATTGGCTGGAAGGGGCGGAGCTGCCATTTTTGGTATGGACCGACAAAAAGAATTTGGAATACATCCGTTCTGTTAAAAGACTGAACTCTCGTCAGGCCAGGTGGCCTTTGTTCTTCAACCGGTTCAACTTCGTCCTCTCCTATCGCCCGGGTCCAAAAACACCAAACCAGATGCCCTCTCATGACAGTTCCAGACTGGGAGCTCCCCGATCGAACCAGAGGGGATTCTCCCTTCTGCCTGCGTGGTGGGCGCCATCACCTGGCCTTTGGAGGACAAGGTCAAACAGGCAGGTTCTGAGTTCCCTGCTCCTAGCAAGTGCCCCAATAACTGCCTCTATGTTCCAGATGACCTTCACTCCGGGGTTCTTCAGTGGAGGCATTCCTCACCCCTAGCCTGCCACCCTGGGGTCACACGCACCCTGGCGCTCCTCAAACAGCGGTTGTGGTGGGCGACCATGGAGAGGGATACCAGAGAGTTTTTCGCTGCCTGTCAGGTCTGCTCCCAGAACTAGAGTCTCTGCCAAGCTCCAGCTGGTCTGCTTCACCCCCTACCAGTCCCTAAGTGACCTTGGTCCCACATCTCTTTGGACTTTGTCACTGGACTTCCTCCCTCAGACGGTAACACAGTAATACTCACAGTAGTTGACCGGTTCTCAAAACCTACACCTACAGTCGAACGGCCAAACTGAGCGGATGAATCAGGAGATGGAGACAGCTCTGCAGTGCCTCTTGTCCAACAACCCTTCCTCCTGGTCCAAACAGCTGCTGTGGGTGGAATATGCCCACAACACCCTCCCAAGCTCCGCCACCGGACTTTCCATCAGTCCAGGCCTTCATTCGCAGATGCCACTGCAGTTGGCTTCAAGCCTGCTCCACTCTGCTTCGCACAACGGCCCGGTATTAGAGAGATGCCAATCGATGTCGCAATCCTGCTCCTCCTTGTCACTCATGTCGGCGCTGCAATCACCTCATTACACTGACCTGAGTCTCCCCGCCCACTTCCACACCTGGCCCTCATTATCCTCATTAGCCTCCCATTCAGTCTCCCTTACAAATACAACCCATTCTCATTCACCCTCTGTCAGATCGTCATGCCACATATCCTGCTCATGTCCTGCCAGTTTTGCTCTGCCTAAGAGTTTTGCCTGCTACTTCTGCCAGAGGTTTTTCTGGACCTCTCTCCCTCAGTTAGTTAACTCCTTTGTTTGCTGCTTAAGTTTTTTTTTTTTTTTACTTAAAATAAAAACCTTTTTTTGGACACTTTGAATCGTGCTCTTGGCTCCAGTGTTTTCCCAGACCTAACAGCTCTTTGTTAGCAGTATTAAAAATGTGCAGCACACCAGAATATAAACAGATTATATAACACTTAGTGTGGCAAGCAGTGAGCCTTTATACCATGATCTGATATATTCCATAGGTCTGGGTCCAGACCCAGATTCTGTCCTGTCAGGATCCAGATCCGGAACCATCTGACACGTTTTACTCGGTTTTGGTGGCGATTACAATTTGACTGAGTCTTTTCTGACAGTGTTTCTACGGTTTCTACATGCTACTCAGTGAAAGGGACATCCTGCCTGTCTCTGATTGGCCAGCACTAGTCAGCCAATCACAGGCAGAGTAGGGTGGGCCTTCATTGAATAGATACGTGGAAAACGGCTGGTCAGAAAAGAGTGACAGCGGCAGTGACAGGGAGAGAGAAATGTAAAGGATAGAGAAGACAAGAGAGAAAAACGGCGAAAGTGTGAGTCAGTGCACCATGGCTTGTTCGAAACGGCTTAAGATTGACACATAAAACGGGGCTTTATCCATAATTGGTGTTCATGTTCATCCTTGGGGGATGAGGGAGTAAAGGAGGGGGCTGAGGACACACTGATATAATGGCATCCTCCTCTCTTGACATGTTTGCCTTTATATGCAGACTAGTGAAGATCGAGGTCTACAGGAATGGTGGCCTTAATGTGAGACAGGATGAGTCTCTCAAAACTCCCATCGTCTGTTCGTCATGGGAATTAAAGCAACTAGGTGATAGTTGTTCAAGCAGCTCACTGTGTTCTTAGGCACTGGAACGATGGTGGCTGACTTAAGGCAGGTGGGAAATGCAGACTGCAGTAGCGAGAGGTTGAAGATGTTGGTGATAACCTCAGGTAAATGACCTTAAGTACAGTGATTCTGTCTGCTCTGAAGATCGCCACCTGCTCCACTTCAGTGGGGGAATGGTGAAAGTGGAGTCCACGGGTCTCTGAATCTCTGGGGGAATTAAGTCCCAGCAGTTACATTTTAAAGTGTGCTGGTTACCACAATCCAGAACTCATGTTAGAAATAGGTGAGATTTCTATTCACAAATTGAGCATAAAGCCAGTTTGAGTGGTCTCGATAATCTGTGTGATGAAATGAAAAGACAGACACATAACAGCCCTCAATAGCCACACGCATTTGGTTTGAAACTAGGCAAAGGCTGCAGCCAAACTGAGTTCTCACACAGCTCTGTTTTTAAAGTTTCCCTTTGAAAAAACAACATAAAATCACAATTATTTATTAATCACAATTATCTTTCTTCGATTAAATACCAGGAGTTTTAATTACGAAGCTTTACATTCATTGGTCCTACAAATATTTCTCAGTGACAGCCAGATCATACTTACCAAGTTCCATGTCTGGAGTGTCCCTTCACATTTCCATATGCATGTTTTGCCTGTCCTTGTTTTGTTTTTTTCTTTACATAACACATATGATGTAATCATGACAATCTGAGTAGAAATGATGTTTATGTATTTGATAGTTTGCCCTCCCATATGACTGCCCATGCCCTCATTGGTTATATGAACATCACCCTGCATATAATAGTTAATAATGTTACATGAAAACAGGCAGCAGGGTTGAAGGATGGCAGTGATGGGGACATTCTTAGATAATTATTTTTCTTATGGCTTCTCAACATTGATCCTTTTCTCTTCCTCCATTTACTTGTCTTCCTCTTCCGAAGGTTTTTCATCTTGTAAATTAAGGAAACAGTTTCATCTGAATGGAATGCATAAGTCTGGTGATGTGATTCTGGGTGGATTGTTTGAAGTTCACTACACATCTGTCTTCCCTGAGCTGACTTTCACCTCAAAGCCAAACCCACTCAGCTGTCAAGGGTAAGTTTCACACTTGAACTCGATTAAATCTGTGTTGATGATTAAATTTAAATACATGTATTACTTCTCAGTGCTTAATCATGACATCTTATGTGCTAGTTTTGACCTTCCAGGGTTCAGACATGCCATGACCATGGCCTTTGCTATTGATGAGATCAACAAAAACACTAATCTGCTACCTAATGTGACTCTGGGATACAGTCTGTATGATAACTGTGCCACACTTGTAATTGGATTCAGTGCTGCATTGACCCTGGCCAGTGGTCGAAAGAAGGACTTTCTTCAAAAGGAAACCTGTTTGGGGACCCTTCCGGTCCTGGGGATTGTGGGTGATTCCTTCTCAACATTTTCTATCGCCACCTCTGATGTGATAGGTTTATTCAAATTGCCCATCGTAAGTGTTAATATACTGTATATGTCAGAATTTCACACATAAATATGTGAAAAATATGTGCATTGCTTCTCAGCTCAAGCTACTCCAACAAGCTGATAATTAGTAAGAAGTAACCTTTTTATTTTAGATTCTAAAATAATGCAATATTAAAATAATAATTTGAATGCTTTTGTAGCCATGAAAGAGAAGAAAATTCCCTTAATGTGCCTTTCTGTTTCATTGTAGGTGAGTTACTTTGCCACATGTTCCTGCCTCAGCAATCGTCAAAGGTTCCCGTCATTTTTTAGAACAATACCAAGTGACGCTTTCCAGGTGAAACCCTTGCCCTGAAACAAATATTATATAAAAGCCCAAATTAAATTTAGAGAGCCTAGAAAACTAAACCTTCCCAACAATTTGCCTTGGACACAGAAATAGTTTACATGCTTTATGCATAAATAGGTTGAGGAAAAGGGATGATGAGGAAATTTAACTGTGGTTTTATGATGACAAATGAAAATTTAAGTTCCTACTCACATATTATTCAGGTATTTACACCAATCACTGAACTATGTGTTCATTTAGGTGCGTGCCATGATTCAGATACTGAAACACTTTGGTTGGACTTGGGCAGGTCTGCTCATCAGTGATGATGATTATGGAGTCCACGCTGCCCGATCCTTTCACTCTGATCTGGGTCCAGCTGGTGGAGGTTGTCTGGCTTACACTGAGCTTTTGCCCTGGGGTGATAACCCTGCTGAACTAAGGAGAATAGTGGATGTGATGAGGAAATCTACAGCTCGAGTGGTGATTGTGTTTGCACATCAGATCCACATGATCCATCTAATGGAAGAGGTATCTATTGTGATGATTTGCTGTTTTGACTCATTGCTCACAGTTGAGCAATGAGTTATATTTTTTAAATTATCCTTCAAGCAACTTGGATTGTTTTCAACATGCTGTATAAATAAATATGATATGATTTGACTTGACACATTAAAGAGACCTTAAGAAACTGTGATGCGTAGGTGGTGAGGCAGAATGTGACAGGCCTGCAGTGGATGGCCAGTGAAGCCTGGTCATCAGCTGCTGTGCTCCAGACTCCTCACCTCATGCCGTACCTGGGTGGAACACTGGGCATAGCCATCCGTCGAGGAGAAATACCAGGGCTCAGGGACTTCTTGTTACAAATAAGTCCTGACCTACATCACAACAACAGAGATGGAAACAGCATGGTGAGAACTGAACCTTTCAGTTAGATCTGATTCTGCAAGAATAAAAATTAAATAACAAATCTTAAATGTCTTTAAGGTGAATCAGTTTTGGGAACACACATTTCAGTGTAGATTTGCACCACCTCCCGCAGGTTGGGTGGAAGCTGGAGGAGAATTGTGCACTGGACAGGAAGTTATAGAGAATGTGGAGTTTCCAGATGTTTCTAACTTGAGGCCTGAGTACAATATTTACAAGGCGGTGTACGCTCTGGCGTATGCCCTTGATGACATGCTGCGCTGTGTGGCAGGGACCGGACCTTTTATTGGACATGGCTGTGCTACTTTGCAAACAGTGGAGCAATGGCAGGTGTGGAATTATGTGTATTATATGAATTTAACATGTGTACTACTCGATTGTTGTTTATTGTGTGTATGTGTTTCCTGCCATAGATATGGGGTAAGTATAAAATTATTAACTGTGGTATTGTTAGATCTAATAGGATTGAATCACCTATTAAAAAATTGCAATAATCTTTAAAGAGGTCAAAACAGCAATTGCTCAATATACAATGTATACATCATATGTGTATATACCATATTCGTTATATTAACATGATTACATCCAACAAACATTTCACTCTAAATTATTTAATTCCATTTTAGCTCATGTATTACTTGGAAAAAGTCAACTTCACCACATCATTTGGTGATCAAGTGTCATTTGATGAGAATGGTGATGCCTTACCAATATATGACATCATGAACTGGGTGTGGCTCCCTGATGGAAGAACTAAAGTTCAGACAGTGGGTGAGGTTAAGAGGTCAGCCTTAAAAGGAGAAGAACTCACACTGGATGAAGACAAAATATTCTGGAACCTTGAATCCAAACAGGTTACTTCCTATATGTATTGCTACTGATACCTGTCAGCATTAAACAGTGATAGAATAATGGTTTTATTACACTTGATAAATCCTACAGCCTCCACGCTCAGTGTGCAGTGAGAGCTGTCCTCCAGGCTCCCGCATGGCCAGAAAGAAGGGGAAACCTCTGTGCTGTTTTGACTGCATCCTTTGCTCTGGGGGAAAGATCAGCAATCAGACAGGTCAATATACCATGGTATAGCCAATCATAGATCATAGATGGCTGGTACCACAATTACCATTTCTGGCATCAGTGGCCAAAATAATATGATGTAACCCATGGAGGAATAGGCTATGTGAAGGTGATATGTATAGAAAGAAACAGTCACAAGCCTACCTAGTAATTACTATTAATGTAGAAAACATGAAAAACAATTAAAATTGCAAGAAAATGTTCTCTCTTTTCTCAGACTCCATGGAGTGCACCAGTTGTCCAGAAGATTTCTGGTCCAGCCCCCAGCGTAACCACTGTGTTCCCAAGAAAACAGAGTTCCTCTCCTACCATGAGCCTCTGGGTATCTGCTTGACAACCACCTCACTGTTGGGCACATTTATCTGTGTTGTTGTTTTGGGCATCTTCATCCATCATCGCAGTACACCTATAGTTCGTGCCAACAATTCAGAGCTCAGTTTTCTTCTCTTGGTGTCACTCAAATTGTGTTTCTTGTGTTCATTGCTCTTCATTGGACGACCCAAATTATGGACTTGTCAACTAAGACATGCAGCATTTGGCATCAGCTTTGTGCTTTGTGTCTCATGTATCCTGGTGAAAACCATGGTGGTTCTGGCTGTGTTCAGGGCCTCCAAACCAGGAGGTGAGTCCAGTCTCAAGTGGTTTGGTGCTGTGCAGCAGAGAGGGACAGTTCTGTTTCTGACTTCTGTTCAAGCAGCAATCTGCACTGTGTGGCTTGTCTCTGCTTCACCAGTACCTCATAAAAACACCCAGTATCACAGTGACAAGATAGTTTATGAGTGCGTAGTTGGATCTACAGTTGGTTTTGCAGTTTTACTTGGTTATATTGGTTTACTGGCTGTCCTCAGTTTTTTGTTAGCTTTTCTAGCAAGGAACCTTCCAGACACTTTCAATGAGGCCAAATTCATCACTTTCAGCATGCTGATCTTCTGTGCAGTGTGGGTGGCCTTTGTCCCTGCTTACATCAACTCTCCAGGCAAATATGCAGATGCAGTGGAGGTATTTGCCATCCTGGCATCCAGTTTTGGCCTCTTGGTGGCGCTGTTTGGACCAAAATGTTATATAATACTCTTGAAACCAGAAAGAAACACAAAAAATGCCATCATGGGCCGAGGCACTACACAATGACAAAGGTTTTACTGCCATCACTGCCAGATCACAATAACAACAATAATCGCAATAAAGATGTGTTGAAAAAAAATCTATCTGTCCTTTTTTGGTATGAACAGAGTTGGAAATAAGTGATATGTTACAAATAATGAAGAATAGATGAACCAGCCCAAGGCTTCTAGAAGCTTCATTTGCAAAAAAAAATCCAGCTTTTAACAACTGAGTTGATCTGTCCATTTGAAAAGCACTGTCAATGAACACAGAACATTTGTTCATGGAGGGGCAATTAAAAGAGGCGAGAGGACCAAGGACAGTTTGTCAGTGTAACCCATGTTCAAAAATATTAATGAATAGTGCCAAACGTGTAATGTAAAATTTAATCAGACAAACTAAAAAGAAATAATAATAAATTAAGAAATTTTGAGATACATCCTGGTCAGGTGATCTAACTTCCTGTTTCTACATATGTCTTGGTCACTGAGGTCATTTCCTCTTTTCCACCATTCCATCTGAGAGCCCAGAGAAACACACACTGTTTAAACCATTCCACACAAAGAACCTAAATGTGCATAGAACTTTCACCAGTCAGCGGTGAGCTGTTGATTTCTGTTTTGATTTGACTGCTACGAACGTAAATACAGAAGAAATACCCCCGGAGTCTGCGAGAGCGGGGGCGGAAGATGACTCACAGATGGATAACTTGGCCAAAGACCCAAGAACAAAAAATACGATGAAAAACACATGTGCACCACCAGCATCCCAGAAAACGCTTCAGATCTGTCCCTGCATTGGACGAAAATAACAACCTCAAGAGGCCTAAAACAAAACCAAGGGCTCAAAGGGTGCTTGACTCAGGGAAATCAGGGACTTTGCATTGATAGGTATTTCCTGAGAAGCCAATCAAGTCAATCGAATGAAGTTCAGAGACTAGAACCTTACCAAAGTTCGCAGGACATCAGCCACCCTGAAGAAAGTGACTCAAGCACAGTGATGGAACCAGAGGGAGCCATGAAGCCCATCCAGCCTAAACTAGCAGTGGAGATAAACATCAGAGTTAAATGGCCAGCAGTCTCGGAGAATAAGCTATGGGAGACAATAAACACAGACCCGATCAGAGTCCTTGACAGGATGAAGGGTACAGTCGAAAGAAAACTCTATGGGTGACACCAACTACTCATACGGAGCAAAACGGTTTGGAATAAGAAGTCGAAAGGAAAAGTCCACCATCTGAGATAAAGTCCAGGCAACAACAGGAGATTGACCAACTGACCCAGGAGGGAAGGCAGCTCAAGAAACAGTGGAGAAAGGCTTATGAAAGTGAGAAGGAAGGCATTACTATTCTCCAGGGAAACATCAAAAACCTGTCTAACAACCCTGAGACGTGCAGAGAACCCAGGAAAAGCACGAGCAAGATCACGCTTCTTCAAAGTTCTGTACAAGTTTGTGAAATCTCTCTTCACCTAAGAAAAGGGAGGAAACCTGAAAACATCAAAGGATAAGTAAGGATGAGTACAACAGTACCTGGAAAGTATGTATATGGTTGAGAAGAAGAACGATCAAAACAACAATTCCAGTAGACATCCTACCAATCGATCAACCACAGCACCATATGGACTTCAGTCCACCTAAATGGAGAGAAGTGGATCAAGCAGTGAAGCAGGCAAGATCTTCATCAGCCCCTGGACCAAATGCAGTTCTGTACTGACTCTACAAGTATGCTCCTGTTGTTCTTCTGTTGCTATGGAAGCTAATTAGAGTTTCTGCATGGAGTTTGCATGTTCTCCCCGTGTGTTCTCCGGCTTCCGCCCACAGTCCAAAAACATGCAATGTGGGGATTAGGAAAATTGGACACTCTAAATTGACCATAGGAGTGAGTGTGAGAGTGAATGGTTGTTTGTCTCTATCTGTGTGTGGCCCTGCGATGGACTGGCAAACTATCCAGGGTGTACCCTAATTAGAGTTTCTGCAGATGGACTGACTGACTGACAGTCTACTCTCCGGCTTCCGCCCACAGTCCAAAAACATGCAATGTGGGGATTAGGAAAATTGGACACTCTAAATTGACCATAGGAGTGAGTGTGAGAGTGAATGGTTGTTTGTCTCTATCTGTGTGGCCCTGCGATGGACTGGCAATCTATCCAGGGTGTAGGATAAAGCGGTAGATGATGACTGACTGACTGACAATCTACTCAACGTAGAGGGCAAGATTGTCTTCACTGTCATAGCTCATCTGAAGAAAAAAAAACATACTGGTTAAATTGGTCCAATAGGCAAGAATCCTAGGATTCCCTGGTTGCCTTGAACATACCAGCATGATGGTTAAATTGGTCCAATAGGCAGGAATCTCAAGATTCTCTGGTTGCCTTGAACATACCAGCATGATTTGGCACCAGATCCAGACTGCTAAGAGAGAGGGAAAGAATCTCCATGCTGTCTTCCTACTTACTTGGCCAGCACATTTGGATCAGTCCCACACATTTTCCTCTCAGCATCCTTTGACTTCCAGTTACCACCAACCATCACAAACCACAAACCACAAAGTCCTATTTCCAAGATCTGCAGCTTTGTTTCACCTTGCCAGACTTTACCATTGCATGGCATTATGGCAGGTTGTACCATATCCCCTTTGGCATTCACAATGGCAATGGAAGTCATCATAAGGGCATCAAAGTGGGTGGTTTATGGTGAGCGTCTGACTCCTGGCGTCCACCTGCCACCCATCAGAGCTTATATAGATGGCATGACAACCATGACAACAACAGCACTATGCACCAGGCACCTTCTAGAGAAGCTTCAAGAAAACATCAATGAAGCCAGAATGAACGAGTCATCCAAATCAAGAAGCAGCTCCATAGTTAAAGGCAAACTGACAGAGCAAAGGTTCTATTTAAACCAACAGTGTCGGAAAACCAATCTAAATCTGGGAAGGTGGTACAACTCAAAGCTCAAGGACTCTGATCAGATAAGCTGTGACAAGGATTCAACGAAGACCTGGAGACCATCAACAAATCCATGCTACCCGGCAAGCTTAAGATGTGGTGCCTGCAGTTTGGGTTATTACCTAGCATCATCTGGTCGCTAACCATGTACCATGTATAACCCTTACAGGAGTTGATGGAGAGGACTGTCAGCTCCTACGTGAGGAAGTGGTTAGATGTGCCTTGATGTCTGAGCAGCATAGCCCTTTATGGCCATGGACTACTCAAACTAGCTCTCGCTAGCTTCACAGAGGAGTTCAAGTGCACAAAAGTAAGGCTTCAGATTCAAGCAGCTGCTCCTAACCTGTCGACAGGAAGGAAATGACAGCAAAGAGATGTGCAGCCCAGCAGGCAAAATCCGCTCTCCCAAGGCCCCTCTCTACAGAGGGGGCCTTGGGAGAGCGGATTTTGCGTATTTGTGTATTACCATATGATTAACATTGTAGAGTACATGGTTTGAAATATAAATTGTTTTCTTTATGTTGTAGACATTATAGATAGATGCCAAATAAATTTACAGTGCAAGACCACACACTTTTCTGGCCCTTGTGCCAGAAAATCCTGAGGATTCAGATGCAGATCTGAGTGATGATGACCCTGTAGATGATCCAGATTAAATGCCCACACCAGCAGAAGAGAGTGGGGACACTTCTTTTGACTCTATGGATGAGGAGGAGGTTGCCTCAACAAGTTCATCCTCGATACCGTTCTCTAAACCACCCTTGAAAACTCCCTGAAAATGTGGTACACCTTAATCTGAGTACACTAAGTTACTTGTTATTTTGTTTGAATGTATTTGCATGAGTGTTTTGTTTTATACATGATCTTATTAGCGCCGACAATAATCAGCTAAATGTCTAACTTAACATGACTATTATTTCATTATTTATTGTGCAAGAATAAGGCTGTAGGAGGAAAGAAAAGAAGGGGGAACCAAAGTGTGGGTATCGGTTTAGCACGGAACTCAAGGTGAGGCGCACCTCCCTCCTCCCCTCAGACCAAGATGGTGATTCGCGCTCTCATTTAACAACTCTGTAATTGTGTTTTCACAGGTTGGTACCCGTTAAAAGTATTAAAATGGTATCCTCCTATAATTTATAGTTGTTGGTGATAACTGTGATTAGTCTGTTGTTGGATTTTTGTGGTGAAAAACCGGGTTATAGAGCCATGTTTGTAATCGCGAGTGAGAGAACGGCCAGTGTAGTGTGTGTGTGTGAGAGAGAGAGACCGTGTATGTGTAACTTGCTGTGCTGGTGTCCCTATTCCCTGGTATGATTTATTTAATTTTTAATCTTTTGTCAAGGTATTCTGACATGTTATGCAAATGTTAATGTTAAAGGAAGAGAGTTAACCCTGACATGGTCAGTCATAGTTTTTCATGTATTTCATGTTTCATGTATTTCATGTTACTGATACAAATGTAATTTAAATATTTAGTTAAAACCAAAGATGGTTTCTTTACAGTAAGTGAATAGAAAGGCAGATTTCTTTAGTTGATACAAATTATATATTTGTCGGCTATTGCTGCACCTAAGAGAAAAAGAGTAATGTTTATTTTCATAAAGAGATGGTTTATTTCTGTGTATGTGGAAGCTGTTTAAACCATTGATGTGGGAAATGCTGATATAACTGTAATGATTTAGTTAGATTTGAACCAACAAATGGACATTGAAACTGAATTGCACAAGGGAATGTTTATTGTTTATGAAATATTTCATTTTGAAGTTTGTAATAAAGAGACCAAGATTCAGAGGAAAAGATGGTGGTTCGCACTCTCATTTAACAACTGCATAATTGTGTTTTCCCAGGTTGGAGAGAGAGCAAAACTCTATGAATAAATATCTTTTGTTGCATCAGTTTCACTAATTTGAAACGTGTAACAAAAACAATTTCTTGTTTACACACCTGAACCATCACCTCCAGGTGGAAAGGAAGGCAGAAGAAGATTGTCATGCATGAAGACATTGAAACATTCCAGATCCCAGACTCTAGTTTTAACCTCCCTGATGCTGTAAAGACACCCTTTCAGTATTTTAAAATGCTCCTCACAGATGTGATGATAATGCATATCTCTGAGCAAACCAATCTCTACTCTGCCCAGGAGCTGGGAGATCCAATCAGTACCAGTCCTGAAGAGATTGAAAAATTTCTGGCAATGCTTCTCTTCATGGGTGTTCCCAGCCATCAGTGACTATTGGGGCATTGAGTCAAGGTTCAGTGTGATTACTGATATAATGCAGAGGAGAAGTTTCAAGCTGTTACGCTGGTACATTAATTTTAATGATAATCAGCAATGCGATGGCAGTCCAGACAGGTTCTACAAAATCTGCCCTCTTTTTGACATGTTTCGTCAGCAGTGTCTTCTGATCTCATCCACTTACCAGCACAGTGTGGATGAGGCCATGGTGGTGTTTAAAGGCACAAAGGCTGGCTCTCTCCGCTGGTATATTGCCAACACACCAGACAAGTGGAGCTTTAAATTGTTCTGCCGGGCCAGCTCATCTGGCATCATTCATGGCCTTCTGCTCTGTCAGGGGGCGTCCACATTCTTCATTGTTGCCCTAACGCAGGAGGAAGAACTCCTTCTAGGGGCCAAACTTGTGACAACACTCTGCAAAACCATAACACTGCCAAGACTTTCAGTCGTCTGTGACAACTACTTCACCAGTTTCGACTTGGTCCAGAACATGCAAGAGAACCTGGGAATCGGGTGCATTGGCACTGTCTGACCAAATCGCATGGGTGAAGCTACCTTAAAGACTGCTACTGAAGGGCTGCTCGCAGTGAAATGGTTTAACAATAAATGTGAGCCTTCTTAGCAGTGCCTTTCCTCTGTCAAACGGTGGCGCAAAGATCGCTGTCCCATGCCCATCGCTCATGCCTACAATCAGCATATGGGAGGCCTTGATCTCTCTGAAATGCTGGTACACATGTACAAGACCCTGGCGAAATCCAGGCAATGGTACCTTCCCCTGTTTGGATACATCCTTGACCTGTGCATCTCAAATGCCTGGCTTGTCTACAAGCGGGACTGCAGCCTCCTCAAAGAAACACTGCTGCCTTTCAAAAGGTTCCGTCTGGCAGTTGCACACACTTTGGCTCAAGTCAGCAAGCCAGCATCCAAAGTTGGCCGACCATCATCATCGTCCTCTCCACCACATATGTCATAAAACAAAAAATCCAATACCCCAAGACCCTCCCTCCCACAACCACCCACAAACAAATACTGTAGGGCCTAATTTAAAAATGATTGTCGTTATTGTTATCATAAGTGAATAAGAAATGCAAAGAAATAATTTTTCCTTCTTGGTGTGTACTTTAAAGGGTTAAGACCTCTTAAAAAAAACCTGTCAAAGCCAACAGCAGATCCGTTGGCATTTATGCTCAAACAACTTCACCCCAACTTCCCAGATAGATTTTGGTTGTCATGTGTGTACTACACTGCTTGAAAATCTGCGAAAACTACTTGTAAACAGGAGATGAAGTAACATTCATGCACATGTTTACTGCTGGGGCAATTTTTCTGTACCTTTTTATCCATGGTTAACGACTAAAATTAAACAGTTGCAGAAATAAGATTATACCTCATTAGGACCAGGTTTTGGTCTCCATGAAGTCTACTGTTCCTGACAAGGTCAGTGCTGATGGCAGAGAAGGACATAAGACATAACAAACATACATATTCAAAAATACTATTTTAGGCCCCACCCCAACAGCTTCGGATTCTGGCTTAATAAGTAGTGAGCAAGATTAATGATTACAAGTCGATAAAATGTGCGATGTAGTGATGAACCAGGGAAAAGTCATGAATGTATTTTTAGAAAGCAGCTTCCTCTTGTTGATGTTGTTCTGCTATTCCTCTGTTGTGTCCTCCTCTCTTTATTCCTCCTCTTGTCAGTTACAGGGACAGTTTCATCTAAATGGGATGCAGAAAACTGGAGATGTGATTCTAGGTGGACTTTTCCAAATCCATTTCTTCTCTGTCGATCCTGACCTGTCTTTTACCTCAGAGCCAGAGCAGCCGACCTGCTATGGGTGAGTCTGAGGGGGAAAAAAAGAGGCTGCTGGATATTAAGCCAGTTATTATGAGGTTTTTGGTTGTTTTTTTTTCATTACAGTGCAATAATTCCATTATATCTGACCTGTGTAAATTGTTACAGTTTAGGTGTGGGTGTTGATGGCTTACATCATTAATTTCAGTATCTGTAGTTGTGGAACATGTTTTTCACAGGCGCTGTATAATGTATATGAAATAGTTAACACTATGTTATGATGTTAGTTTTGATGTTATAGGATTGAGACAGGCTCAGACCATGGCCTTTGCTATTGATGAGATCAACAGAAACTCCAACCTGCTGCCTAATGTGACTTTGGGATACAGTCTGTATGATAACTGCATCCAACTAGGAATTGGATTTCGTGCAGCACTGTCCTTAGCCAGTGGTCAAGAAGAAGAAGTTACATTAGAGGAGAACTGTTTAGGATCAACTCCAGTCCTAGGGATTGTGGGTGATTCTTCCTCTAGACGTTCTATTGCCATATCCACAGTCTTAGATTTGTACAGAGTGCCTCTGGTAAGTTTATCTGACTCTCAAGTCAACTATTGTTTAAAAAATGTTTTTGGTGAATTTAAATGCACATTTTAATTGAGTTAAAAACATTTAGTATTCAAATCAGAAAGCTATAAGAATCAGCAGGCTATGAGTGTGTTTAGGATACAAGATCTGATGTATTGCAGGTGAGTTATTTTGCCACATGTTCCTGTCTGAGTGATCGACAAAAGTTCCCATCTTTCTTTAGGACGATCCCGAGTGATGCTTTTCAGGTGAGAACACAATATCTTGTGTATCACTGATACATAAAGTTGTGTGTCTCATTTACAGAGTTATGTGGTGTCAGATAAACCGCACTTAAAGACAGTAATTAAACATGAGTTTTTGATGAACCTGTTTAGCCTGTACACGAATAACTCTCTTCTGTGTCCACATAGGTGAATGCTATGATTCAGATTCTAAAACACTTTGGTTGGACTTGGGCAGGTCTGCTCATCAGTGATGATGATTATGGAGTCCACGCTGCCCGATCCTTTCACCTTGATCTGGGTCCAGCTGGTGGAGGTTGTCTGGCTTACACAGAGATTTTGTCCTGGGGCGACAACCCTGCTGAACTAAGGAGAATAGTGGATGTGATGAGGAAATCTACAGCTAGAGTGGTGATTGTGTTTGCACATCAAAACCACATGATCCAACTAATGGAAGAGGTCAGACCTAAAATAATTATGTTGAAAAACCTTTCAGCCTCTAAAGATACATTAGAGTGGTTAGCACTCTTGGAGTTTGCATGTTCTCCCCATGGGTTTTCTCCGGGTTCACAGGCTTGTCCCGCAGTCCAAAATCATGGAATATAGGAATTAAGTAAATTGGACACCCTAAATTGACCATAGGTGTGAGTGTGACAGTGGATGGTTGTTTGTCTCTATGTGGCTCTGCGATGGATTGGCACACTGTCCAGGATGTACCCCGCTTATTACCCTATGTCAAGTGGAAGTTAATGTGGTAGAAAATGAATGAATGGATGAATGTTACACCTCTAAAGTTGCTACAGGGAGGGTTTTAGAGTTAGAGTTTAAATTGGCCTGTAATAGAGTTTGTTTATCACATTAACTGTGGAATCCACATTTAACTTTACTGGTGTGAAAGTATACCTTTATATAGTTGTTATTAATAATAATAATAATAATAATAATAATGCAATCTACAGGTGGTGAGACAGAATGTGACAGGCCTGCAGTGGATTGCCAGTGAAGCCTGGACATCAGCTGCTGTGCTCCAGACTCCCCACCTCATGCCATATCTGGGTGGAACACTGGGCATCTCCATCCGTCGAGGAGAAATACCAGGACTCAGAGACTTCCTGTTACAAACACGTCCTGACCTACATCACAACAACACAGATGAGAATAGTGTGGTGAGACTTTCCCTCTGATTTGGTATCCCTGACATTAATATCCTGGCATTAATTAAGAAATATATCGTCTTTCAGGTGAAACAGTTTTGGGAACACACATTTCAGTGTAGATTTGCACCACCTCCAGCAGGTTGGGTGGAAGCTGGAGGAGAATTATGCACTGGACAGGAAGTTATAGAGAATGTGGAGAATGAATTGGTGGATGTTTCAGACCTCAGGTCAGAGTATAATGTGTATAAGGCTGTGTACGCTCTGGCATATGCTCTTGATGACATGCTGCAGTGTGAGCCAGGGAGAGGACCTTTCAGCAACAACACCTGTGCTCATTTACAAAGATTGGAGCCATGGCAGGTGAGATATCAGTTTACATTCTTTGTTTCTTTGAACAGAATTAAGTGAAATGGAAGTAATTTCCCTCTGTTCTCTTTTGTTTTATTTTCATGGCTCAGCACTGGCAACAGCTGTGGCCATTGTTTTCAAGTTGTCAGTCAATCCATATGTCTATCCTATTATTATGTGATTTCTTTGGGGAATTGTTTCAAGTTTGGCATGAAAACTCACTTTTACTCAAACATTCATTCTAAGTCCATATGCATGTTGGTCAATTGTGCAGTAATTGTTTTCTTTCTGGTTTTCCTTCTATGTATAATTCTATTATCCAAAGCTTGTGTATTACCTGGACAAGGTCAACTTCACCACATCATTTGGTGATCAAGTGTCATTTGATGAGAATGGTGATGCCATACCAATATATGACATCATGAACTGGGTGTGGCTCCCTGATGGAAGAACTAATGTTCAGAGAGTGGGTGAGGTTAAGAGGTCAGCCTTCAAAGGTGAAGAACTAACACTGGATGAAGACAAAATCTTCTGGAACTTTGAATCCAAACAGGTTACTTCCTATTTTTTTTTCTGTTTTGTCCCACTCTGGGCTAAATTCATATTTTGTCCTGGTAAATTTGCAGAGGGTCACATAATCACTGTGTATCATAGGCACCAAATGCTCATGCATCGTTTACTGCCCTTGCAGCTCGTGAACGTATGCAGTGCTAAACAGCCAGCTTACATTAAAGTCCTCCCATAAATAGCTATTAATATTTCTCTACACAGCCTCCCCGGTCAGTGTGCAGTGAGAGTTGTCCTCCAGGTACCCGCATGGCCAGAAAGAAGGGGGAACCTGAGTGTTGTTTTAACTGCGTCCCTTGTTCTGAGGGAAAGATCAGCAATACGACTGGTGAGTGTAAAGTTTTAAACACTACAGTTGAGAGATGTTGTATGAACATGTATCTCATCACTTTCCCTCTTTTCTCAGACTCCATGGAGTGCACCAGTTGTCCAGAAGATTTCTGGTCCAGCCCCCAGCGTGACCACTGTGTTCCTAAGAAAACAGAGTTCCTCTCCTACCATGAGCCTCTGGGTATCTGCTTGACATCTATCTCACTGTTGGGCACATTTATCTGTGTTGTTGTTCTGGGCATCTTCATCCATCATCACAGCACACCTATAGTTCGTGCCAACAATTCAGAACTCAGTTTTCTTCTCTTGGTGTCACTCAAATTGTGTTTCTTGTGTTCGTTGCTCTTCATTGGACGACCCAGATTATGGACTTGCCAACTAAGACATGCAGCATTTGGCATCAGTTTTGTGCTTTGTGTCTCATGTATCCTGGTGAAAACCATGGTGGTTCTGGCTGTGTTCAGGGCCTCCAAACCAGGAGGTGAATCCAGTCTGAAGTGGTTTGGTGCTGTGCAGCAGAGAGGGACAGTTCTGCTTCTGACTTCTATTCAAGCAGCAATCTGCTCTGTCTGGCTTGTCTCTGCTTCACCAGTGCCTCATAAAAACACCCAGTATCACAGTGACAAGATAGTTTATGAGTGTGCAGTTGGGTCCACAGTTGGTTTTGCAGTTTTACTTGGTTATATTGGTTTACTGGCTGTCCTCAGCTGTTTGTTAGCTTTTCTAGCAAGGAATCTTCCAGACAGTTTCAATGAGGCCAAACTCATCACTTTCAGCATGCTGATCTTCTGTGCAGTGTGGGTGGCCTTTGTGCCTTCTTACATCAGCTCACCAGGCAAATATGCAGATGCAGTCGAGGTATTTGCCATTCTGGCCTCCAGTTTTGGCCTCTTGGTGGCGCTATTTGGACCCAAATGCTATATAATCCTGTTGAGACCAGAGAGAAACACAAAGAAAGCCATCATGGGTCGAGGCACCACAATGTAACATTGGTAACACTGTCTCTCTGTCTACCCTCTGTATTTAGGATTGAGTTGTTATTCCCAGATCACAATAGTGGCAATAAAGATTTGTAGATAAAAAAAAAATACTTTCAGTGTGCCTTTCTCAAACCTTTTTTCTTTCTATTTATTTTTCCGTTCAATGTTAATAGACAGCAATTGAAATTATGCATTCAGCACGACATACAAAACACCAGGTAGAATATAACATTAATAATTCAAAGTTCTCTTCACTTAGACTACATAAAAATCAGCCAAAGGTAGTCCTAAATTCCTTAAAAACAAAAATCTAAGTTATAAGACTTATTTATAACAAATAATAATCTCTTCTCTTAGTGGGTGACATGGTTATTTTGGCGTCACAAAACAGTGACCTGCTCTTATTTGAGTTTCGAGTTTAAAGTGACTGGGAGAAATGCCCCCTTTGGGTTACAGATGAGGTGCTGCTCCATGTAGAAGACTTAAATGTCTTATGGTCTTAAGTATGAGTGAAAGGACAATTCAAGTGAGAGATGGACAGACAGATTGAAGCAGCATGTGCAGTTTTTGATACGTGTATGATAAAAAAAAAACCTGCCCCAACAGTTTAAGGCCCTCTTATAATTCTGTGCACAGTACGCGCGGATCTAATGCCCAGATATCATAACCGCATAGAGAGCGTCTGGTGTGTGGGGACAGTGCATGCGAGAACTGAACGTCCACCAAGCACAAAAAAACATTTCGACAACAAAAGAAAGACAGAGTTCTTACATTTGGTGTAAAGTGTGTTTTGATCGCTGCGGTCCATATAGAAAAAAGAATGAATGTGGTAATACAGACATTTGTGCTGGCTAGACCATAATGGCTCAATCCAAATGCTGACAATGATGAGCACTCAAAGGTAGCTTCCCCCTTCACACTATTTGATTGCATTCTCTCCTGACCAGGCTGTACTTGTACTTAGCACAATAAAGGCATGACTGTGCATTATATTGCCTCCTCCACTGGCTTATTCTGACCAGTTTCTAAATAGAAATGTATTTATCTATTGACAGTTTGCACACATAGCTTGATGAACCGATAATTGTACTTTCAACAGCATATTTGCAATTAAAAAAAGTAAATCGTCATCTATGGTTCGCGTCTCTCGCACAAAAGTGTGGAATTCTCCGTCGGTGGCTCTGCTGACCATCTTCTTTTCCTCCTCATGTGTTTCTCTTTTTCCAGCAACAGACAAAGCAGCTTTTCTTCGCCATTGTCCTCTTCATTATGTACTGTATTGCTGTTCTGTGCCCTGCCCATACGTGTACCGCCACCTGATAGTGAAGGGGGATATTACAGGACCCTGATGCGCAAATATACCAGGGTCTGCACAATGTCATGCGCAATGCGGCACACAATGTGCATGTGGGTGGAACTATACCACAGACTGTTGTGCCCTGTTGGGTGATGAGATGGATGCACCAACTGCAAGTCAATAAAATGGGTGATGTGGTGAAAGGACTAAGCTCAGTAAAGGGATGAACCAGAGCAAAGTCATGAGGGTATTTCTAGACACCAGCCTTCTCTTGCTAATGTTGTCCTCCTGCTTTTCTTCAGCTGTCTCCTCCTCTCTTTATTCCTCCTCTTGTCAGTTACAGGGACAGTTTCATCTAAATGGGATGCACAAAAGTGGAGATGTGATTCTAGGTGGGATTTTCCAAATCCATTTCTTCTCTGTCGATCCTGACCTGTCTTTTACCTCAGAGCCAGAGCACCCAACCTGCTATGGGTGAGTCTGAGGGGGGGAAAAAAGAGGCTGCTGGATATTAAGCCAGTTATTATGTTTGTTATTTTTTAATTCTTCATTACAGTGAAATCATTACATTATATCTGACCTGTGAGAAGTATTACAGTCTAAGTGTGGGTGTTGATGGCTTACATCAATAATTTCAGTATCTGTAGTTATGGAATATCTGTAGCTTTGCACAGGCGCTGTATAATGTATATGAAATAGTAAACACTATGTTATGATGTTAGTTTTGATGTTATAGGATTGAGACAGGCTCAGACCATGGCCTTTGCTATTGATGAGATCAACAGAAACTCCAACCTGCTGCCTAATGTGACTCTGGGATACAGTCTGTATGATAACTGCATCCAACTGGGAATTGGATTTCGTGCAGCACTGACCTTAGTCAGTGGTCAAGAAGAAGAAGTTACATTAGAGGAGAACTGTGTAGGAACTCCTCCAGTCCTAGGGATTGTGGGTGATTCTTCTTCTACACGTTCTATTGCCATATCCACAGTGTTAGGTTTGTACAGAGTGTCTCTGGTAAGTTTATCTGCCTCCCAAATCATTGTTAAAAAAGAATTTGTGGTGAATTTAAATGCACTTTTAAATTAAGTAAAAATATTTAGGATTCAAATAAGAAAGGCATAAGAGTAAGCAGACTATGAGTGTTTTTAGGATACGAGATCTAATTTATTGCAGGTGAGTTACTTTGCCACATGTTCCTGCCTGAGTGATCGACAAAAGTTCCCATCTTTCTTTAGGACGATTCCGAGTGATGCTTTTCAGGTGAGAACCAATCTGCAAAATCAAAATGTATTCAATACATCATCTATAAGAACACTTCTGAATTTATTTCAGTGAGAAATGTACAATATCTTGTTTATCACTGGTCATGTTATGTGTCTCATTTACAGAGTTGTGTGGTGTCAGATATGCAACACTTAATGACAGTGATTAAACATGAGTTTTTGGTGAACCTGTTTAGCAGAATTTCTAGTGAAAGATGATTCCAGCCTGTGCACTAATCCCTCTGCTCTGTGTCCACACAGGTGAATGCTATGATTCAGATTCTAAAACACTTTGGTTGGACTTGGACAGGTCTGCTCATCAGTGATGATGATTATGGAGTCCACGCTGCCCGATCCTTTCACTCTGATCTGGGTCCAGCTGGTGGAGGTTGTCTGGCTTACACAGAGACTTTGCCTCAGGGTGATGACCCTGCTGAACTAAAGAGAATAGTGGATGTGGTGAGGAAATCTACAGCTCGAGTGGTGATTGTGTTTGCACTTCAAAACCACATGATTCAACTAATGGAAGAGGTCAGTCCTTAAAGAATGTCGTTGCAAAAACATTTCAGCCTCTAAAAAATACATATGATTAATTATGTTGCACCTGTAATTTGTTAAAGCTGCTGCAAGGAGGATTTTAGAATTACCTCGGCCTGTAATAGTTGTTTGATTATAACATTAACTGTGGAATCCCCATTTAAATGTACTGGTGCAAAAGTAAAGTAAAGTTTTTATAATGCAATGTACAGGTGGTTAGGCAAAATGTGACAGGCCTGCAGTGGATTGCCAGTGAAGCCTGGACATCAGCTGCTGTGCTCCAGACTCCTCACCTCATGCCGTACCTGGGTGGAACACTGGGCATCGCTGTCCGTCGAGGAGAAATACCAGGACTCAGAGACTTCCTGTTACAAATACGTCCTGATCTAGATCACAGCTACACAGATGGAAATAGCATGGTGAGAGTTTCTCTCTGAATTGGTATACGTGAGAATCATTTCCTGGCATTAATTAAGAAATATATCGTCTTTCAGGTGAATCAATTTTGGGAACACACTTTTCAGTGTAGATTTGCACCACCTCCAGCTGGTTGGGTGGAAGCTGGAGGACAATTATGCACTGGACAGGAAGTTCTAGGGAATGTGGAGAATGAATTGGTGGATGTTTCAGACCTCAGGTCAGAGTATAATGTATATAAGGCTGTGTACGCTCTGGCATATGCTCTTGATGACATGCTGCAGTGTGAGCCAGGGAGAGGACCTTTCAGCAACAACACCTGTGCTCATTCACAAAGACTGGAGCCATGGCAGGTGAGATATCAGTTTACACTCAACTCTTCACTTAACTGAACTGAGTGTACAGAGTTAATAGATTAATAAATGAAAGCGTCCCACTGACTGACTGTCCCTGTCCGCTTGTCCAAGAGGTCCACCAGAACCTTTCACATTTAAACATGACCACACCTCCGCTTTGAGTTGAAATGTGAAATGTACTTATGAGCAGAACTGTGGACTTGGAAGGCCATATGAGCACATCCTGAAAAGGAAATGCTTTATTGAAAATTTTAAAAACATAATACTGTGGCGAACTTTGAAGTACCTTTTATTTTGACACTCACAGCATTAAGCCAGACACTACACTGAATGAAAACCCAGAGGTTCATTAACTGATTTCCGCACCATGCCTGCACAAACATTAACTTAGAACACAGAAGTAATTTCCGTCTGTCCTCTTCTGTTTTATTTTCATACTACTGGCAACAGCTGTGGCAAGAGACATTGTTTTCAAGTTGGCAGTCAGTCCATATGTCTATCCTAATATTGAATATCTTTGGGGAATTGTTTCAATTTTGGCACGAAAAATCACTTTTACTTTAACTTACATTCATTGTAAGTCAATATGTGCATATTTTATGAGAAAACTGCTGGTCAACTGAGGCAAACAACCACTGGGCAGTAATTCTAGTTTTCTCTCTGGTTTTCCTTCTATGTATAATTCTAATATCTAAAGCTTGTGTATTACCTGGACAAGGTCAACTTCACCACATCATTTGGGGATCAAGTGTCATTTGATGAGAATGGGGATGCCTTACCAATATATGACATCATGAACTGGGAGTGGCTCCCTGATGGAAGAACTAAAGTTCAGAGAGTGGGTGAGGTTAAGAGGTCAGCCTTCAAAGGTGAAGAACTCTCACTGGATGAAGACAAAATCTTCTGGAACTTTCTGTCCAAACAGGTTACTTCCTACTTTTTTAAGACTAGTCTGCCCCACTCTGGGCTAAATTCATACTTTCAAACGTCATTAGTAGACAGCCATCGATCACAGAAAACTACAACAACCTAGGTGACGGACACGTTTTCTGTCACTATGCATACGTCATCCTGATCATTCGTCTGATTGGTTGTAGGTCTGTCGAATTGTGTACAGAGGCATTTTTATTTGTGTCCGTTGGTCACATCTCTTGAAATTAAGAAGGTGACTGCATGTTTTCCAGACCCATGACTCAATCTCAAATGAGACTGAGATGTGGTCTGGTGCTAGTGCTAGCCAGACTAAAGAGGATAATAACCATGAATTGCTTGTTTGAAGTCATGCAAAGAGGTTTGTTGGGACCCACACCCATGCAACCCATCATCCAAAGAATACAAGGACATATAAATGTGACAATCTTCTAGCAAGAAATTACTGCTACTAAAATGAGATGTGAGCTCAAGTACACAAGTGTTGAACACTAGGTTGTCACAACCTCTAGATTTAAAACTAATGGTACTGTGGGTAGGTACATGCAAACATATGATTAGTGACTATCTGTGGACAACATATATGTAAAAGTATGGAGGGGCCCTCATAGGATAGAATAACAGATATTTTTCTCCACACAGCCTCCTCGGTCAGTGTGCAGTGAGAGTTGTCCTCCAGGTACCCGCATGGCCAGAAAGAAGGGGGAACCTGAGTGTTGTTTTGACTGTGTCCCTTGTTCTGAGGGAAAGATCAGCAATACAACTGGTGAGTGAAAAGTTTTAAACACCACAGTTCAGAGATGTTATGTGAACATGTATCTCATCAATTTCTCCCTTTTTTCAGACTCCATGGAATGCACCAGTTGTCCAGAAGATTTCTCGTCCAGCCCCCAGCGTGACCACTGTGTTCCTAAGAAAACAGAGTTCCTCTCCTACCATGAGCCTCTGGGTATCTGCTTGACATCTATCTCACTGTTGGGCACATTTATCTGTGTTGTTGTTCTGGGCATCTTCATCCATTATCACAGCACACCTATAGTTCGTGCCAACAATTCAGAACTCAGTTTTCTTCTCTTGGTGTCACTCAAATTGTGTTTCTTGTGTTCGTTGCTCTTCATTGGACGACCCAAATTATGGACTTGCCAACTAAGACATGCAGCATTTGGCATCAGCTTTGTGCTTTGTGTCTCATGTATCCTGGTGAAAACCATGGTGGTTCTGGCTGTGTTTAGGGCCTCCAAACCAGGAGGTGAGTCCAGTCTCAAGTGGTTTGGTGCTGTGCAGCAGAGAGGGACAGTTCTGGTTCTGACTTTTGTTCAAGCAGCAATCTGCACTGCCTGGCTTGTCTCTGCTTCACCAGTGCCTCATAAAAACACCCAGTATCACAGTGAAAAGATAGTTTATGAGTGTGTAGTTGGGTCCACAGTTGGTTTTGCAGTTTTACTTGGTTATATTGGTTTACTGGCCGTCCTCAGTTGTTTATTAGCTTTTCTAGCAAGGAATCTTCCAGACAGTTTCAATGAGGCCAAACTCATCACTTTCAGCATGTTGATCTTCTGTGCAGTGTGGGTGGCCTTTGTCCCCGCTTACATCAGCTCACCAGGCAAATATGCAGATGCAGTGGAGGTATTTGCCATCCTGGCCTCCAGTTTTGGCCTCTTGGTGGCACTGTTTGGACCTAAATGTTACATAATCCTGTTGAGACCAGAGAGAAACACAAAGAAGGCCATCATGGGGCGAGGCACCACAAATTAAAACCGTGAACACTGTTGTGTCTCTGTCTGATCGCCTATATTTTTGAGGTGAGTCATAATTAACAGATCACAATACAGGCAATAACGATGGGTTTATGAAAATACATCTGATATTCTATAATCTATCCTAGGCTAGTACATTTAGAAGCATGGCTCTGGACCATAGAGGCTAAGTCGAAAGCTGTAGCGACTAGCCATCTACTATAGCCAGTCCCAGACTGGCTATAAATCCCCTCCTTTACTTCAATCAGCTCATTTTTATTTACAAATAAAAAACATAAAACTGTTTAATATAAACACAAAATTGTCCAAGTTTTGAATGAAAAGGAGCAGTAAGAAGAATAATCTTATTTACTTCGCCCCTTTATTCCAATTAAGCAATATACATAGTATATAACACAAAATTACAATAATTCAGTTTTTTGCTGTTCACGGCAAAAAGAATCGTCCTAAATAGAAGACACCAGTTCACCATGACAGTTCACCAGTCCATTGCAGGGCAACATATAGAGACCATTCAACAACCATTCACTCTCACACCTATGGTCAATTTAGAGTGACCAATTTACCTAATCCCCATATTGCATGTTTTTGGACTATGAGAACCTGGAGAAAACCCACACATACACGGGGAGAACATGCAAACTTGATGCAGAAAGGCTTTTGTTCCAACTAGGGCTCGAACCCGGGTCTTCTTTCTTCAAAGGCAAGAGTGTTAACAACTACACCAACTGTGTGGCCCATAAGCATAAATATGGTCAAAGTAAATGTCTGTTTGTGCTTAGGTAAAGACAATGTCAGCCTCTGCAATTTTCTCTGGTTCCCTACCTAATGTAACCACTGACGACATGTATAGCCGCATGTTATCATTTAGCTGCATGTTGTTGGTGTCCAGAAAACGATGTTTCCTTTGTAGATAACTGGAATACCTTCTGGGAAAAAGCTGGTCTTATGAGGAGAGACATCCAGAGTGGAAACCAGGAAACAGAAATGCAGTCCTACATGTTCCTCTGTGCTTTTTCTGCAGCAGTCACCCCCTCCCCCAACCACCAACCACCCACATTATTTATAGTCAGAGAATAAATAAAAGAGAAATTACTTATACAAACCTAATAAAATTCAATACCACCACTAAAAGTGAAATTCAAAATACTTCAATAAAATGAGAACTATTAAATATCAGGTCACTCTCCTCAAAGTCACTCTTCGTCACTCAGCAGTTTAATTGCAGATAATCAGATTGATCTATTCAGAAGGACTGAAACACGGTTTTAATTAATCCACTCCCTCTACTCATATTAATCCACATATTCCACAAAGCACAGACCAAGGAGGAGGGGTTGCAGCAATTTATAATGGCAATTTATAAATTAAATCAAAACTACTGTACAGTGTCATTATAAGTGGGGATATCTATCCTAACTTAACTCCCGCTGAAATTGATGATGTATAGTGCAGCAACTTCATTACGTGCAAATTAGATTAGATTAGAGTAGATTCTGTTGCCCCTCTGAAAAGGAAGGTAGTGAGTCAGAGACAGTCAGCCCCTTGATATATGCACAACATATGCTTTAAAACAAACAATACATGAGTTGAAAAGGAGGTGAAACGACCAAGGATGGAGTTTCTGGAGTCAATGTTGAGTTAAGTTTTATTGGAAATACTGAGACAATGCCAAACATGGACAAGTAGATGTTCACAGTTGGGCATCTTCTGACATTCTACCAGAGTTATGGTATTTAAAGGGTTTTGGAGGCCTTTTTCTGCTGATACCTAGAGCTGACCTTCGGAAGGACTGCATAGTTGAGTTATCAGTCCTCTGCCCCAGTTAGGTTAGGCTCAACGGAAAGAGGCGCATTCTAGACAAAAGATGGTTGCCAGTGTTACGCCAAGGCCTTTGTTATTGGCGAGTTGCAGCTGGCACCGTCCTGAGTTATTTTGGTTTGTGCTTAGGAATGTGAGCTGCTAATTTCAAGAAGGCCAAATAATCAATTTTTCTCTTACAATACTAACTGCTGACGCTATGGGAATGCCAATTTAAACAGGTCTTGATCAGTGATTTAAAGGTCTGTAATGAGTGAGAGTTCCCAATGTGTTATGGAAGGAAATTCCAGAGTGTAGGGAACCCTGTGCGAAACCTCGCCCCCCCAAGTATCGCGCTTGGTTCTGGTGAAGGGGGTCAGGAGGTTGGAGTCAGCAGATCGGAGAGGAGAAATTTGCACTGGATATGATATTGGACAGGGAGCCAGTGGAGCTGCTGGAGGATGGGCATAATGTAGTCTCTGGAGTGTGTGTGGGTAAGTAATAGGGCAGCTGAATTTTGAAGTACAGCAGTTTGAGGAATTGGAGTTGTCGGAGAGGAAGGATGCAGCAGTGATGGGGGCAGAGTCTGAACAAGTTCAAGTTCAAGTCCCCACTGTGAACTGAAATACCTCCTCCCTGACCTTCTGAGTGGGGATTGGCCAAGAATATCCAGTTGGTTTGGTCTTATTAAGTACAATGTTGACCATGCTTTTGTGGCAGGTTTGGGTGAAACAGAGCAGATCCAGTTTTTAGGCAGTTATGAATTTGTTTAATATGTGGCTTTTGTTGTTGAGAGACCTGGTGTTGAATGCAACCATAGTCTACTCAGGAGCAGGCAGGCGATGACCAGGCTAGGGTACAGTCCAGAAATGAAGCAGCACCAGGAGCCACAAGTACCAAGTAAGAAACCAGTAAAACAATACAGTTTAACAGACTTTGTCAGACGGAGTTTGCACTTTGGGGTCATGATCGCATTACATTACATTACATTACATTACATTACGTTACATGTCATTTAGCAGATGCTTTTATCCAAAGCAACTTACAATAAGTGCATTTAAACATTTGGGTACACATAAGAGCTTCAAGTAAGCGAAACTATGAAGTGCTAGTCATAAGTGCGATGTATAAGCAAGTTTTTTTTGTCACCGTCTGGGTTAGAAGAGGCCGTATCCTTCTGATGTTGTGCAACATGTATCTGCAAGATCAAGCTGTTGCAGCAATGTTAGCAGTGAGGGAGAGATGGTCATCAAGTGTCACACCCAGGTTCCTTGCGGTATGAGAAGGAGTTACCACAGAGTTGTCGAGGGTGATGATTAGATCTGTGGTGGGAGAGCCCTTTCCTGGGAGTAAAAGAAACTCAGTCTTGTCGAGATTGAGTTTCAGGTGATGGTCAGACATCCACTGAGAGATGTTGGTCAGACAAGCGGAGATCCGTTCTGCTACATGTGTGTTGGAGATGGGAATAGAGAGAATGAGTTGGGTGTCATCGGTGTAGCTGTGATAGGAAAAACCATGAGAGAGAATAACAGAACCAAGAGAGTTGGTGTATAGAGAGAAGAGGAGAGGGCCCAAGACAGAACCCTGAGGGACCCCAGTAGCTAGAGGACAGGGTTCCGACACAGATCCTCTCCAGGTTACTCTGTATGTTCGGTTTTGAAGATAGGACGAGAGTAGGGTAAGTGCAGAGCCTGAGACACCTAGTTCTTGAAGTGAGGAAGTAAGGATCTGGTGGTTAACTGTGTCAAACGCTGCAGAAAGGTCCAAGAGGATGAGCGCAGAGGAGAGAGAGGCAGCCCTGGCAGTGTGGAGTTGCTCAGTGACAGCAAGAAGTGCAGTTTCGGTCGAGTTACCTGCTTTAAAACCAAACTGAAGAGGATCAAGAAGCCGGAAGAGGGTTTCGCCAGCTACTACCGGCGTTTTGTAAGTGGCTTTGCCAAGCTGGCAGGTCCTCTGCATCAGCTGGTGGCTGAGTTAGCAGGCACAAGGTCAAAGAAAGGGCTCGGCTTGGCTCTGGGTGCTGCATGGACACCTCAGTGTGAGGAGAGCTTTGAGGGTTTGAAATCAAGGTCCAGTGCTAACCTACGCTGACTTTTCACAGAGATTTCCACCAGCCACAGTGGCCTAGGGGCTGTCCTCTCACAGGAGACAGACAGCGGTGTGTGACCGGTGGCCTACGCCAGCAGAGGGCCATAACAGAGAAGTTCCGAGAGTATCTGTTGAGGCATAAGTGTATCGTCTTTACTGACAATAACCCATTGATCTATCTCAAGTCTGCCAAACTGGGAGCCACTGAGCACAGTTGGGCTGCCTAACTTCCCACTTTTGATTTTGATATCAAATATTGTTCAGGCTGTAGCAACAGAAATGCGGATGCACTGTCGCGGCAGTATACACCCGATTCCCACCAACTTTCGAACTCCTTGCCGGGTACTTTGGTCCCCAGCAGCCTCCAGCAGCAGCTCTTTTGGCATCAGCCACCCAGTCTGTGGTTTTAGTTCTCCCCCTTCAGTCTGCTGCTGACCTTTGTTCGCAGGGTTTTCCGTTCAGATGGGGGTAAAGAGTCTCTCCAGCTCATCTTGCCTGCTGCCCTTAAGCCGGAAACTTCGCGTCAGCTTCATCAAGAAAAGGGCCATCAGGGCATAGAGCGGACCACAGGGTTACTCCAGCAACGTTGCTATTAGCCAGGAATGTCTTCGAACATAAAGCAGGAGGTCTTGGGGTGCCAGTGCTGCCAAGTCGCTAAGGACTCTGGACACGGGTCACATAGCTTTATGGGCCACTTGCTTGCTTCCCGACCTAATGAGATCTTGGCCATTGATTTCACGTCGTTGGAGCCCTCTAGGAATGTGTACGAGAACGTCCTGGTCATAGCGGACATGTTCAGTAAATTTACAATGGCCATCCCCACAAGTTTGGTGTCCCGAGCCGCCTGCACTCAGACCAAGGAGTTTTGAGAGTTTGCTGATTCATCAGCTCTGCCTTTTGTACGGTGTTGTTAAATTCACATGGTAAGGTCAAGACCGTAAAATAATTACAGAGAAACCCAACAGTTCACACAATGAACAAACAGTTGGTGTCAGTGGAGAAAAAAAAACTTCTGACAGAACCAGTCTCAAAGATGTGCAGCATCTGCCTTGACCAATTAGAGTGAAAAAAAAAAATAGTCTATGTCTTTTATAACATCTGTCCTACTACAAAAACATGGTGATGAGGCCTGTTGCTGTACAGGCCTCTGATTCCTTAGTAATGGATCAGCCCTTAACACTATTGGTACCTCATGCTGTAGCAGTTCTCCCCTTACAACTCAAAAGTGCATACAAGTCACCAGTAACACACCTCTCATGCACAACAGTGCTCTTATCACACCAAACTGACACCAAAACTGACCCTTGGCTAAGTGGAATGGGAACTTGGCTTGTAACCGGAAGGTTGCTGGTTCAAGTCCCCACTGTGAACTGAACTGTGTTGTATTACTGTTTCAGCCACACCACCATCATCCTGCTCCCTGATTGGCTGCCGTGACAAAATTCATCATAGATCTCTGCAGACCTTGTTTTTTAATTTTTCACATTTAGTGAACACAAGTTGATTAGGTGCGATTAGCCATGAACTGCAAAACTTGAATTAGAAGTATTCATTTTTGCATGCACACCAATTAGTGATAGTGTGCAGGGATTATGATGCATACAATTGTGTGGTAAAAATTAGGTTGAAGTACTGAGTCACCATTATATCCATGCATGAATATTCGTACATATTTGTATATGTCCTTGTATTCTTTGAGACATGATTTGTACATTTGTGAGTAAAAATAAACCTCATATCATCTCCAGCAAGTTTCCATGGTTACATTTACAAGTAGCATGTTATGCCCTGCCCCTACAGTTTCTGTCTGCCGAGGTAAGCGGTGTGCAAGACTAAACAATGTTGTCATAAGTCAATAAAATTGGTGATGTGGTGATGGAACTGAACTCAGAAAAAGGATGAACCAGGTAGAAGTCATGAGGGTACATTTAGACACCAGCTACCTCATGCTTGTGTTGTCCTCCTGCTTTTCCTCCACTGTGTCTTCTTTTTATTCCTCCTCTTGTCAGTCACAGGGTCAGTTTCATTTAAATGGAATACACAAAACTGGAGATGTCATCCTCGGTGGAATTTTTCAAATCCACTTCTTTGCTGCCTATCCTGACCTGTCCTTTACCTCAGAGCCACGTCAGCCGACCTGCTATGGGTGAGTCTAAGAGGGTAACAGAAAAATGAAGGTGTTGGAAATGTAACAATTTAGCATGATTTTTTGTTCTGATTTTCTTATTATTAATGTGTAATAATTATCAAATCTTTTGGATGTGTTACAGTCACACGCTGGGTGCTGATTTTGTTATTATTAAATAATAACAAAATCAGCACCCAAAGTGTGACTGTAATGTGATTGTAATGAATCGCATAATGCGACTGTAATGACTTAACAGTTTAAAATACATTTCACAGCTTCAGATAGTAGCTTTGAAACGTGTAACTTTGCTCAATTACAGTATAATACATTTTAAATTGTAAACAGTTATTTTTATGTCAGTTTTGATTATTTAGGATTCAGACAGGCTCAGTCCATGGCCTTTGCTATTGATGAGATCAATAGAAACTCCAACCTACTGCCTAATGTGACTCTGGGATACAGTCTGTATGATAACTGCCTCGAAATAGGAATTGGTACAGCACTGACCTTAGTCAGTGGTCAAGAAGAGCAAGTTGCATTAGAGGACAACTGTGTAGGAACTCCTCCTGTCCTAGGGATTGTGGGAGATTCTTCCTCTACTCGTACTATTGCCATATCCACAGTCATAGGTTTGTACAGAGTGCCTTTGGTAAGTTTTTATGTCATTCATTCATGGTTGTTTAAAATAAATTCCATTTGATTTTAATGCAATATTTTTATAGTTGGTAAATATGAGGAATTCAATACAGGAAAGTTGTGAGATTCAGCAGACTACAACCATTTTTGTTTTTGTGGATACATGAACAGATTTGTTTTGCAGGTGAGTTATTTTGCCACATGTTCCTGCCTGAGTGATCGACAAAAGTTCCCATCTTTCTTTAGGACGATCCCGAATGATGCTTTTCAGGTGAAAATCTATCTGTAGAAAAGTTGTGTATCTCTGTATCTCATGTTACATAATTTAATTTGAGAACCAATCTGCAGAATCAAAATGCATGCAATAAATAATCTATAATAACAGAGATTATTCTATAATGAGAGATATACAATATATTGCGTATCACTGGTCAAGTTATCTGTTTTATGAGTTTTGTGGTGTCAGATATTCAACACTTAAAGACTGTGATTAAACATGAGTTTTTGATTAACCTGTTTAGCAGGTTTTCAGCCTGTGCACTAATCCCTCTGCTCTGTGTCCACATAGGTGAATGCTATGATTCAGATTCTAAAACACTTTGGTTGGACTTGGGCAGGTCTGATCACTAGTGATGATGATTATGGAGTCCACGCTGCCCGATCCTTTCACTCTGATCTGGGTCCAGCTGGTGGAGGTTGTCTGGCTTACACAGAGACTTTGCCCTGGGGTGACGACCCTGCTGAATTAAGGAGAATAGTGGATGTGATGAGGAAATCTACAGCTCGAGTGGTGATTGTGTTTTCAAACAAGAGTCGTATGATTAACCTCATGAAAGAGGTCAGTCATTTAAGAGATTTGTTGTAAAAACCATTTTAGCCTTTGAAAAACAGATTTTGTTACTAATATCTTAATTGTAATATAAATTGCTGCAAAGAAGGTTTTAAAGTAATTTGATTGACTTGGACAAATTCAAATGTGCCTGTAATAATGTGTAAAACACTTTATTTGTGTATGACATCAACTGTTGAAACTACATTTTACTTTACTGGTATGAATTTATATACTCGTTTTAATGCAATGTACAGGTGGTGAGGCAGAATGTGACAGGTCTGCAGTGGATGGGAAGTGAAGCCTGGACATCAGTTGAAGTGCTCCAGACTCCCCACCTCATGCCATATCTGGGTGGAACACTGGGCATCTCCATCCGTCGAGGAGAAATACCAGGACTCAGGGACTTCCTGTCACAAATACGTCCTGACCTACATCACAACAACACAGAGGAGAATAGCATGGTGATAGTTTCCCTCTGACTTGGTATTTGTGAGAATAATATACTGGCATTAATTCCAAAATGAATTGCATTGCAGGTGAATCAGTTTTGGGAACACACATTTCAGTGTAGATTTGCACCACCTCCAGCAGGTTGGGTGGAAGCTGGAGGAGAATTATGCACTGGACAGGAAGTTATAGAGAATGTGGAGAATGAATTGGTGGATGTTTCAGACCTCAGACCAGAGTATAATGTGTATAAGGCTGTGTACGCTCTGGCATATGCTCTTGATGACATGCTGCAGTGTGAGCCAGGGAGAGGACCTTTCAGCAACAACACCTGTGCTCATTTACAAAGACTGGAGCCATGGCAGGTGAGATATCAGATTACACCCAACTCTTAATTTCATTTCATCCCATCCTTGTTCTTAGTTCATCCTTATGTAAATCGGACTTTCCATTTCTTGTTTGAAATCTTTGGGGAATATTTTAATTTTTGGTTCAAATGTTTTTACTTTTACTTTTACTCACCATGCAAATGTTATTAGAGAAATTGTGAATGTGCTGGTCTAATGAAACACAACCACTGGACATTAGTTGAAGTTTTCTTTTTGATTTTTCTTCTATGTCTAATTCTGATATCAAAGCTTGTGTATTATTTGGAGAAAGTCAACTTCACGACAACATTTGGTGATCAAGTGTCATTTGATGAGAATGGTGATGCCTTGCCAATATATGACATCATGAACTGGGAGTGGCTCCCTGATGGAAGAACTAAAGTTCAGAGAGTGGGTGAGGTTAAGAGGTCAGCCTTCAAAGGTGAAGAACTCACACTGGATGAAGACAAAATCTTCTGGAACTTTGAGTCCAAACAGGTACTTTTCATATTGTTTTAGACTTCACTACCCTACTCTGGGCTAAATATTTACTTTTCCTTGATACATTTGTAGAGCTTTGCTATGGTCAATCTGATGTGGTTGTTGTGACCCACCCATGTCCATGATGGTGCACTTAAACCCTAAATGAACACATGCATAAATCCTACATGTTGTGATAAAATGCTCATGCATCACATGCACAACACTTTCCATTACAGCGTATGGAGTTTAGTATCCTGACATCCTGATACATACAAAAGGGCGTAGGCTTCTAGCAAGAAATGGCTGCGACTGAGTGTGTTGAACATAAGACTGTCACAGACCTTCATTTTATAATGAATGGCACTGTGGACATGTATGCAAGCAAACATGAATAGTGACTCTCTGCAGATAAAGAATATGGAAAAGTATGAAGGAATATTTGAATATAATAGCAGCTGCTGATTTTTCTCCACACAGCCTCCTCTGTCAGTGTGCAGTGAGAGTTGTCCTCCAGGTACCCGCATGGCCAGAAAGAAGGGGGAACCTGAGTGTTGTTTTGACTGTGTCCCTTGTTCTGAGGGAAAGATCAGCAATACAACTGGTGAGTGTAAACTTTTAAACACCACAGTTCAGATATGTTGTTTAAACATGAATCTCATCACTTCTCCTCTTTTCTCAGACTCCATGGAGTGCACCAGTTGTCCAGAAGATTTCTGGTCCAGCCCCCAGCGTGACCACTGTGTTCCTAAGAAAACAGAGTTCCTCTCCTACCATGAGCCTCTGGGTATCTGCTTGACAACCACCTCACTGTTGGGCACATTTATCTGTGTTGTTGTTCTGGGCATCTTCATCCATCATCACAGCACACCTATAGTTCGTGCCAACAATTCAGAACTCAGTTTCCTTCTCTTGGTGTCACTTAAGTTCTGTTTCCTCTGCTCGTTGCTCTTCATTGGACGACCCAGATTATGGACTTGCCAACTAAGACATGCAGCATTTGGCATCAGCTTTGTGCTTTGTGTCTCATGTATCCTGGTGAAAACCATGGTGGTTCTGGCTGTGTTCAGGGCCTCCAAACCAGGAGGTGAATCCAGTCTGAAGTGGTTTGGTGCTGTACAGCAGAGAGGGACAGTTCTGTTTCTAACTTCTATTCAAGCAGCAATCTGCACTGTCTGGCTTGTCTCTGCTTCACCAATGCCTCATAAAAACACCCAGTATCACAGTGACAAGATAGTTTATGAGTGTGTAGTTGGGTCCACAGTTGGTTTTGCAGTTTTACTTGGTTATATTGGTCTACTGGCTGTCCTCAGTTTTTTGTTTGCTTTTCTAGCGAAAAATCTTCCAGACAGTTTCAATGAAGCCAAACTCATCACTTTCAGCATGCTGATCTTCTGTGCAGTGTGGGTGGCCTTTGTCCCTGCTTACATCAGCTCACCAGGCAAATATGCAGATGCGGTGGAGGTATTTGCCATCCTGGCCTCCAGTTTTGGCCTCTTGGTGGCACTGTTTGGACCCAAATGTTACATAATCCTGTTGAGACCAGAGAGAAACACAAAGAAAGCCATCATGAGTCGAGGCACAAAGTAACATCGTCAATATAGACAATAAGGATTTGTAGATTGAAAAAAAAAAAAAGCATGCCCTTTTCAAACCCATTTTTTTTTCATTTGCATTCACCGTATATGAACAGAGTTGAAAATTATGAGATTGAAAGCAATAAATAAACTTGTTTCATTGACAACATTTTTTCTAAAATGTGCTTAAGAAGAAGATTCAGTCGTAATCAACAGGTGCATTCAGCAGGACATACAAAACATCAGATAGAATATATTATTAATCATACTTCAGTCATTTACATTTTTCAGCCTTCATTTCATTAATAATTCAAAGTTCACTTCACTCAAACTAAATTAATAAAACAACCAAAACTAGTTCCAAATATTGAAAATCAAACTAATAACAACATTATAACTTAAAACAAATTAAAATGTATAATTTCAATTATACAAGATAAAAATCTAAATTAGCACCAGCGACAACTGCTGCTGAGAATACTGCTTATGTGTAGCAGCACAGGTGAAAATTGGCAATTAAATTGATGGGCCAACTCACTCCTTCTCATTTCCATGTGTATACATATGCTGTCTCCTTGGGTGCCGAAAAACCTTTTCACTACCTTCACTACATCATTTGTATTTGGCCAAGGCTTTTCTATTCATCACCCTTATCCTCAGGGCACACAAATAATGATATCTCTGGTAGATCAAGAGAGGCTTCTGAATGAACAATGATGAAGTTTATTTTCCCTTTGGTGACACTGTGTGCAACTCGGTTACATCATTTCTCACACAACTTGGCATGAACTCTCTACAGTGTGTTTAAACGTACAGGTAACAAATTGACTTAAGGTGCCACATAAACCCGCCCATATAACTGTCAACTCGCATTTACCACATCCCTCCCCTCCTAAGTAGGGACCTATAACTCTCACAGGAACATTACATCTGTCTTTCTTTTCTATACATATATTACACATGTATACCAACCAACACAACCAAGGAACATCTTTTTTTTTTAGTTCAACTGGAATTATTTACGGGCATCTGAGTCTCCCATTGTGTTTCCTCACTGGAGTTTCATATGCTACAGTACTTTGTTCAGTCTCTGAGGTTATTACAGCTTCAGTAGCTGCTGGCTCCTCCCACTTGTCACCACTGAGCACCACATCCTCAACTTCCAGTCATGCTTAATTATTAGTGTCAACCCGACTTAGCTGAGTTGAGGTGGTCTGTTGGTTCTCATTGCAGTTGTGTGGACGTTTGGTGGTGAGCATGAATATGGTCCACATGTCTCCTCACTATCTCCTCACCATTTGGGTCCTTGACTGTAGACTGCCGTTCGTCCCTTTGCCTTTTTGTCATGATCTTTTATTTGTCTTGTATGGTTTTTCTTTACTTTTCTGCCTAGTTCGGGATGGATTGCATCCAGTGTGCAATGCAGCTTTATCCCTTGAAGTAGCTATGATGGTGATAGACCTGTTGTAGTGTGTGAGGAGTCACTCTGTAACTAAATAGCCCTCAGGCTACCTTAACTGTCAGTCTGAACATTCTTTTCATCATTCTCTTGAATGTTTGTACCCCTCTCTCTGCTAACCCATTACTGACGGCATGGTAAGGTGCAGAGGTCACATGACAGATACCATTTTTTACTCAGAAAGTCTTTTTGTAAGTCATTATAAGAGGTCAATTGTGGTGGATGAAGTGGGAGAGTTCACTGGATACACATCCATCCATTTTGAATCTGCATCAATGAGCACAAAAAACACTTTTCCCATAAGCAGTCTGGCATAATCCACATGGATACAACTGCAAGGGCTTGTCGGACCATTCCCAGGGGTGTCAAGGAGCCAGGGCAGGGATGTAGCAGAGTTCTTGTGAGAGCAGAGTGTCTTCCACCTCTTTGTCCAACTTTGGCCACCGTACATAACTCCTTGCCAATGCTTTCATTCTGGGCACCCCCAGGTGGCGCTGATGAAGCGGTCTCTTCTTGGCCTGGTACAATCACTCTCAGTTCCCATAAAACACACCCATTCTGGATACTGAGTTCATGTTTCCTGATCTCATGGGGGCAAACCCCTCCCCTTTTGGTTTTGATGACCGGTCATTGAGTACCATCTCCTGCACCTTTGGGAGAACTGGATCTTTGTCTGTCCATGCTCTCACCTGATCAACTGTCACCAGTGTGATGTCTGAGCTCTCCAGCATGAGAACTCGGCCCTTCCACTTCAGGTTTCTCTGGGAGAGGAAGGCGTGTCTGTATTCCAATGATTGTTTCCTTCTTTATACACTATTTATACACTATTATGTATTCGTAGGCTCTCAGGATTGCTACCCACCTTTTGATTCTGGGTGAGGCCATTTGTGGTATGGCTTGCACTGAAAAGTGACAATAATGGCTTGAGCTTGTTCACTATTGTGAATTTCTCTCCATAAATGTATTTGTGTCCAGCCATGGAAGAACCAGAAACAAGTCTTCAGGGGGCATTTTGAGTTATTTATAGATTCTGAAAGTGTAGTTTCTAAGCTTTCCATCGATGTCTAAAAATATTTGAAGATGTGGCTACAACAATGTTGTCACTCCTCAAAATAGTTTTAGTGATAGTGTGTGGGGATTGTGATGCATCAAATTGGGTAGTGAAAATTAAGCTAACGGACTGGGTCAAAATTGGTAAATCATAATTGACTATTAATTGGTAAATAATCACATAATTGGTGCTTTCCACGGAAAGAGCTATTTTAACATCCATGTACATGCAGGCGAATCTCTTCACACTGAAACAAGGGTCTGTATCAGTCTAGCGTTCTACGCATAAATACTTGTATTCTTTGAGCGTTGATTTTTACATTTGTGAGTAGATAAGATAAAATAAACCTCCTCATCATCTCCAGCAAGTTTCCATGGTTACATTTACAAGTAGCATTTTATGCCCTGCCCCTACAGTTTCTGTCTGCCCTGGTAGGCGGTGTGCAAGACTAAACTATATTGTCATAAGTCAATAAAATTGGTGATGTGGTGATGGAACTGAACTCAGAAAAAGGATGAACCAGGTGGAAGTCATGAGGGTACATTCAGACACCAGCTACCTCATGCTTGTGTTGTCCTCCTGCTTTTCCTCCACTGTGTCTTCTTTTTATTCCTCCTCTTGTCAGTCACAGGGTCAGTTTCATTTAAATGGAATACACAAAACTGGAGATGTCATCCTCGGTGGAATTTTTCAAATCCACTTCTTTGCTGCCTATCCTGACCTGTCCTTTACCTCAGAGCCACATCAGCCGACCTGCTATGGGTGAGTCTAAGAGGGTAACAGAAAAATGAAGGTGTTGGAACTGTAACAATTTAGCAGGATTTTTTGTTCTGATTTTCTTATTATTAATGTGTAATAATTATCAAATCTTTTTGATGTGTTACAGTCACACTTTGGGTGCTGATTTTGTTATTATTTAATAATAACAAAATCAGCACCCAAAGTGTGACTGTAATGTGATTGTAATGAATCGCATAATGCGACTGTAATGACATAACAATTTAAAATACATTTCAAAGCTACAGATAGTAGCTGTGAAATTGCAGTATCTGTAGCTTTGAAACATGTAGCTTTGCTCAATTACAGTATAAAACATTTTAAATCGTAAACAGTTATTTTTTTGTCAGTTTTGATGTAACAGGATTCAAACAGGCTCAGACCATGGCCTTTGCTATTGATGAGATCAACAGAAACTCCAACCTACTGCCGAATGTGACTCTGGGATACAGTCTGTATGATAACTGCCTCCAAATAGGAATTGGTACAGCACTGACCTTAGTCAGTGGTCAAGAAGAGCAATTTGCATTAGAGGACAACTGTGTAGGAACTCCTCCAGTCCTAGGGATTGTGGGAGATTCTTCCTCTACTCGTACTATTGCTATATCCACAGTCATAGGTTTGTACAGAGTGCCTCTGGTAAGTTTCAACTCAGTTGTTGTTTAACATAAATTCAATTTGCTGATTAGAAAAATGAGAAAAAAACAAAGTTTTAGGAATTCAATACAGGAAAGTGAGTCAGGAAGGTGAGTCAGAAGACTATGACTTTTTGTTTTCTTCGACATATAATCTGATTTTTTGCAGGTGAGTTATTTTGCCACATGTTCCTGTCTGAGTGATCGACAAAAGTTCCCATCTTTCTTTAGGACGATCCCAAGTGATGCTTTTCAGGTGAAAATCTATCCGTAGGAAAGTTGTGTATCACTGTATCTTATGTTACATAATTTAGTTGTTGTGTGGTGTCAGATATACAACACTTAAAGTCAGTGATTGAACATGAGTCTTTGATGAACCTGTTTAGCAGGATTTCTAGTGAAAGATGACTCCAGTCTGTGCACTAATCCCTCTGCTCTGTGTCCACATAGGTGAATGCTATGATTCAGATTCTAAAACACTTTGGTTGGACTTGGGCAGGTCTGCTCATCAGTGATGATGATTATGGAGTCCACGCTGCCCGATCCTTTCACTCTGATCTGGGTCCAGCTGGTGGAGGTTGTCTGGCTTACACAGAGATTTTGCCCTGGGGTGACGACCCTGTTGAACTAAGGAGAATAGTGGATGTGATGAGGAAATCTACAGCTCGAGTGGTGATTGTGTTTGCACATGAGAGTCACATGATTAACCTCATGAAAGAGGTCAGTCCTGACACAGTATTGTTGGAAAAACCTTTTAGCCTGTAAACAATAGGTTTCATTGATGATGGTGCACATGCACTTTGCTAAAACTGCAAGTTTTAGAGTGGGACAAGTTCAATTTCCCTGTAATACTCTGGAAAACACACATTTGTATATGACATCAACTGTGGAAACTACACTTGACTTTACTGGTATAAAAGTAAATATTTATATACTTGTTATAATGCAATGTACAGGTGGTGAGGCAGAATGTGACAGGCCTGCAGTGGATGGCCAGTGAAGGCTGTTCATCAGTTGATGTGCTCCAGACTCCTCACCTCATGCCGTACCTGGGTGGAACACTGGGCATCTCCATCCGTCGAGGAGAAATACCAGGACTGAGAGACTTCCTGTTACAAATACATCCTGACCTACGTCACAACAACATACATGGACAGAGTGTAGTGAGAATTGACCTTTCAATCAGATCAGATATTTGCAAAACTAATATTAATAACAAATCAAAAATATAAAACCTTAAATATTTTCCAGGTGAATCAGTTTTGGGAACACACATTTCAGTGTAGATTTGCACCACCTCCAGCAGGTTGGGTGGAAGCTGGAGAAGAATTATGCACTGGACAGGAAGTTCTAGAGAATACGGAGAATGAGTTCTTGGATGTTTCAAACCTCAGGTCAGAGTATAATGTGTATAAGGCTGTGTATGCTCTGGCATATGCTCTTGATGACATGCTGCAGTGTGAGCCAGGGAGAGGACCTTTCAGCAACAACACCTGTGCTCATTTACAAAGACTGGAGCCATGGCAGGTGAGATAACAGTTTATACGCCATCACTTAATTTCACTTAATCCTTTGTATATCTTTTATAACTGAATTAAAGCATGCCTCTTTACAACTGGGTGAACATTTGGCCAAAGTTTGTATTCAATGCTAATGAGACTTAAATTGTGTGTATAGGCTAAATCTGAATATATAAATAAATTAGAAAATTAATTCATAATCATATTGGCGGTGGGAAAGACACAGCATTGACACACGACGCATGCAAATGGGCTTTGTGTTTTTTTTCGCTAGGTATCGCTATTTTCACAAAATACTTCAGTCCTAATGTGGCTTTAAGCACTGTTTTCTTGTCTGTCCATTCATATGTCCATCTGTTTTTCCTTTAGTCAACATGTTATCAACGAAAATTGTGACTCTGTTGGTCAGCCGAGGTAAAAAATTCACGTTGCCTTTTTGTTTTTCCTTACATGTCTAATACTATTATCCAAAGCTTTTGTATTACTTGAAACAAGTTAACTTCAAAACAACATTTGGTGATCAAGTGTCATTTGATGAGAATGGTGATACTCTACCAATATATGACATAATGAACTGGGTGTGGCTCCCTGATGGAAGAACTAAAATTCAGAGAGTGGGTGATGTTAAGAGGTCAGCCTTCAAAGGTGAAGAACTCACACTGGATGAAGACAAAATCTTCTGGAACTTTGAATCCAAACAGGTACTTTTCTTATTTTTAAGACTTTGTTGCTGCACTGATTGGGCTGAATTCATACTTCATACTGTTTCTAAAAGTCAGCAGAGGTCTACTTTTGTCCGTCAACTTGAATGTCATCATCTAGCCATGTCCATGGATGTTTGTGCTGACTTTTTGCTTCATGTAAAACAATGCAGGGATAAAACTCTAAACATGGGGGTTAACCAGGTAACCGCATTAATGTCCATTATAAGAGACGTCTGTTTCTGTGTCTTAAAAGAAAAGTCTTAAAAGCTTGTCAGACCGGGAGAATTGGGTCAAATGAGGAGGAGGGGTCCAGAGGCGGAGACTCGCGGCTGCGTCAGGTCTCTCTGGTGCCTCGGCTATTCCAGCGTCCTGGAAGCCACCTGGAGGAGACAAAAACACTGCCAGTACGGCCCTCCGGTAGCACAGCGCCCTAACATAGGGATGCACACGCCAGAGTGTTACTAATGCATACATATATTGAGTATGACGCTCTGCTGACATGGAACGTAAGAGGTATGAAGGGGCCTGCATGAAGGCTAGAATAACACATTTTAATATTTCTCCACACAGCCTCCTCGGTCAGTGTGCAGTGAGAGCTGTCCTCCAGGTACCCGCATAGCAAGAAAGAAGGGGGAACCTGAGTGTTGTTTTGACTGTGTCCCTTGTTCTGAGGGAAAGATCAGCAATATGACTAGTGAGTGAAGTTTTAAACGCCACAGTTCAGAGATGTTTTATAAACATGTATCTCATAATTTTCCATCTTTTTTCAGACTCCATGGAGTGCACCACGTGTCCAGAGGATTTCTGGTCCAGCCCCCAGCGTTACCACTGTGTTCCTAAGAAAACAGAGTTCCTCTCCTACCATGAGCCTCTGGGTATCTGCTTAACAACCACCTCACTGTTGGGCACATTTATCTGTGTTGTTGTTCTGGGCATCTTCATCCATCATCACAGCACACCTATAGTTCGTGCCAACAATTCAGAACTCAGTTTTCTTCTCCTGGTTTCGCTCAAATTGTGTTTCTTGTGTTCGTTGCTCTTCATTGGCCGACCCAGATTATGGACTTGCCAACTAAGACATGCAGCATTTGGCATCAGCTTTGTGCTTTGTGTCTCATGTATCCTGGTGAAAACCATGGTGGTTCTGGCTGTGTTCAGGGCCTCCAAACCAGGAGGTGAATCCAGTCTGAAGTGGTTTGGCACTGTGCAGCAGAGAGGGACAATTCTGGTTCTGACTTCTATTCAAGCAGCAATCTGCACTGCCTGGCTTGTCTCTGCTTCACCAGTGCCTTATAAAAACACCCAGTATCACAGTGACAAGATAGTTTATGAGTGTGCAGTTGGGTCCACAGTTGGTTTTGCAGTTCTACTTGGTTATATTGGTTTACTGGCCGTCCTCAGTTGTGTGTTAGCTTTTCTTGCAAGGAATCTTCCAGACAGTTTCAATGAAGCGAAATTTATCACTTTCAGCATGCTGATCTTCTGTGCAGTGTGGGTTGCCTTTGTCCCTGCTTACATTAATTCTCCAGGCAAATATTCAGATGCAGTGGAGGTATTTGCCATCCTAGCCTCCAGTTTTGGCCTCTTGGTGGCGCTGTTTGGACCCAAATGTTACATAATCCTGTTGAGACCGGAGAGAAACACAAAGAAAGCCATCATGGGTCGAGGCACCACAAATTAAAACCGTGAACACTGTTGTCTCTCTGTCTGATCGTCTGTATTTTTGAAGTCATAATTAACAGATCACAATACAGTTTAGAAGCGTGTCTCCAGACCATAGAGGCTAAGTCGATCCCTGTAGCTCCTTTACTTCAATCAGCTAATTTTTATTTACAAACAAAAAACATAAAACTATTTAAAACAAACACAAAAACGAAAAGGAGCAGTAAGAAGAATAATCTTATTTACTTTGCCCCTTTATTCCAATTAAACAATATACATAGTATTTAAAACAAAATTACAATAATTCAGTTTTTTGCTGTTCAGGGCAAAAAGAATCGTCCTAAGTAGAAGACACCAGTTCACCATGACAGTTCGCCAGTCCATCGCAGGGCAACATATAGAGACCATTCAACAACCATTCACTCTCACACCTAAGGTCAATTTAGAGTGACCAATTTACCTAATCCTCATATTGCATGTTTTTGGACTATGGGAGGAAGCCAGATAACCTGGAGAAAACCCACACAACTAGGGCTCGAACCTGGGTCTTCTTTCTTCAAAGACAAGAGTGTTAACGACACCAACTGTGTGGCCCATAAGCATAAATATGGTCAAAGTAAATGTCGGTATGTGCTAAAGACAGAGGTAAAGACAATGTCAGCCTCTCGAATTTTCTCTGGGTCCCTACCTAATGTAACCACTGACGACATGTATTGCCCCATGTTATCATTTAGCTGCTGGTTGTTGGTGTCCAGAAAACGATGTTTCCTTTGCAGATAACTGGAATAACTTCTGGGAAAAGCTGGTCTTATGAGGAGAGACATCCAGATTTGAGACCAGGAAACAGAGATGCAGTCCTACATGTTCCTCTGTGCTTTTTCTGCAGCAGTCACCCCCCCTCCCCCAACCACCCACATTATTTATAGTCAGAGAATAAGTATAAGAGAAGTGATTTACACAAACCTAATAAAAATCAATACCACCACTAAAAGTGAAATTCAAAATACTTCAATAAAATGAGAACTATTAAATATCAGGTCACTCTCCTCAAAGTCACTCTTAGTCACTCAACAGTCACTCCCCCTACTCATATTAATCCACATATTCCACAAAGCACAGACCAAGGAGGAGGGGTTGCAGCAATTTATAATGGGCTGGGCTGTTAGCCTGTCCTCTTAGCCTATAGCTTTTACCCACAGGGCATCAGGCTGGTGATCAGCTCGCTCATCAAGACCCCCGCCCCCCTCACATCCCTGAACTGACTCACACATCACAAATTGTGAAAGAGTGGTTCAGGGAGCTTGAGACATAATTTTCACACATGGATTGGCCACCACAGAGTCCAGACCTTAACCCCAATGAGAATCTTTGGGATGTGCTGGAGAAGGCTTTGCAAGATCTTGGTGAAAAATGAATGCAACACTGGATGGAAATAAATATTGTGACATTGCAGTAGCTTATGGAAACAATGCCACAGTGAATGAGTTCCGTAATCAAAGCTAAAGGCAGTCCAACAATGTGACCTTTTCTTTTTAGTTTTTTTTTTTTTGGTCAGGCAGTGTATATATATATATGAATATAAAAAGGGAGGGGGAGTGTCCACAGCTGCAATCCGCCCCCTAAATAGCAAGACAAGGAAGGACGCATTCCCTTTGCCTTGCATTGAGGCAAGCTTGGATGCACTTTTTGGGGCCTTACTGCTCCATCTGGACAACTTTGTTGTCTACTCTAGACTAGCAACATCTTCAGCGGCTGGAGATGGTGCTTGGCCGGCTCCAAAAGCAGGGCCTTTGAGAAGTGTGCCTTTTTCCAACAGGAGGTTGGCTATTTGGGCCTTTTCGAATCAGGGAGTTGTCATGGACCCCAAGAAGATTGAGGCTGTGGCTAACTGGCAATGCCCCACTCACGTTTCTGAGTTGCGTTCCTTTCTGGGTTTCACCAGCTACTACCGGCGTTTTGTAAGTGGCTTTGCCAAGCTGGCAGGTCCTCTGCATCAGCTGGTGGCTGAGTTAGCAGGCACAAGGTCAAAGAAAGGGCCAGGCTTGGCTCTGGGTGCTGCATGGACACCTCAGTGTGAGGAGAGCTTTGAGGGTTTGAAATCAAGGTCCAGTCCACCTACACTGACCTTTCACGGAGATTGCCACCAGCCACTGTGGCCTAGGGGCTGTCCTCTCACAGGAGACAGACAGCGGTGTGAGACCAGTGGCCTACGCCAGCAGAGGGCCATAACAGAGAAGTTCCGAGAGTATCTGTTGAGGCATAAGTGTATCGTCTTTACTGACAATAACCCATTGAGCTATCTCAAGTCTGCCAAACTGGGAGCCACTGAGCACAGGTGGGCTGCCCAACTTCCCGCTTTTGATTTTGATATCAAATATCGTTCAGGCTGTAGCAAAAGAAATGCGGATGCACTGTCGCAGCAGTATACACCCAGTTCCCACCAACTTTCAAACTCCTTGCTGGGTACTTCGATCCCCAGCAGCCTCCAGCAGCAGCTCTTTTGGCATCAGCCACCCAGTCTGTGGTCTTAGTTCTCCCCCTTCAGTCTGCTGCTGACCTTCATTCGCAGGGTTTTCCGTTCAGATGGGGGTGAAGAGTCTCTCCAGCTCATCTTGCCTGCCGCCCTTATGCAGGAAACTTTGCGTCAGCTTCATCAAGAACATGGCCATCAGGGGATAGAGCGGACTACAGAGTTAGTCCAGCAACGTTGCTATTGGCCAGGAATATCTTCGAACATAAAGCAGTGGGTCTTGGGCTGCCAGCGCTGCCAAGTCGCTAAGGACTGGGCACGGGTCACATAGCTTTATGGGCCACTTGCTTGTTTCCCGACCTAATGAGCTCTTGGCCATTGATTTCACATCGTTGGAGTCCTGGTCATGGCGGACATGTTCAGTAAATTTACAATGGCCATCCCCACTCGGGATCAATGGGCCTCCACCATGGCTCAGGTCTTGATCTCTGAATGGTTTTACGAGTTTGGTGTCCCGAGACGCCTGCACTCAGACCAAGGAGTTTTGAGAGTTTGCTGATTCATCAGCTCTACCTTTTGTACGGTGTTGTTAAATCCCATACCACCCCCTACCATCCGGTGGGTAATGGACAGTGCGAGTGGTTTAATCGAACTCTGCATAACCTTCTTCGGACCGTTCTGGTCTCCCGGATTGGGCTGCCTGTTTGCCACAGGTGCTCTATTGTTATAACAACAATTTGTACATTGCCTATTCATAATGTAGTGGTATGAGGCACCACTGACTTAGTTTGTTTGACTGCACTCCGGCCGCTCTGACTTATTAGCCAATCACTGCGCTTACCGAGGGGAGAAAAGTAGGCTGTGTCCCTCCTCCTGATCTCTCGCTCCCGCGTCGTTGTATGTGCCGCTAGCATCCGAGCACAGGTAAGCACATATTGCTGTGCTGTTTTGTGTATATTCGTCCGTGTTTCATTCAATTAAAACCGTTGCCTGATAGATCCAGTTTTTAAGAATAAATTGTTAGACATGATCATTGAACTCCGTCTCATTCCCTCCCTGAGTAAACGAACCTGAGTGTCTTTTTGTTCTGAAGGTATTAGTCAACCTTTACTATTGGTCCTTGGGCCATAACCCAAGGTGGCGTTGTCGGTATTTGGTGTATAACATAGTAATAACCCTTGTGTCGCCACAGTAACATAACACACATTATCTCAAGGCACTTTACATGTTAAGGTCAAGACCTTAAAATTATTACAGAGAAACCCAACAGTTCACACAATGAACAAACAGTTGGTGTCAGTGGAGAAAAAAAACTTCTGACAGAACCAGTCTCAAAGATGTGCAGCATCTGCCTTGACCAATTAGAGTGAAAGGAAAAATAGTCTATGTGATGAAAGCTTTACAATTAGGGATCATACCTACTCCCAAGGGAATCAAAAAAGTTAACTGCTCCTTTGCAAGAACTCATACATAGTACCTAATGGCAGCTCAGGATAAAACGGGCAAACCTGTAAAAAGCTGACCAGTTCATGTGTTTAAGCCGAAAACCAAAACCTGTGTGGTGAAAATTAGGCTAAAGGACTGAGTCACAATTGGTGCTTTGCACCGAGGGCTGCTTTGGATTTCAACATCCCTATACATGTCTGCGGATTTCTTTATACTGAAACAAGGGTCTGTGTCAGTGTTCCATGCATGAATATTCGTACATATTTGTGTATGTCCTTGTATTCTTTGAGACATAATTTCTACATTTGTGAGTAAAGATAAACCTCATATCATCTCCAACAAGTTTCCATGGTTACATTTACAAGTAGCATTTTATGCCCTGCCCCTACAGTTTCTGTCTGCCCAGGTAGGCAGTGTGCAAGACTAAACAATATTGTCATAAGTCAATAAAATTGGTGATGAACTAGACTCAGAAAAAGGATGAACCAGGTGGAAGTCATGAGGGTACATTTAGACACCAGCTACCTCATGCTTGTGTTGTCCTCCTGTTTTTCCTCCACTGTGTCTTCTTTTTATTCCTCCTCTTGTCAGTCACAGGGTCGGTTTCATTTAAATGGAATACACGAAACTGGAGATGTCATCCTAGGTGGAATTTTTCAAGTCCACTTCTTTGCTTCCTATCCTGACCTGTCCTTTACCTCAGAGCCACGTCAGCCGACCTGCTATGGGTGAGTCTAAGAGGGTAACAGAAAAATGAAGGTGTTGGAAATGTAACAATTTATTGTTCTGATTTTCTTATTATTAATGTGTAATAATTATCAAATCTTTTGGATGTGTTACAGTCACACTCTGGGTGCTGATTTTGTTATTATTTAATAATAACAAAATCAAAATGACTGTAATGCGATTGTAATGAATCGCATAATGCAATGTAATGACTTAACGATTTAAAATACAGCTACAGATAGTAGCTGTGAAATTGCAGTATCTGTAGCTTTGAAACGTGTAGCTTTGCTCAATTACAGTATAATACATTTTAAATCGTAAACAGTTATTTTTATGTCAGATTTGATTATTTAGGATTCAGACACGCTCAGTCCATGGCCTTTGCTATTGATGAGATCAACAGAAACTCCAACCTACTGCCGAATGTGACTCTGGGATACAGTCTGTATGATAACTGCCTCGAAATAGGAATTGGTACAGCACTGACCTTAGTCAGTGGTCAAGAAAAGCAAGTTGCATTAGAGGACAACTGTGTAGGAACTCCTCCAGTCCTAGGGATTGTGGGAGATTCTTCCTCTACTCGTACTATTGCTATATCCACAGTCATAGGTTTGTACAGAGTGCCTTTGGTAAGTTTTTATGTCATTCATTCATGGTTGTTTAAAATAAATTCCATTTGATTTTAATGCAGTATTTTTTAAAGTTGGTAAATATGAGGAATTTAATACAGGAAAGTTGCGAGATTCAGCAGAATACAACCATTTTAGTTTTTGTGCATACATGAACAGATTTGTTTTGCAGGTGAGTTATTTTGCCACATGTTCCTGCCTGAGTGATCGACAAAAGTTCCCATCTTTCTTTAGGACGATCCCGAATGATGCTTTTCAGGCGAAAATCTATCTGTACAAAAGCTGTGTATCTCTATACCTCAAGTTACATAATTTAATTTGAGAACCAATCAGCAGAATCACAATGCATGCAATAAATACTCTATAAGAACACTCCTGAATTTATTTCAGTAAGAGATATACAATATATTGCGTATCACTGGTCAAGTTATCTGTTTTATGAGTTTTGTGGTGTCAGATATTCAACACTTAAAGATTGTGATTAAACATGAGTCTTTGATGAACATGTTTAGCAGGATTTCAGCCTGTGCACTAATCCCTCTGCTCTGTGTCCACACAGGTGAATGCTATGATTCAGATTCTAAAACACTTTGGTTGGACTTGGGCAGGACTGCTCATCAGTGATGATGATTATGGAGTCCACGCTGCCCGATCCTTTCACTCTGATCTGGGTCCAGCTAGTGGAGGTTGTCTGGCTTACACAGAGATTTTGCCCAGTGGTGACAACCCTGCTGAACTAAGGAGAATAGTGGATGTGATGAGGAAATCTACAGCTCGAGTGGTGATTGTGTTTTCAAACATAAGTCGTATGATTATCCTCATGAAAGAGGTCAGTCCTTTAAGAGATATGTTGTAAAAATCCTTATAGCCTATGAAAAACAGATTTAGTTACTAATTGCTGCAAAGAAGGTTTTAAAGTAATTTGATTGACCTGGACAAATTCAAATGTGCCTGTAATAATGTGTAAAACACTTTTTTTGTGTATGACATCAACTGTGGAAACTACATTTTACTTTACTGGTATGAATTTATATACTCCTTTTAATGCAATGTACAGGTGGTGAGGCAGAATGTGACAGGCCTGCAGTGGATGGGAAGTGAAGCCTGGACATCAGTTGAAGTGCTCCAGACTCCTCAATTTATGCCGTACCTGGGTGGAACACTGGGCATCTCCATCCGTCGAGGAGAAATGCCAGGACTCAGAGACTTCCTGTTACAAATACGTCCTGACCTACATCACAACAACACAGAGGAGAATAGCATGGTGAGAGTTTCCCTCTGACTTGGTATTTGTGAGAATAATATACTGGCATTAATTCCAAAATGAATTGCGTTGCAGGTGAATCAGTTTTGGGAACACACATTTCAGTGTAGATTTGCACCACCTCCAGCAGGTTGGGTGGAAGCTGGAGGAGAATTATGCACTGGACAGGAAGTTATAGAGAATGTGGAGAATGAATTGGTGGATGTTTCAGACCTCAGACCAGAGTATAATGTGTATAAGGCTGTGTACGCTCTGGCTTATGCTCTTGATGACATGCTGCAGTGTGAGCCAGGGAGAGGACCTTTCAGCAACAACACCTGTGCTCATTTACAAAGACTGGAGCCATGGCAGGTGAGATATCAGTTTACACCCAACTCTTAATTTCATTTCATCCTTGTTCTCTGTTCATCCTTATGTAAATCGGACTTTCCATTTCTTGTTTGAAATCTCTGGTCATTTTTGGTTCAAATGTTTACTTTTACTCACCATGCAAATGTTATTAGAGAAATTGTGAATGTGCTGGTCTAATGAAACACAACCACTGGACATTAGTTGAAGTTTTCTTTTTGATTTTTCTTCTATGTCTAATTCTGATATCAAAGCTTGTGTATTATTTGGAGAAAGTCAACTTCACGACAACATTTGGTGATCAAGTGTCATTTGATGAGAATGGTGATGCCTTACCAATATATGACATCATGAACTGGGAGTGGCTCCCTGATGGAAGAACTAAAGTTCAGAGAGTGGGTGAGGTTAAGAGGTCGGCCTTCAAAGGTGAAGAACTCACACTGGATGAAGACAAAATCTTCTGGAACTTTGAGTCCAAACAGGTACTTTTCATATTTTTTTAGACTTCACTACCCTACTCTGGGCTAAATGTATACTTTTCCGTGATACATCTGTAGAGCTTTGCTATGGTCAGTCTGATGTGGTTGTTGTGACCCACCCATGTCCATGATGGTGCAGGTAAACCCTAAATGAACATGTGGCGAGCGTAAGGAGGAAACCTAACTAAGTGATAAATGTTGTTAAAGTTAAAGAGCCGACAACGCCACTTTGGGACTTTCACCCAAAGATTGATTTTACCCCAATTGAAGGACACGCAAGTAAATTCTACTCAAAAATGCAGGAGACGTGATTCAAAATGTTAAATAATGCACACTTTAATAAATCTTTTAAAAGCACAATGTGTTCATTCAAACCAAAAAAATAAATCTGTTCGGGCTTAGGCTTGTGGTGAAATGAAGCTAGTGAGAGGAGGAGTCTAAATTAAAAATTCTCAAATCACCAGGTTATGTGAAAGGCACACACACACAGTGAATACCCAAATCCCAGGGTACACAGCACACAGGAAAAACGGACACCTCCATCCAGGTCACCAGCACCACCACCGGCCTTGGAACTAAAACAAGATACAGAAATGAATTACAAAAATGTTATATTCAAACTAAACAAAATATAAATTGCCCAGAATAGGAAAAAAACATAGAAAATACCACGAATAACTCAGTCATCATGTACCGCTTTATCCTCCACCAGAGGGTCGCAGGGGGTGCTGTGCCGATCTCAGCTACATCGGGCGATTGGCGGGGTACACCCTGGACAGTTCGCCAGGCCATCGCAGGGCCACACACACACAGATAGAGACAAACAATGATTCACTCTCACACTCACTCCTATGGTCAATTTAGAGTGTCCAATTTACCTAATCCCCACATTGCATGTTTTTGGACTGTGGGAGTAAGCCGGAGAACCCGGAGAGAACCCACGCACACACGAGGAGAAAGGCCCTTGTTCCAACCGGGGCTCGAACCCACTCTGCAGTACAACAAAACAAAACGCCATAAGCCCACAGGTGAAGCACGTGAAGCAGAGCACAGTCTTACTCACCGAGAGCCAAACACTCCGACCGGAAGTGACGTGTTGCACAGGAGTGCAAGACACGGTAGAATCTGCCGCATTTTAGTCCTGTCCACCTACAATGCATAGCTACGATTGGTGTTCAAATTAAGGCCGTCATACTGCATGAGATGGAGCACATCCATGCTGCTACAAACACACGCATAAATCCTACATTTTGTGATAAAATGCTGATGCATCACATGCACAACACTTTCCATTACAGCGTATGGAGTTTAGTATCCTGACATCCTGATACATACAAAAGGGCGTAGGCTTCTAGCAAGAAATGGCTGCTACTGAGTGTGTTGAACATAAGACTGTCACAGACCTTCATTTTATAATGAATGGCACTGTGGACATGTATGCAAGCAAACATGAATAGTGACTCTCTGCAGATAAAGAATTTGGAAAAGTATGAAGGAATCTTTGAATATAATAGCAGCTGCGGATTTTTCTCCACACAGCCTCCTCGGTCAGTGTGCAGTGAGAGTTGTCCTCCAGGTACCCGCATGGCCAGAAAGAAGGGGGAACCTGAGTATTGTTTTGACTGTGTCCCTTGTTCTGAGGGAAAGATCAGCAATACAACTGGTGAGTGTAAACTTTTAAACACCACAGTTCAGAGATGTTGTATGAACATGTATCTCATCACTTTCTCTCTTTTCTCAGACTCCATGGAGTGCACCAGTTGTCCAGAAGATTTCTGGTCCAGCCCCCAGCGTGACCACTGTGTTCCTAAGAAAACAGAGTACCTCTTCTACCATGAGCCTCTGGGTATCTGCTTGACAATCACCTCACTGTTGGGCACATTTATCTGTGTTGTTGTTCTGGGCATCTTCATCCATCATCACAGCACACCTATAGTTCGTGCCAACAATTCAGAACTCAGTTTTCTTCTCTTGGTGTCACTCAAATTGTGTTTCTTGTGTTCGTTGCTCTTCATTGGACGACCCAGATTATGGACTTGTCAACTAAGACATGCAGCATTTGGCATCAGCTTTGTACTTTGTGTCTCATGTATCCTGGTGAAAACCATGGTGGTTCTGGCTGTGTTCAGGGCCTCCAAACCAGGAGGTGAGTCCAGTCTCAAGTGGTTTGGTGCTGTGCAGCAGAGAGGGACAGTTCTGGTTCTGACTTCTATTCAAGCAGCAATCTGCACTGTCTGGCTTGTCTCTGCTTCACCAATGCCTCATAAAAACACGCAGTATCACAGTAACAAGATCATTTATGAGTGCGCAGTTGGGTCCACAGTTGGTTTTGCAGTTTTACTTGGTTATATTGGTTTACTGGCTGTCATCAGTTTTTTGTTTGCTTTTCTAGCGAAAAATCTTCCAGACAGTTTCAATGAGGCCAAACTCATCACTTTCAGCATGCTGATCTTCTGTGCAGTGTGGGTGGCCTTTGTCCCTGCTTACATCAGCTCACCAGGCAAATATGCAGATGCAGTGGAGGTATTTGCCATCCTGGCCTCCAGTTTTGGCCTCTTGGTGGCACTGTTTGGACCCAAATGTTACATAATCCTGTTAAAACCAGAACAAAACACAAAGAAAGCTATTATGGGTCGATGCACCACAACACATCAAAGTTAAAACTGCTGTCTCTCTGGCTGCTCCACTTTGTATTTTAAATTTGAGTCATATTTACCAGATCACAATGCAGGCAATAAAGATAAAAAAAATACAGAATTTCCTGTTGGATTTTTTTTTCTTTCTTAGCTGAGATTCAGCTGATATTGGCACAGCAGTGCAGAGAAATGGAGCTTTGCACCCATATACTTGTCATTATAAGTAAAAACGGTTGGATAACTGCCTTGATTGTCGTAAGAGGGTTAAAATTAAACATGTAGAAATGGACCGTAAACAAACACTAAATTCAAAATGGCTGACTTCCTCCTGGGGTAGGTAATGGCACCAAAAGGCATTTTTGGATGGCTTTTTTTGTGTATTTATTTTAATTGTTTTCGTAACAAAGGAATAGATACATATTAACAGTAGTTGGTGGTGCAGTACAGAACAGTACAGGCTACTCGACAGAGGATTTTAACATGCAGTAGCAGGACATAAGACAAAAATATGCGACAGAAAAGCACAAGTTCAGTTCTTAGACATTAAATCGAAAAAAGGTTGCCAGGTTTTAGAGAAACATTCCTCTTTAGCAGACATATGTACATGTACCTGATATTCTCCAAATCCATTCTCCAAAATACATTTCCCAGCTCTCTCAACCACATTTCAAATGTAGACCTTTCAGATTTCCAAGATTGTAAGATTAACTTTCTGGCTAATAGTGTTGAAAGGGAAATAGCCTAGGCTTCACAACTACTCTTCACACTATCTGGATTGTCCACCCCGAACAATACAGTGAATGGGTCTGGGTTACATGGATGATTAAAGGCCTTAGTGAGAAACTCAAAAAAGGAACCCCAGAATGATTGTAGCTTATGACATGACAAAAATAAGTGGGATAATGTTCCCTCTTCACTTCACTTCACTTGGGATGACATATCCGGGAATATTTTCTGCAATCTGGAGGGAGAATAGTGTAGTCTATGCACCACCTTGAATTGTATCAGTTTATGTCTTGTGTAACCCTCACAGGTTTACTGAAGTGTAATCCTTTACTCTGCCAGAGGGTGGCGTATAGACCCCTGGGAATTTTCAATGAGCACTCACCTTTTCTTTTCTTCCGGTGGAGACATTGCCAGAGAGCATTAAGAACTGGTATGGAAATATCCTCTGAGGGACAAAAATTCATAAAACCTTGTACCAGCTATTAAAATAGTGTCTGTCCATTAGGTTGGAAGCTGTGAGAGAGAGAGACGAGCCGCACAAATTTGCGAGCTCCTCAAGATAGCTCCGGTAAGGATGCTAATGCTAACCGAGCATCATACTAACTATGCTCTATTATGTTATGAAACACTGTTCTTTTAAAACCAATCGGAGTTGTGACCTTAAACCTTAATACATAGTGCTTGAAATCATATAGACACAGATTCAGATTGTTTTATGTTGTTGGAAATGTTTATAAAAGATCGCTAATCGCGTTAGCCGCGGGCTAATCGCGCTAGCCACATGCTAATCGCTAGCATTTAAATGTGAGTTTTGATTTTTGTAGGAAATGTTGGTAGCATTCACACTGCCAAAGGTGCCTGTATAGTTTGTTTTGTTAACTTAAAACCATTTAGTAGTATTTAATAGTTCATATTAATAGTATTCACTCTCTTTCTTGTCATATTGTAAGATAATGGTGATTTAGTTATTTTAATTGCCGATATACATGTTCAATGTGGACATGAGAGACAGAAGTTCATCTTAACTGTTAAAAGAATTCATATATTTAAATGGTTGATTAAAATGTGATGTTTAAAATGTTATTAAGATGCATAAATAGATTTAAAAGGGTAAAAAACATAAATATCTGGTTTCAGAACTTTCTTGATTTTATTTTTATGCTGTAAGACGGGGAGTACCTGATCGATTTATTACTTGTTTATCAGAACTGACCTATTTTATGTGGTGTGTCTATTCATGTATATAATGATTAGAGTCTTTATATCCTTTGCAAATGGTTGTTAATTGATTTGATAGAGATGAGTTTTTTGGATTTCAATAGAAATGAGACAATAGCAACTAATGCATTCTGTACTGTATGCATAGATTGTTTTTTTGGATGAGAGAGAGACATCATCTGAACCTGACCCTGATGGTCAGGCCAGCTGTGGCATCTTTGGACCGTCATCATTCCGCTCCTTCACCTGAGATACAGATAAGATCATACCTAAACCTACACGGGTAGTAGAAAAAGAACATTCATACTCCAAGAAAAACACACACATCAAGATCTTCCATGAACTCCAAAGGCAGCAATTTTTTCTTTTTTTGTTTTGAAATTACTTATCTTAAGTCCATTATTGTGCGCCTGTGCACTTAGGAAGCCGACTTAGATAGGCAGGGAGTGTAAAATATTGTTAATAATTTTGTACAGTACATATTTCAAACACGGTGGTATAGTGGTTAGCACTCTTGCCTTGCAACGAAAAGACCCGGCTTCTAGCCCCGGTTGGAACAAGGGCCTTTCTGCATGGAGTTTGCATGTTCTCCCCGTGTGTGTGGGTTTTCTCCGGGTTCTCTGGCTTCCTCCCACAGTCCAAAAACATGCAATGTGGGGATTAGGTAAATTGGACATCCTAAATTGACCATAGGTGTGAGAGTGAATGGTTGTTTGTCTCTATGTGTGTGGCCCTGCGATGGACTAGCGAACTGTTCAGGGTCCCGCCTATTGCCCGATGTAGCTGAGATTGGCACAGCACCCCCCGCGACCCTCTGGTGGAGGATAAAGTGGTAGATGATGACTGACTGACATATTTCAAACTTACTGTTTTACTATTTCAGGCTCCATAGTCAGCCTAGAACTTCGGATAATAACCTAGCTTTAATTCGAAGTTGACTAAATTAATTATCAGTTGTACTCACTTAGAGACACTGGTTACACTTGCATTGATTGAGCTATTATGGATGTTCTTAATACAATTCTCCCACATCTCATCTGAGATTTCTCTATCCAGTTCTCTCCCCCAAGCCTCTTTAAATGGGTCTGACACTGTGTCATTCAAATTCTGTATGATTCCATAGTTTAGATATAGCCCCTCTCGTATATGGCTTGATTTGAAAAAAAACTGTCTAATGCTACATGCTGTGGTTTACATTCATATTGTGGAACATGAGTTCTCACAAAGTGTCTCAATTGTAGGAAACGAAAAAAATGAGAAGCTGGTTGCTGCTGAAAGGAGGCCAAATGACCTCGATTTAAACATTTCTCAAAGTGATAATGCCCTTCCCTCTCCAGTTTGAGAAAACTACATCCAGTGCAGGTACAAATGCATGGTTACAGCAAATAGAATCCAAATAAACTTTCTGGGTTTTCAGAGTTGTTACCTGCTTACATATCTTCAAAGAATTATAAAATTACCGGGTTATCATTATACACGTGCTTCTTTATCTTTACTGGGCTTTTAATGAGTGCTGGTAGAGAGTTGCATTGACATGAGAGGTGTTTGTAACCACGCAGACATCTCCTCCAGGTTATTGCCTGGTAAACGCCCCAACCAAAACGAAACAATATT